>NC_074705.1:20476297-20836735 GCF_029448725.1 Salvelinus fontinalis | reverse complement strand
GTCATGGAAATAGTTCTTAAATGTTGTGTATACTCAGTGTATATAGCATACACAACAAAACATGTGGTTGTAAAGGTGTGTAAACTCAAACTCTCTCACACAGGCAACACACTGTGTTGATAAAACAGTTTGATCAATGAAGAACACACACTCATTGTACATGGCTAATAAGACATAATAAAGGCCTTATAAGCTACTTATACATACTTATAAACTACAATTTAGTGGCTAATATGTGTACCTTAATATGAAGTGTTATAAAACAAATGGATAACTTAAAATGAACAAAAAATTATGGAAAATGCATATTAGTATATTACAGTTATTTTGATAATAATATCTGACTACAATGCCTACCATGACCAAACGTCACTGTAAAGGTGTTGTGCATACCCCCCTATAGTAAAGTGTTACCATGTTTTCTTGATTGCACCCAGGCTCATTGTGATGGTGGAAAAAATGCACAGCAATTCAACATTAAAATGGAGACAGATGGATTTCATTCCACCATCAACCCTAGAGGTTTTGCTATACAGTACATGACTATTATAGAAAATTGATGATAAAATGATTGTGGGGGCTGTTAGACTTCAGCACAGATTTTGACATTATCGATCATAGTCTGCTGCTGGAAAAACTTATGTGTTATGGCTTTACACCCCCTGCTATAATGTGGATAAAGAGTTACTTGTCTAACAGAACACAGAGGGTGTGTAATGGAATAAGCAATGGAAGCCTATCAAATATAATCCAGTTAGAATCAGGAATTCCCCAGGTTAGCTTTTTAGGCCCCTTGCTTTTTTAATTTTTACTAACGACATGCCACTGACTTTGAGTAAAGCCAGAGTGTCTATGTATGCGGATGACTCAACACTATACACGTCAGCTACTACAGCGACTGAAATGACTGCAACACCCAACAAAGAGCTGCAGTTAGTTTCAGAGTGGGTGGCAGGGAATAAGTTAGCCCTAAATATTTCTAAAACGTAAAGCATTGTATTTGGAACGAAACACTCACTAAACCCTAAACCTCAACTGAACTTGTAATACATCATGTTGATATTGAGTAAGTTGAGATGACTAAACTGCTTGGAGTAACCCTAGATTGTAACCTGTCATGGTAAAGACATATTGCGATGTTTTTTCCATGCCTCCACCCATTTGGGATGCACCGTTTCAGCTTCAATGACTCAACATTTTGAACAAGAACGGAAGACTGTAACTAAGGCTGGAAATGCCAATACAATCAAACTAGCAAGGGCAATGATCACAAGTCAGTCATAGTGTGGCTAATATCCTAGCACAAATGTGTCAAACACAAGGCCCGCGGGCCAGATCGGACACGCAAGTGAGTCTGAACGAGTCAACAGTTGAGTCATCTACTTTATGAAATGACAGCCTGATTCGCTGGCATTGGTGAATTCAACTTCAATTGCAGTGCTTTCCTGTAGCCCGTTTACAGCATTGCGGAGGGAAAGTGTACAGCCAAAGCAAATAATATGTTTTAAAGCTTGACAATGAATAAGCGAAAAACAAAACCTTCAACAAAACACAGTGCAAAAGAGAAACATGTAGGCCAGGGGTGTCGGCGGGTTTTTGGTGTTTCCTTTTAATTAAGACCTAGACAACCAGGTGAGGGTAGTTATTTACTAATTAGTGACCTTAGTTCATCCATCAGGTACAAGGGTGGAAGGAAAACCCACACTCGGCCCTCCGTGGAAAGGATTTGATGTGATGTAGGCCTATTACAGCAACATTTGAGCAGTAGCCTAGGTTTGCTACTCAACTACAATACATTTTGAGTGTACCATACAGCAATGCTGCATTGAACTGCACCATTGATCCATACAGTGCAAAAAAAAATTAAACATGTTTTAAGTTTTAATTGTTACAACAAATTATAGCTAAGTTATTGTTATTTGTAGATATTAAATACTTTTTGATTAGGGTCACAGCATATTATGCACATCTGCAAGCATAGCACCAAAGCTTTGCTTGCATCTGCAGGCATATCCCTGGGCTAGTGTATCTATTTATGTAACTAGCTATTTATTTAGCCAGCTAAAAAGACGGAGCCTACTGTTAGCTAACTAGCTAGCTGATGGGAGGATGTCATGTCTTTCGAGGCGTGGGTGAGTGACCAACTTTTTCCCCTTATATCGTTTTTTGTTGGCTACAGCTAGATATGCTGCAGGTGTCATTTGCTTAGCTAGCAATAAATGTGAATCACTTTGCTAGCTAGGTAGCTATGCTGAACTTGAACGACTGTTATCCGCAGTTAGCATATCGCTTAGTTGTCAATCAAATGTAATTGGCATCGATCAAATGGGTGGGCAGGCAAGTTCCCATTCAGTTGTCAAAATGTGGGTTGGGAAGAGCATTTATTTTCAGGCAAGCTGCAGATTGATGAGCAGGCTACATTTCTCCATCGTTTATCAGTGCAGTTTTGAAGGCAAACTAGTTGTTTGAGAGAGTTTATCTAATGTTCTTGTCAGGACCCGGTGTGAGAAACAGTAACTAATAGTCGGCAGAACCCAGAAGATGAGGCAGACACAGCAGTACTAGAGACGGTGGTTTAATAAAGGAAAAAGATCTTCAGGCAAAAAATATAAATCCACAACGTCAAAAGTAATGCCAAGAGAAAAAATGAATATCCTCCAAGATACAATGAAAATCCACAAAGTGGTAAGAACAGCAGGGAAAAACAAACCTCAAAAGAATAATCAAAAAATAAACAAGAACAAAACCAGAGTACCTCAGGAAAATCCAACTAGAGAAATAAATGTTCACAGCATGGCTGGGGCTGGGTGCTAACATACAAACACAGAGCAAAGAACTGAGGAACACTAAGGGTTTAAATACCTACAAGGAAATGAGGCACAGGTGCAAATATTTTTTATTTTTTTATTTATTTCACCTTTATTTAACCAGGTAGGCTAGTTGAGAACAAGTTCTCATTTGCAACTGCGACCTGGCCAAGATAAAGCATAGCAGTGTGAACAGACAACAACACAGAGTTACACATGGAGTAAACAATAAACAAGTCAATAACATGGTAGGAAAAAGAGAATCTATATACAATGTGTGCAAAAGGCATGAGGTAGGCAATAAATCGAATAATTACAATTTAGCAGATTAACACTGGAGTGATAAATCATCAGATGATCATGTGCAAGAAGAGATACTGGTGTGCAAAAGAGCAGAAAAGTAAATAAATAAAAGCAGTATGGGGGTGAGGTAGGTAAATTGGGTGGGTAGTTTACAGATGGACTATGTACAGCTGCAGCGATCGGTTAGCTGCTCGGATAGCAGATTTTTAAAGTTGTTGAGGGAGATAAAAGTCTCCAACTTCAGAGATTTTTGCAATTCGTTCCAGTCGCAGGCAGCAGAGAACTGGAAGGAAAGGCGTCCAAATGAGGTTTTGGCTTTAGGGATGATCAGTGAGATACACCTGCTGGAGCGCGTGCTACGGGTGGGTGTAGCCATCGTGACCAGTGAACTGAGATAAGGCGGCACTTTACCTAGCATAGCCTTGTAGATGACCTGGAGCCAGTGGGTCTGACGACGAACATGTAGCGAGGGCCAGCCGACTAGGGCATACAGGTCGCAGTGGTGGGTCGTATAAGGTGCTTTAGTAACAAAACGGATGGCACTGTGATAAACTGCATCCAGTTTGCTAAGTAGAGTATTGGAAGCTATTTTGTAGATGACATCGCCGAAGTCGAGGATCGGTAGGATAGTCAGTTTTACTAGGGTAAGTTTGGCGGCGTGAGTGAAGGAGGCTTTGTTCCGGAATAGAAAGCCGACTCTAGATTTGATTTTGGATTGGAGATGTTTGATATGAGTCTGGAAGGAGAGTTTGCAGTCTAGCCAGACACCTAGGTACTTATAGATGTCCACATATTCTAGGTCGGAACCGTCCAGGGTGGTGATGCTAGTCGGGCGTGCGGGTGCAGGCAGCGAACGGTTGAAAAGCATGCATTTGGTTTTACTAGCATTTAAGAGCAGTTGGAGGCCACGGAAGGAGTGTTGTAATGGCATTGAAGCTCATTTGGAGGTTAGATAGCACAGTGTCCAGGGAAGGGCCGGAAGTATACAGAATGGTGTCGTCTGCGTAGAGGTGGATCAGGGAATCGCCTGCAGCAAGAGCAACATCATTGATGTATACAGAGAAAAGAGTCGGCCCGAGAATTGAACCCTGTGGTACCCCCATAGAGACTGCCAGAGGACCGGACAACATGCCCTCCGATTTGACACACTGAACTCTGTCTGCAAAGTAGTTGGTGAACCAGGCAAGGCAGTCATTAGAAAAACCGAGGCTATTGAGTCTGCCGATAAGAATATGGTGATTGACAGAGTCGAAAGCCTTGGCCAGGTCGATGAAGACGGCTGCACAGTAAATAATAACTAGAACAAGGGAAAAACAAAAGGTTCAAAAAGGCGCAATGGGGGCATCTAGTGACCAAAACCTGAACAATCCTGGCCAAATCCTGACAGTTATCTCGTTAGATTTTAGCTCATCTCGCTCTGGATGGCATTAGTTGTTGATCTTGTTGTTGTTGATGTGCATAGGCAACTGAGGGAGAGAGAGCCTACCTTTTCATACTTTTTTGATCAATAGGATTGTGAAGTTCCCAAATATAAGAGGACTCCCGTGATATTTACAAATTTGCAGAAATCCATTCAGGAGTATTTTGTGGCTTTTGGTGAATGCGTTATAATGATCTAAAGTCACACTGTTGCTACTGCTTGTAAACACACAGTCCAGTTCAAAGTGAATGATGGCAGGCCAATGTGGCAAATAGCATATTTGCATAGAGTCCTACTGTAGATCTGATTGGCTATGGCACACCGGTCTGCATAGACTCTGGTCCTGGACAGGACATATGTTTTTATTTGTTTTTATTTATTGCAGTATCTATTAATTGTCCAGGTGCACGGCCACTTCCCACTCTATATTGCTATAGAATTTTCACAAATGCCTTACGTCATTCCCAAACATTCTATGAATTTATGGAAACATGAAAATGACCACATCTAAGTGCTCTCTTGTCCCCCAAATAAAATAAAAAACATGTCATATTCTTCCTGTATGTCTATAAGAATAGATTTTAACAAGAAGACATGTTGCTAAAATGCTGCCAGTTCCACTTTAAGTTCTGAATCAACACTACAAACGTAACACTGAAAAATCGATACTGGCCAATTTGTTGTGTAGGTCTCCCTCAGGACAATAGCTTCTCTGAAAAAAAATGGTGTAGCTACAGTGATATATTGATGTTATTGCAGGGTTCTCTATTATTCATGAATTCTTTGAAATGTGTACGTACACCAGCCTCTGGGGCTTCTGTGGTGATTTGTCTTACTTGCAAGCAGTATAGGGCATTTATTTTATTACCCAACAAAGAAACCCATTTGCGGGTATCTTTCAAAAGATAGATACAAAAAAAGGATTTGAATTTAGATTTCTGTAAAAAATGAAATTCTAGTTGTGGAGGCCTTTTAGATGTGACAAATTAGTCTATTTATTGACTCGAATGTCATTAGTTTTGTGCCACAGTATGCCACCATGGCTTTGTGGCTGACTCAACCCCCATCTGTCCAACAAACAGACGTCATACATCTATGGTTATGAAGATAGAGCCTGTGAAGTATATGCTAGCCAGCCACCCACATACTCTCTCAGAACACGCATGTATACATGCAAGAATGCTCCCACAAACGACGAACGCAAGCACACGTACACTCTTAGACTTAGTGGTGACTCAAAGAACCCTGGAGATCCTCAAGGAACCCCTGGAGTTCCTCAAGGAACCATTGCTATTCAATGGTTCATATTTGCACCAGCGGTTAGTTGAGGGGTTGTTGGAGGAACTTTTAATGGTTCAATGTATTGGAGGCGTGGCTTAGAAAGGGTGTGGTTTTAAGTTAGATATTTTTTGGGCCACCCATTAGATTAAATGTCATTCCTGTTCATCTGTTCTGATGTATTCTTGTGACATGTTGAGTAGTGATAGGCATTCCGGCTCTTTTCAGTGAGCCGGTTTGCTCAGCTCAGCTCACCAAAAACAGACGGCTCTTTTGGCTCCCAAACGGCTCTTTAAAAAAAATATGTTTTGTATTTTTTCAAGTCAAACAGTTTGTGATAGTTTGACTATGATTGGTGTTAAAATAATTCTAATTACATTATTAAATGAAGTCATACTCTACCTTAACCACAATGTATTTTGAAATGCATTGGTATGTTATGAAGAAGAATGCTATTAAACGTTTGCATTTAAAATATCACTTTTTAATGTAAATAAACAAAGTGCATATAAATCTAACCATTTCAAATGAATACAATCTGAACAGCATAATAGAATATTGCACCAAGCCGAGCCTCCAATAAGCCACACCTCCAATCTGATAGGGTGCCGCCTCTAAAATATATGATTCAAATTTGAAGTCCTCCCATCACATAAAGATTCGTGTTCGAACCATTACTCAGGGGTTCCTTGAATGCTCTTTTCATAGCGGTTCCTAGAGGAACCTTATTCAACTGGAAAGGTTCCGATGGTGTGGTAACCCAAAAGGTTCTTCGCCTGTCCCCATAGGAGAACCTTTTTTGGGTTCAGGTAGGACCCTTTATTGTTCCAGGCAGAACCCTTTTGGGTTCTCCAAGGTTCTACATGGAAGCCAAAGGGGTTTATCTGGAACCAAAAAGGGGTCTTCAAGGGTTCTCCTATGGGGGCAGCTGAAGAACTGTTTTAGGTTCTAAATAGCACCTTTTTTTTAGAGTGTACCTTTTCGCAGACCCACACATACAAGCAGGCACACACATACACACACAGTCCTTTCATCAATGCCACTCATGCTGTCCACTGCCCCCTAGTAGGCTAGTAATGGAGCCCCCTTGTTTCCAGCCTGGAAAGGGTGCTCAGACAGAGGAGCCCTCGGCTGATTACCTGAGAGGTGCAGAGACGAGGGGTGGCGGCCAGCACTCTAAAACACCCAGGACTGTTCTTATCAGACACATTGTACATCATAATCAGCCAGAGGGAGTTACTGCATGGAGGATTTGGAGGGGGAAAACGTGTGTGTGTGTGTGTGTGTGTGTGTGTGTGTGTGTGTGTGTGTGTGTGTGTGTGTGTGTGTGTGTGTGTGTGTGTGTGTGTGTGTGTGTGTGTGTGTGTGTGTGTGTGTGTGTGTGTGTGTACCACCTAATCACCTCTTGTGTTTTCACCCCGACCTACAGCCAAAGCACAGCTGCAGCAACCCAAAAATGACATGTCACTCAAACGAGGGGTTACCATAGGGAATTCATGACCTTTAATCATCCACACACGTTCATCTTCACGCTAACATGCTGAACAGACCACACGCGCACATATTGATTTTGTCCCCCCACACCAGACGTGATCAGGACACACAGGTTGAAATATCAAAACAAACTATGAACCAACTATATTAATTTGATGGCAGGTCGAAAAGCATGAAACATTTATGTCAATTTAGCTAGCTAGCTTGCTGTTACTAGCTAATTTGTTCTGGGATATTAACATTGGGTTGTTATTTTACCTGCAATGCACAAGGTCCTTTATTCTGACAATTAATCCACAGATATAAGGGTAAAAGTTTGTTTTCTAGTATTCTCTCCTCCTTCAGGCTTCTTCTTCTTCTTTTTGGGACTTTATATGGCAGTTGGCAACCAACTTTAAGGTGCATTACCACTACCGATTGTACTGGAGTGTGGACCTCAGTTCATCTGTCAATCACCCACGTGGGTATATGCTCCTAAAAACCAATGAGGAGATGGGAGAGGCGGAACTTGCAGCACCTTAAGCATCACAAATAGAACCAGGTTCTATTTTAGTGCCTAGCTACGCAGACTCTCGTTGACGCGCACGTGACATGAGCGGTGTGGTCAGCATGTCAGTTAAAGGTTTTGCAAAACCCAAAATGTATCATACTCTGACACTTTCTGTGTATTGAAAGTTCTATATCTTGAAAACTTCATTGCTTTAGAGCAAAATATATCAACAGTGGACTAATGAAACAAATACCAACATATTGTTTTTGAGTGGTGTTTTCCTTTAAGTCTAATGCCGAATTTAATTAGACTCACATTTATGGAGTCAGAAACGCAAAGCCTCAGTCTTGAGCGTTAACGGGTGTACTATAGTAAACCTACAGTTGGCAGACGTGTTGCTTAGGAACCATTATCTCTCTTCAATGTGGAATCATGGTGACATTCAGACACAGTGTTATTATGGTGAGAACTAAGGAGATAGACTTGCTTCATTCCAACGCCACACTAATGTAGCATCTGAGGACATTAGCTCAGATGTGTAGATCCTTCAATATTCAGGATTTTCCTGATTCAGTGATTTAAGTCATGTACAGTCCCTTAAAATTCAATATAATGGCATTTAGATCCACCATGTGTCAAATGGAAATGTCACAGGGTGTTGGTTAGTCTAGATCATTCAAAGTCCTGAAATGTGCCAGGGTCTGGTCAAGTGGTAATGCTCTCAACTCTGGGGGTTCAATCCCTGTCTGCAATTTTTTTATGCCCCGATTTTATGTCGGTTTCGTCTAGATGGAGTACAGTTTATATAAAAATTGACCTTTCGTAGCAGGTTTGGAGAACTTACCAGCAGAGTTAATTTGACATAAGCTGTATCCCATCTAGACGTGACCCTTTCTGTCAACCCCCTCCACTTTCCCTGAAATTCTGAAATGTCAAAGAAAATATGTTCCTCAAAGAAATTTGCCTGGACAGAACACTTCGAGAGGATGTTTACATCATGGTCTGTTTGGCCTACCTTTTGGCTGATTTAAGATTTTCCATATTCCATACAGTTTGGGTATCAGGGTTGGGGTCAAAATCTGTAAATTCAGATAGTAAATTGATATTAAATTGAATGGAAAATAGCCCATATTTTCCACTGAGGATTTTTCCAAATTCATGGAAGAATTATTAATTGAAATACCTTCCTCTTCTAGCATTCTTTGAGTTTTGATCATTTCACAAAAAGAGATGGTAAGTTTGTCACAAGGCTTACTGCTTGATTGTGTATCTTTAGAACGGACATGCAGAGCAGAAAAGCCATGGAGTCACGTTGTGAGATCAGTTTGCATCCTTTGATCTGGATTTTCTATACGTGCCTGTACCTACATTTGAACTCGGAAGTTTACATACACCTTAGCCAAATACATTTAGACTCAGTTTTTCACAATTTCTGACATTTAATCCTAGTACAAATTCCCTGTTTTAGGTCAGTTAGGATCACCACCTTATTTTAAGAATGTGAAGTGTCAGAATAATAGTACAGAGAGGGATTAATTTAAACTTTTAATTCTTTCATTACATTCCCAATGGATCAGAAGTTTACATACACTCAGTTAGTATTTGGTAGCATTGCCTTTAAATTGTTTAACTTGGGTCAAACGTTTGGGGTAGCCTTCCACAAGCTTCCCAATACAGGTTGGGTGAAGTTTGGCCCATTCCTCCTGACAAAGCTGGTGTAACTGAGTCAGGTTTGTAGGCCTCCTTGCTCGCACAGGCCTTTTCAGTTCTGCCCACAAATGGTCTATAGGATCGAGGTCAGGGTTTTGAATGGCCACTCCAATACCTTGACTTTGTTGTCCCTATTTCACATTCTTAAAATAAAGTGATGATCGTAACTGACCCAAGACAGGGAATATTTATTAGGATTAAATTGCATGAATTGTGAAAAAATGAGTTTAAATGTATATGGCTAAGGTGTATGGAAACATCCAATTTCAAATGTATTTAGGGAAGAAGCAGTCAGCTGGTGTTCTGTCTATAATTTAGTGGCCAGCACAGTCACCGGATCTCAACACTAGTTTGACCGTATGGCACGTAAGAAGTGCCCATCATGCCAATCCAACTTGTGAGAGGTGCTTCAGGAAGCATGGGGTGAAATATCTTCATATTACGTCAACAAATTGACAACTAGAATGCCGAAGGTCTGCAAGGCTGTAATTGCTGCAAATGGAGGAATCTTTGAAAGCAAAGGACACTATTATTTAAAAAAAAATCATTATTTATAACCTTGTCAATTTCTTGACTATATTTCCTATTTATTTTGCTATTCATGTATGTTTTCATGGAAAACAAGGACATTTCTAACTGACCACAAACTTTTGAACAGTAGTGTACATGTAGGTAGAGTTAAAGTGACTATGCATATTTACTAAAAAGAGAGTAGCAGCAGCGTAAAAGGGGGGGGGGGGGGGGGGTGACACAATGCATATAGTCTGTGTAACCATTTGATTAGCTGTTCAGTACTCTTATGGCGGGGGGATAGAAGCTGTTAAGCAACCTTTTGGCACTCCGGTACCGCAGTCTATGACTAGGGTGGCTGGAGTCTTTGACAATGTTTAGGGCCTTCCTCTGACACCACCTGGTATAGAGGTCCTAGATGGCAGAAAGCTTGGTCCCAGTGATGAACTGGGCCGTACGCACCGCCCTCTGTAATACCTCGTGGTCAGAGGCTGAGCAGTTGCCATATCAGGCAGTGATGCAACCAGTCAGGATGCTCTTGATGGTGCAGAGCTGTTGAACTTTTTAAGGATCTGAGGACCCATGCCAAATCTTTTCAGTCTGCTGAGGGGAATAGGCTTTGCCATGCCCTCTTCACGACTGTCTTGGTGTGTTTGGACCATGATAGTTTATTAGTAATATGGACACCAAGGAACTTCAAGCTCTCAACATGCTCCAGTACAGCCCCGTCGATGAGAATGGGGGAGGGCTCGGTCCTCATCATCTGTGGATCTGTTGGGGTGGTATGCAAATTGGAGTGGGTCTAGGGTTTCTAGGATAATGGTGTTGATGTTTTATTTATTTGTATTTTTTTATTTCACCTTTATTTAACCAGGTAGGCCAGTTGAGAACAAGTTCTCATTTACAACTGCGACCTGGCCAATATAAAGCAAAGCAGTGCGACAAAAACAACAACACATAGTTACTGTTATGGGTGTGTACGGGGGGCGAAGTCAGGTGCAGGAGAGCAGAGTAGAGTTAACAGGCACACTTTTTTTTCCAGTCAATCAATAAGCACAAAATGACATCAAAGTGCCCAAAACATGGAACATGTACAAAAGTCTTGCGCGTGAACATACCCACATAACAATAAACAATTACACACAAAGAGATGGAGGGGAACAGAGGACTAAATACATGCAGTACGATTAGATAATGAAAACCAGGTGTGAATGGAAACAAGACAAAACAAATAGAAATGTGAAAAATGGAGCGGCGATGGCTAGAATGCCGGTGACGTCGATCGCCGAAAACCGCCCGAACAAGGAGAGGAGCCGACTTCAGTGGAAGTTGTGACAGTTACACATGGGATAAACAAACGTATAGTCAATAGCACAATAGAAAAATCTGTATACAGTGTGTGCAAATGAAGTAAGGAGGTAAGGCAATAAATAGGCCAATACTGGTGAAGTAATTACAATTCAGCAATTTATACTGGAGTGATATATGTGCAGATGTGCAAGGAGAAATACTGGTGTGCAGAAGAGCAGAAAAACTAAAACAAATATAGAGGCCTTGTTATCCCGTGTCCTTTTCATACTAGTCGAGAAAGACTGGCAACAATAGAGGAGGTGTCATATGGGTACTTGTGTCACATGACACAGAGGTCTTGCCTTGCCTGACAAGTTGTGAAAATAGCAAGTGAACAGTGAATGAAGGTGGAAGAGGCGTTGTCATGCCCTCTTCACGACTGTGCTGGTGTGTTTGGACCATGATGGATCCTTAGTGATGTGGACACGGAGGAAGCTCTCGACCTGCTCCACTACAGCCCCATCGAGGTGAACGAGGGCATGCTCGGCCTTCCGTTTCTTGTAGTCCATGATCAGCTCCTTTGTCTTGCTGACGTTGCGGGAGAGCTTGTTGTCCAGGCACCACAATGCCAGGTCACTGACCTCCTCCCTGTAGGCTGTCTCATCGTCATCGGTGATCAGGCACACCACTGTTGTGTCATCTACAAACTTAATGATGGTGTTGGAGTTGTGCCCGACCACGCAGTCGTGGATAAATCAGGAGTACAGGAGCAGGTAAACGGATACAAATTGTGGAATCATACCATATTTGTACAAAATAAAAAGAATGTCCAAATTGCACTGTGGATGTATTAGACTTCAGAATTGCATTGGGGGCATACTCATAGTTCACTCTACAGCCTGACCTATATTGTGGATCAATGAAATGGAGTATCAGTCTACTTAATGACACTCACAGAACACAACTCCGAAGAGTTTATATACATATTATCATCACAGAGCTTATTTCGGGAATTTGACAAACTCATTTCATTGAGACACAATCCACGGTAAGGCTGTACAATGCAATATGAATGTCCAATAAGCTACACATAGTAGGTTGACTGGTAGCTAAATGTGGCTCATTTCAGTGGTTTCAGAGTCCCGTAATATTAGGTACAATGCTAATATTTGTATAATCTCTTCACAGTTGTGTTCTGTGGGTGTCACAAAGTAGACTGCACGTGAGCTGGGCAAAAGGGGGCATGATTTGTTGACATAATTGTAAATCCAAACCCAACCTTAATTTACTCGTTGTGACACCCTGAGGTCACTCCATTTTTGACGAGACTGACTTTATGACCAAAATGATCCTATTTACACTTTGTAATACATTTTGACATTAGAATAAATTGTTCTGTTTTCAAAGGGATTAGTTGGCTTTTAGGGGCAGGTCAAGAGCGATCTTGAAAAGACCTAATTCTTTTTTGGAAGATTTTTTTGGAAGACACCCATAATGACACCTATTTTCAGCACAACATGAAGGCATACACAGGAAATGGCTTAATGATGCCCCACTGAGAATGCAGGTAAAAACACATTTGCAGTTCTCATAGTAACCTAGACTTCACTGCGGAAGCACTGTACTGTTTGCTATCCACAAGTCTTACAGCTTTATTTGTCTGCCCCTGTTATAGCAAAACCACGTCATATTGTGATTTATTGACTGAGACGTAATGTCTTAGGTATTCAAATAGAAAGAAGCAAGGGTGCAGGTAGAGGATTGCTGGAACAGGAGACAAATACTTGCATTAGATAATTAAAGTATATGAATGCTGCAAAAAATGCTTCCAAAATGATTAAAACATCTTAGAAAAACTCCAACTGTGAAATTGCCTGTGAATATGAGGTTTGGCTTGTGTATTGCAGGCTGATGCGAATTAATCAAAAATAGCCACCGATACGTCAAACTGCACATACATTGACAATGTTCAGAGAGGTAAGAAGGTTTAGGGAAGTGTTAGTTAAAAGCATTTTCCCCACAAAAATGTTTAATTCATTCTACCCGTTTGGTTCACAGACCATAGCCTTTCACACTCTGGTGCAAAAATGACTGAAAAATGCAGACTATCGCCCCTTGAGAAACGTGTATTTGTTAGAAAAGTAGAGGATTGGAAGACAAGGAGTATGATCAAATACAAACCAAACACTTCCTGAATTGGGCAAAGTAAGTGATGTGAAGTGGTGCAGAGATGAATGGAGACAAATACCATTGTTGAAGTCGTTTTTTTCCCAAACGAATAAGCACAAGTACAGTAATGGCACTTCTGGGAAATCTTTTATACAAAAGGAGTATTTCCATGAAAAAGAATGTAGTGAGAGGGCCAGAGATACTGTACAGTACTATGACTGCACCCTATTCCACGCTTTTTCTTCTCAGAGGACCAGAGCATTGTGATCAAGAAAGCTCAGACAATTAAGCTTTTCTTTCCTTGTCTGAGATTGGAGGATAAGAAAGGCACTTATCAGGTAATTCTACGTTTTTTTTAATTTATAAAGCACCATTTTATTCAAAGGTGATCCTATTGAAATTTAACAACTCCCTTTATAAGAAGGACTTGTCCCAAAATAGCAAAAATAAACTCACTTGGGTAGCTTTCTTTGACTAAGTAATACGTTCACTTCTCTGACATCATAGGCTATGATGCTGCTACTGTGTGCTACACAGGAGCTGCTGAAGATGTGAATATCCTTGGTATATAATTGAGTGGGTGATCTGCTCGCAGCAATTTCATTTCTATGAAAAGCTCACATGCTTTTATGCACTCTTTATTTGTATTTTTGCAATACATTTTGAAACTCTTTATGTGTATACATATGAAGCAAAAAAAAAAAAAAGTAAGCCCATTTCTGAAAAAAGAATTCCATGAGAAGCTTCCCTGAGCAACAAAACATGAATTAACACAGTCTGTAAATATTTTATAGTGCCCTCTGGGTCTGTAATGAAACATTTATTAAATCTGATTGAAGACGAAAATGAAGATAGAATCTAAGTAAAAAGCGGAATTAAAATGTTATCTTCTTCATATATGCACGCGTGCATGACTGTGTATACAGGTATTTGTCCGTACTATCCATCTACAATGTGATGAGACTGACAATGATGTAATCCGTGTTCAACATTTGAACATGACATTCAGGTATGTTTACTGAAATCTATTTCTTGGCTGAGGCAGAACAAGAAGACACATATGCAAAGCCTGTGGCAGAGATTGTACTGTTTGCTTGACTCCAAGTCAAATTCCTCTCGAGTACACAAAAGGAGTCATGAGGAGACCGCGAGATGAACTGATGGGTGCATAGTTTCTGGATGGAAGAATTAAGTTAGATCGTTTAAGAAAACAGCCAGCCTATTTGAAAGGAACGAAAGATCTTTACTGCCTGAAAACACTGTTTTTCTACTGAATGAAGGAGGATTCGGCAACAGCAGGTGCATCGAAACACGATACAACGACTACAGATTGCTAAGTATACAATTCGACACTATCATACATGCATTTGAAGAACATTTTCACCACCATGTTGTTTCACATGTACCCTGTGGTCAAATGCTTCCTGTATATCACATGCATATAAAAGTCTTTGCAGGAACTGTGCGTGTGAAGTCGCAAAATGTGTAAAAGCCACTTTACGGACCCCTTAGAAGACACCCTTGTACACATGTAAGAGAGATATTTAAACAACACCAGGTGTCAAACACCTTATATTACCATAAAGTACCACTTATTTGTCTGTCTTCACCACTGAAGTAAGCTCTGAATCCACAAGTGTGTTTTGGCATTGACAATTCTCATTATAAGCTTTAGCTATAGGCCTTGGGGCAATGATTGAAACAGTCCGTTTCTAAGGCCTTGGGCGTGTGTCAACACTAATCGTTGTCTATGCAGGATGTCACATCCTTGAGGAAGGTAAACACATTATTCTCTCCTTCCAGCATTACTGTTAACTGAGTCATCCTCTCAATGTAGGCAGAAGCACACTCCTTATTCTCTTCTATTACAATGCTACAGTATTTACTACTGTCACACCCTGATCTGTTTCACGTCTTGTGCTTCCTCCACCCCCCGCCAGGTGTCCCCCATTTTCCCCATTATCCCATGTGCATTTACACCTGTGTTTTCTGTTTGTCTGTTGCCAGTTTGTCTTGTCTCGTCAAGCCTACCAGCGTGATTGTCCCGTATTTCTGTTTCTCTCTTTTACCGGTTTTGACCACTCTGTCTGCCCTAACCCTGAGCCTACCTGCCTTCCTGGACCTGTCTGACACTGCCCTGGATTACAGACCTCTGCCTGCCGTTCTGTACTTTACTGACTCTGCGCTGGATTACCGACCTCTGCCTGCCGTTCTGTACTTTACTGACTCTGCGCTGGATTACCGACCTCTGCCTGCCGTTCTGTACTTTACTGACTCTGCGCTGGATAACGGACCTCTGCTTGCCCTTGACCTGTTCTTCGCTTGCCCCCTGTTTGGTCAATAAACATCTGTGTTCCGAACTGTCTGCATCTGGGTCTTAACCTGAGTCGTGATAACTACAATGGATTCACTGCTGGGGTTTTCTGTTAGTTTTCATTTGACTGGGGATGTTGCGGACATGTTTTCACATTTTTCACACGAAGGTTATTCAAGTTTTGTGTTTTTATATCCGTTTACATTCTATTTGTCTTCAGAAATGTATTTGAGATTCAGTTTAGTTTCAGTTAGTTTTCAGATCCACTTTACTAGTTTTTGTTTTAATTAAGTTTTATATAAATTGTTATATTTCGTTTTAATTTTATCCACACTGTACAAAAATATAAATTCATGTAAAGTGTTAGTCAATTGGCATGCTGACTGCAGAACTGTCCACCAAAGCTGTTGCCAGAGAATGCTAATTTGAATGTTAATTTCTCTACCATAAGCCGCCTCCAGCGTTGTTTTAGAGAATTTGGCAGTATGTTACGTCTAACTGGCCTCTCAACCTAAGACCATGTGTATGGCATTGGGTGGCCAAGACGTTTGCTGATGTCAACATTGTAAACAAAGTGCCCCACGGTAGCGTTGGGGTTATGGTATGGGCGGGCATATGCTGTGAACAATGAACACAATTTCATTTTATCGATTGCAATTTGAATGTACAGAGATACCGTAACAAGATCCTGAATCCATTATTATGCCATTCATCCACTGGCATCACCTCATGTTTCACAATGATAATGCATGGCCACATGTTGCAAGGATCTGTACACAATTTCTGGAAGCTGAAAATGTCCCAGTTCTTCCATTTATTTCAATGAACTGACTTACTATATGAACTGTATCTCAGCAAAATCTTTGAAATTGTTGTATGTTGCATTTATATTTTTGTTCAGTATGGTTTCAGTTTTAGTTTTAGTGTTCGGGCAGAAAGTAACCATTTATGTGTTGCATAGTTTTTGTGTGTTTGCGGATGTCACTTCTTGCCACTTTGGGGCCGAAATGCATAAGGTGATGGGTCCGGTCACATAGTTTAGGATAGGTTTAAAGGTAGACTCAGAAAGATGACGTAGTAAATTCTAATAACTCCATGTACTAAAGCATTTATAATGGAATAGTAAATTGTTTATTCATAATTTAGTAATCATTACTCCCACATGAGTAAAAATTAGAAACCTAGTTATTCATACATTTACAGTTGAAGTCAGAAGTTTACATATACCTTAGCCAAATACATTTAGACTTAGTTTTTCACAATTCATGACATTTAATCCAAGTAAAAATTCCCAGTCTTAGGTAAGTTAGGATCAACACCTTGAAGAAGTTTACATACACTCAATTAGTATTTGGTAGCATTGCCTTTAAATTGTTTAACTTGGGTCAAACGTTTGGGGTAGCCTTCCACAAGCTTCCCACAATAAGTTGGGTGAATTTTGGCCCATTCCTCCTGACAGAGCTGGTGTAACTGAGTCAGGTTTGTAGGCATCCTTGCTCGCACAGGCTTTTTTAGTTCAACCCACAAATGTTCTATAGGATTGAGGTCAGGGCTTTGTGATGACCACTCCAATACCTTGACTTTGTTGTCCTTAAGCCATTTTGCCGCAAATTTGGAAGTATGCTTGGGGTCATTGTCAATTTGGAAGACCCATTTGCACATTACCCAAGATGGCATAGCAGTCAGACGTCCTTTTGTCCTCATCTTGTCGTGTCCCGTATATATATATATATATATATATATATATATATATATATATATATATATATATATATATATACACCTTTCTTCGCATATCTTTTATATATTTTCTTTTCCAAAAACTCAACTTCAAAACGCTTTCCTGCAACCCGCCTCACCAATTACAAAAAAATATATTATTTACCTCAAATCTGAAAATCCACAATAGAAGCTAGCCAGAAGCTAACCAGAAGCTAGCCAGAAGCTAACCTGAAGCTAGCCAGAAGCAAACCTGAAGCTACCGAGAAGCTAGCCAGTTTACTGGCTAACGTTAGTATTTCAGCTAACCACGGTTTGTGGTCATCAGCTATTCCTTTAGCTTGATAATCTATCGCCACTTTTGTAGAACTCAGACCAGAACATACCGGACCTATTTTTCTCCATATCCCCGGATTTCAACCGCAAGCTCTGGACATTTACACCTTGATTTCGCTGCTAGCTAGCTGCTACCCGTGTAACTATTGGCTTACGTCGATCCCAGAGCAAACATAAATTATTCCGGAGCTAGCCAGCTGAAGAGTTCCATCAGCCACTCCTGGGCTACAATCCCCTATCCGGACCCGTTTACTGCCAATGCGGAGCCCCACCGGGCCTTAACGACTGACTACCGACGTTATCTGCCCGAGGGAGTTATCCAACAGGCACCTCCGTCGCGACGTTACCTGAACACTCATCTGGGGCCCGCTAATCGTTAGCTGTCTTATCGGCTGCTATCTGAATAAGTCTATCGGACAATTTTTCTTGGGTCACTATAACTATATATATTTTGCCAATTGGATTGATCCCCCCGACCACACGGAACCCCACTAATCTACAGACGGAAACGCACGAGGTGGCTAAAAACAGACCTCCATCCTATGCTAGCTTGCTACCGATAGCCCGGCTAGCTAGCTGTCTGAATCGCCGGTACCCCAACCAACCTCTACTCACCGGACCCTTATGATCACTCGTCTAAGCATGCCTCTCCTTAATGTCAATATATTGTTCTGGTTAGTGTTTATTGGCTTATTTCACTGTAGAACCTCTAGCCCTGCTCACTATACCTTATCCAACCTTTCAGTTCCACCACCCACATATGCGATGACATCACCTGGTTTCAATGATGTTTCTAGAGACAATATCTCTCTCATCATCACTCAATACCTAGGTTTACCTCCACTGTATTCACATCCTACCATACCTTTGTCTGTACATTATTCCTTGAAGCTATTTTATCGCCCCCAGAAAAGTCATTTTACTCTCTGTTCTAGACGTTCTAGGCGACCAATTCTCATAGCTTTTAGCCGTACCCTTATCCTACTCCTCCTCTGTTCCTCTGGTGATGTAGAGGTGAATCCAGGCCCTGCAGTGCCTTGCTCCACTCCTATTCCCCAGGCGCTCTCTTTTGATGACTTCTGTAACCGTAATAGCCTTGGTTTCATGCATGTTATTGTTAACATTAGAAGCCTCCTCCCTAAGTTTGTTTTATTCACTGCTTTAGCACACTCTGCCAACCCGGATGTTTTAGCCGTGTCTGAATCCTGGCTCAGGAAGACCACCAAAAATTCTGACATTTTCATCCCTAACTACAACGTTTTCAGACAAGATAGAACGGCCAAAGGGGGCGGTGTTGCAATCTACTGCAAAGATAGCCTGCAGAGTTCTGTCCTACTATCCAGGTTTGATCCCAAACAATTTGTACTTCTACTTTTAAAAATCCACCTCTCTAAAAACAAGTCTCTCACCATTGCCGCCTGCTATGGACCACCCTCTGCCCCCAGTTGTGCTCTGGACACCATATGTGAACTAATTGCCCCCCATCTATCTTCAGAGCTCGTGCTGCTAGGCGACCTAAACTGGAACATGCTTAACACCCCAGCCATCCTACAATCTAAGCTTGATGCCCTCAATCTCACACAAATTATCAATGAACCTACCAGGTACCTCCCCAAAGCCGTAAACACGGGCACCCTCATAGATATCATCCTAACCAACCTGCCCTCTAAATACACCTCTGCTGTTTTCATCTAAGATCTCAGCGATCATTGCCTCATTGCCTGCATCCGTAATGGGTCAGCGGTCAAACGACCTCCACTCATCACTGTCAAACGCTCCCTGAAACACTTCAGCGAGCAGGCCTTTCTAATCGACCTGGCCAGGGTATCCTGGAAGGATATTGATTTCATCCCATCAGTAGAGGATGCCTGGTTATTTAAAAACAATGCCTTCCTCACCATCTTAAACAAGCATGCCCCATTCAAGAAATTTAGAACCAGGAACAGATACAGCCCTTGGTTCTCTCTTAAACCTCTAACGAGTCACAAACCCGGATCCGGGATCCCCCCCATCAAAAACGCTAGCATAGCCTAGCCTAACGCCACAGGGATATCATATAACATAATTTTCATGAAATCACAAGTCCAATACATCAAATGAAAGATAAACATCTTGTGAATCCAGCCATCATTTCCGATTTTTTAAATGTTTTACAGCGAAAACACAATATGTATTTCTATTAGCTAACCACAATAGCAAAAGACTCAACCGCATATTTTCACTTTTTTTTTTACAGCATAGGTAGCTATCACAAAACCGACCAAATAGAGATATAATTAGTCACTAACCAAGAAACAACTTCATCAGATGACAGTCTTATAACATGTTATACAGTAAATCTATGTTAGTTCGAAAATGTGCATATTTGAGGTATAAATCATAGTTTTACATTGCAGCTACCATCAAAAATAGCACCAAAGCAGCCAGAATAATTACAGAGAGCAACGTGAAATACCTAAATACTCATCATAAAACATTTATGAAAAATACATGGTGTACAGCAAATGAAAGATAAACATCTTGTGAATCCAGCCAATATTTCCAGCCAATATTTCCGATTTTTTAAAGTGTTTTACAGCAAAAACACAATATAGCATTATATTAGCTTACCACAATAGCCAAACACACAACCGCATTCAAGTTTCAAATCAAGTTTATTTTATATAGCCCTTCCTACATCAGCTAATATCTCGAAGTGCTGTACAGAAACCCAGCCTAAAACCCCAAACAGCAAGCAATGCAGGTGTAGAAGCAGCATTCATTCACCGCAAAGATAGCATTCGCAAAAACCAGCATTCGCAAAAACAAATTAATCACTAACCTTGACCAACTTCATCAGATGGCAGTCTTTTAACATCATGTTACACAATACATATATGTTTTGTTCGAAAATGTGCATATTTAGAGGTACAAATCTTGGTTTTACATTGTGAAAATGTAGCCAAAATGCACAAAATTCTCCGGAGATATTTTGGACAGTCACCTAATCTAATCAAAGAACTCATCATAAACTTTACTAAAAAATAAATGTTGGACAGCAATGAAAGTTACACTAGTTCTTAATGCAATCGCCGTGTTAGATTTTTAAAAATAACTTTACCATAACAAACAGTTTACGTTATAGCGAGACAGCGCCCGCAAAAAGGAAGGAAAATAGGACTAAACATTTTCCACAGAAATACGAAATAACTATAAATAAATAAATGGTTCTTACTTTTGCTGAGCTTCCATCAGAATCTTGTACAAGGAGTCCTTTGTCCAGAATAAATCATTGTTTGCTTTTAGAATGTCCTCTTCTCCTGTCGAATTAGCAACATTAGCTAGCCATGTGGCGCGAACATGCCCAAATTCTCCTGACGCAAAGAAAGGAAAATTCCAAAACTCGCAATAAACGGTGAATAAACTGATACAACTCGGTTGAAAAAAACTACTTTATAATGTTTTTATCACATCTATCAAATAAAATCAGAGCCGGAGACATCCACCGTCTATACCGAACACTTTTTAGAAGCCAATGCTGATGTCCTTCCCGCGCCTTGGTAGACAAAGGAAATTGTGGTCACGTCATTCCAAGAGCTCTTGTTCGACCTCAGATTAAGCTAGACACCCCATTCCACCTCCCACTGCCTGTTGACATCGATTGGAAGGCGTATGAAGTGCATGTATATCCATAGATTTCAGGCAATTGAATAGGAAGGCCCTGGAACAGAGCCTCGATTTCAGATTTTTCACCTCCTGTCAGGAAGTTTGCTGCAAAATTAGTTCTGTTTTACTCACAGATATAATTCAAACGGTTTTAGAAACTTGAGAGTGATTTCTATCAGATTGTAATAATAATATGCATATTGTACGATCTAGAATAGAGTACGAGGCTGTTTAAATTGGGCACGATTTTTTCCAAAGTGGAAATAGCGCCCCCCTATTGACAAGTTAACCAACACAAAAACATCCCATGGCGTTCTGCATTAGCATCGAACAGCCCCCGTGATATGCAACTTTTCAGGGAAGCTAGAAACCAATATACACAGGCAGTTAGAAAAGCCAAGGCTAGCTTTTTCAAGCAGAAATTTGCTTCCTGCAACACAAACTGTCACGTTCCTGACCGGTTTTCTGTTATTTTGTATGTGTTTGACGGTCAGGGCGTGAGTTTGGGTGGGTAGTCTATGTTATGTGTTTCTATGTTGGTAATAGGGTGACCTGATATGGCTCTCAATTAGAGGCAGGTGGTTTTCATTTCCTCTGATTGAGAGCCATATTAAGGTAGGTGTTTTCACACTGTTTGTTTGTGGGTGGTTGTCTCCTGTGTCAGTGTATGTTACGCCATACGGGACTGTTTCGGTTTTGTTTGTTTGTTCGTTTTATGTAGTCAGTTTTCCTGTTCATGCGTTCTTCGTGTTTCATGTAAGTTCGTCCCGGATCAAGCAGCGGGACCACGAACAGTGGTCCACGAAAAAAGGATTGCAGGATTTCTGGAGTTGGGAGGAAATCATAGAGGGAAAAGGACCCTGGGCTAAGGTGGGAGTGAATTGCCGCTTTGAGGAGGAGAAGGAGGCAGCCACAGCCCAGGACCGCAGATATGAAGGTACGCGGCTAGCAAGGAAGCCCGAGAAGAAACCCCCAAAATTTCTTGGGGGGGGGCTAAGAGGTAGTGGGCCAAGGGCAGGTAGGAGACCTGCGCCCACTTCTCAGGCTAACCGTGGAGAGCGGGAGTACGGGCAGACACCGTGTTACGCAGTAGAGCGCACGGTGTCTCCTGTACGTGTGCATAGCTCGTGTGCATGGCCACCAGTACGCCTCCTTGGGCCGGCTTACATGGCACCAGCCTTACGCATGGTGTCCCCGGTTCGCCTACATAGCCCGGTGCGGGTTATTCCACCTCCCCGCACTGGTCAAGCGACGGGGAACATACAACCAGGTAAGGTTGGGCAGGCTCAGTGCTCAAGGGAGCCAGTACGCTTGCACGGTCCGGTATTTCCGGCGCCACCTCCCCGCCCCAGCCCAGTACCACCAGTACCTACACCACACACCAGGCTTCCAGTGCGTTTCCAGAGCCCTGTTCCTCCTCCACGCAATCTCCCTATGGTGCGTGTCTCCAGCCCACCTGTGTGTCTCCAGAGCCCTGTATGCACTGTTCCTTCTCCCCGCACTCGCCCTGAGGTGCGTGCCCTTAGCCCGGTACCACCAGTGCCGGTACCACGCACCAGGCCTATAGTGCGCTTCGAGAGGTCAGTGTGCCCTGTCCCTGCTCCCCGCACTAGCCTGAAGGTGCGTGTCCTTAGCCCGGTGCCTCCAGTTCCGGCACCACGCACCAGGCCTACAGTGCACCTCATCCGGCCAGAGCCATCCATCTCCCCAGCGCCATCTGAGCCATCCGTCTCCCCAGCGCCATCTGAGCCATCCGTCTCCACAGCGCCATCTGAGCCATCCGTCTGCCCAGTGCCGTCTGAGCCATCCGTCTGCCCAGTGCCATCTGAGCCATCCGTCTCTCCAGCGCCATCTGAGCCATCCGTCTCCCCAGCGCCATCTGAGCCATCCGTCTCCCCAGCGCCATCTGAGCCATCCGTCTGCCCAGTGCCGTCTGAGCCATCCGTCTGTCCCGAGACATTAGAGCCGCCCATCTGTCCCGAGCCGTCAGAGCCGTTAGTCAGTCAGGAGCCGCTAGAGCCATTCGTCAGTCAGGATCTGCTAGAGCCGCCAACCAGACAGGATCTGCCAGAGCCGCCAACCAGACAGGATCTGCCAGAGCCGCCAACCAGACAGGATCTGCCAGAGCCGCCAACCAGACAGGATCTGCCAGAGCCGCCAACCAGACAGGATCTGCCAGAGCCATCAGCGAGCCATGAGCGTCCAGAGCCGTCAGCGAGCCATGAGCCGTCAGCGAGCCATGACCAGCCAGAGCCGTCAGCCAGCCATGACCAGCCAGAGCCGTCAGCCAGCCATGTTACACAAACTCAAAAAAGTTCTGGGACACTGTAAAGTCCATGAAGAATAAGAACATCTCCTCCCAGCTGCCCACTGCACTGAAGATAGGAAACACTGTCACCACCGACAAATCCACTATAATTGAGAATTTCAATAAGCTTTTTCTACGGCTGGCCATGTTTTCCACCTGGCTAACCCTACCCCGGTCAACAGCACTGCACCCCCCACAGCTACTTGCCCAAACCTTCCCCATTTCTCCTTCTCCCAAATTCAGTCAGCTGATGTTCTGAAAGAGCTGCAAAATCTGGACCCATACAAATCAGCCGGGCTAGATAATCTGAACGCTTTCTTTCTAAAACGATCTGCTGAAATTGTTGCCACCCCTATTACTAGCCTGTTCAACCTCTCTTTCGTGTCGTCTGAGATCCCCAAAGATAGGAAAGCAGCTGCGGTCATCCCCCTCTTCAAAGGGGGGGACACTCTTGACCCAAACTGCTACAGACCTATATCTATCCTTTCTAAGGTCTTCGAAAGCCAAGTCAACAAACAGATTACCGACCATTTTGAATCCCACCATACCTTCTCCGCTATGCAATCTGGTTTCAGAGCTGGTCATGGGTACACCTCATCCACGCTCAAGGTCCTAAACGATATTTACATTTAACATTTACATTTAAGTCATTTAGCAGACGCTCTTATCCAGAGCGACTTACAAGTACATACATTCCTTTGTATTCATTTTTTGTACTGGCCCCCCGTGGGAATGAACCCACAACCCTGGCGTTGCAAGCGCCATGCTCTACCAACTGAGCCACACGGTATCTTAACCGCCATCGATTCATTGACCTGGCCAAGGCTTTCGACCTGGCCAAGGCTTTCGACTCTGTCAATCACCACATCCTCATCGGCAGACTCGACAGCCTTGGTTTCTCAAATGATTGCCTCGCCTGGTTCACCAACTACTTCTCTGATAGAGTTCAGTGTGTCAAATCAGAGGGTCTGTTGTCCGGGCCTCTGGCACTCTCTATGAGGGTGCCACAGGGTTCAATTCTTGGACCGACTATCTTCTCTGTATACATCAATGATGTTGCTCTTGCTGCTGGTGAGTCTCTGATCCACCTCTACGCAAACGACACCATTCCGTATACTTCTGGCCCTTCTTTGGACACTGTGTTAACTACCCTCCAGGCGAGCTTCAACGCCATACAACTCTCCTTCCGTGGCCTCCAATTGCTCTTAAATACAAGCAAAACTAAATGCATGCTCTTCAACCGATCGCTGCCTGCACCTGCCCGCCTGTCCAACATCACTACTCTGGACAACTCTGACTTAGAGTATGTGGACAACTACAAATACCTAGGTGTCTGGTTAGAGACTGTAGACTCTCCTTCCAGACTCACATCAAACATCTCCAATCCAAAGTTAAATCTAGAATTGGCTGCCTATTCCGCAACAAAGCATCCTTCACTCATGCTGCCAAACATATCCTTGTAAAACTGACCATCCTACCAATCCTCGACTTCGGTGATGTAATTTACAAAATAGCCTCCAATACCCTCAATAAATACTCAATAAATTGGATGCAGTCTATCACAGTGCCATCCGTTTTGTCACCAAAGCCCCATATACTACCCACCACTGCGACCTGTACACTCTCGTTGGCTGGCCCTCGCTTCATTCTCGTCGCCAAACCCACTGGCTCCATGTCATCTGCAAGACCCTGCTAGATAAAGTCCCCCCTTATCTCAGCTCGCTGGTCACCATAGCAGCACCCACCTGTAGCACGCGCTCCAGCAGGTATATCTCTCTGGTCACCCCCAAAACCAACTCTTCCTTTGGCCGCCTGTTCTTCCAGTTCTCTGCTGCCAATGACTGGAACGACCTATAAAAATCTCTGAAACTGGAAACACTTATCTCCCCCACTAGCTTTAAGCACCAGCTGTCAGAGCAGCTCATAGATTACTGCACCTGTACATAGCCCATCTATAATTTAGCCCAAACAACTACCTCTTTCCCTACTGTATTTATTTATTTTGCTCCTTTGCACCCCATTATTTCTATCTCTACTTTGCACATTCTTCCACTGCAAATCAACCATTCCAGTGTTTTACTTGCTATATTGTAGTTACTTCGCCACAATGGCCTTTTTTTTGCCTTCATCTCCCTTATCTCACCTCACTTGCTCACATTGTACAGTATATAGACTTATTCTTCTACTGTATTATTGACTGTATGTTTGTTTTACTCCATGTGTAACTCCATGTGTTGTTGTATGTGTCAAACTGCTTTGCTTTATCTTGGCCTGGTCGCAATTGTAAATGAGAACGTGTTCTCAACTTGCCTACCTGGTTAAATAAAGGTGAAAAAAATAAAAAATTATTTGCAACCAAGCTTTAACTTCCTGACTGATGTCTTGATATGTTGCTTCAATATACCCACATCCTTTTCCAACCTTATGATGCCATCTATTTTGTGAAGCACACCAGTCCCTCCTGCAGCAAAGCACCCCCACAACATGATGCTGCCACCCCTGTGCTTCACAGTTGGATGGTGTTCTTCGGCTTGCAAGCCTCCCCCTTTTTCTCCAAACATAACGATGGTCATTATGGCCAAACAGTTCTATTTTTGTTTCATGAGACCAGAGGACATTTCTCCAAAAAGTACGATCTTTGTCCCTAAGTGCAGCTGCAAACTGTAGTCTGGCTTTTTTATGGCGGATTTGGAGTAGTGGCTTCTTCCTTGCTGACAGGTTATGTCGATATTGGACTCGTTTTACTGTGGATATAGATACTTTTGTACCTGTTTCTTCCAGCATCTTCACAAGGTCCTTTGCTGTTGTTCTGAGATTGATTTGCACACTTTGCACCAAATTACATTAATCTCTAGGAGACAGAACGTGTCTCCTTACTGAGCGGTATGGCGGCTGCGTGGTCCCATGGTGTTCATGCTTGCGTACTATTGTTTGTAAAGATGAACGTGGTACCTTCAGGCGTTTAGAAATTGCTCCCAAGGATGAACCAGACTTGTGGAGGTCTACAATTTTTCTGAGGTCTTGGCTGATTTCTTTTGATTTTCCCATGATGTCAAGCAAAGATGCACAGCATTTGAAGGTAGGACTTGAAATAGATCCACAGGTACACTTCCAATTGACGCAAAATATGTCAATTAGCCTATCAGAAAATTCTAAAGCCATTACATTTTCTGGATTTTTCCAAGCTGTTTAAAGGCACAGTCAACTTAGTGTATGTTAACTTCTGACCCACTGGAATTGTGATGCAGTGAATTATAAGTGAAATTATCTGTCTGTAAACAATTGTTGGAAAAATTACTTGTGTCTAGCACAAGGTAGATGTCCTAACAGACTTGCCTAAACTATAGTTTGTTAACAAGAAATTTGTGGAGTGGTTGAAAAACGAGTTTTAATGCCTCCAAACCTGAGTGTATGTAAACTTCTGACTTAAACTGTATAAACACCTTTTAAAGTAGTTAATAATGATTCATAAGATCATTCCTAAGGTGTTTAATATAGGACTTTATAAACCATTTACTAATCATTAGTTGCCTTTTTTGCGTGGCCTCATCTAAAGTGTGGGCTTTTTATACCTTATAAATATTTTATTAATGTTTTGAGTGAACAGTGTAATTTCTCACGTAGAATAGATGAACATTCAAGTGTTAGAAATTCGAGCAGTACCTGATGGTCCTTAAGGTCTCAAAATGGCCCTCTAGAACTTATCAATGATTAAACAATAAGCACACAATCTAGAGGATTTATAAGATAATATATTGAAAAATGTTTTCCAAAACATTCACACTGTTGTAATAGCATGATCTCTAACTTCAGACACACTATATGCTGTGTAAATTAATGTTTTTATTTTGAAAATACTAACATAAAGCGTTTCCTGGCAGTGACTTTTATACCAAAACTAAAGTTTGGATTGCAGTCACTCCTTGGAGCAGTCTAACCTTGATTAACCCAGAACTAAAATATTGCGTAATTTGGTCAGCTGCGTGATTACATTCTGGGTCCGTACATGTTAACAATTGGAAAGTTCCGTTTTGCGAAGTGTCCACCCGTGCGAAAGGAAACTCTCAACCGAAGTCTGTGGTTAAAAGACTGATGCACTGGAAGCAAATAAAGGTTATACATGTAACATTTCTACCTGCAATCATACATGGAAGATTTCTCCTTCAATCCAACATCAGTAGTAATGTAACTAGTCGTATGTTTTAGGATTATTTTGTTTTCGTGAGGTTGACGACATGAGCAAAACATTTTATTTACAAAAGTTTTTGTGAATAAAATTTTTGATATGTATATTTTAACTTCCTGTGTTGTGTGCTTATTCTTTTACTATTCATATGTTCTAGACTATTTCGAAACCTTAAAGGAGCACCGGGTACTGCTGGAATGTCTACCAGTGGCATGTTCATCTTTTTGTGAGGAACTACACTGGTCACTCAAAACATTTCTAAAGTATTAATAAAGCATAAATAGCCCACACTTTAGATGAGTTAGCTCAGTAGGCACGAAACAGAAGAAAACGGCCTTAAAATTATAATTGACACACTAAAGACTTTGTTGTTATAGTTATTGTCTTTTTTACTTAACTAGGTTTTTGACAGCACTGCACTTGTTCATTTCACATCAGGAGCCAAAACGTTCTTGTCATCTTACTTTCAATGATAACTTCTTCCCTCGTAACTGACTTGCCATCCTAGAGTGACGAATAAACAAAGCATTATTATACACATGGGCAAAAAGGATACAAACACAAATGGACACTGGTATAATTATAATTGTACACCAGCATGTTGTGATCAGAGCCATAGCAAGGTGCTCATTGTTTTTCTCAAAGCTACAACAAATGGGTGATTTCTCCAGAAGGTGACACAAAAGAAGCATAATAAATGATTGCTTTATTATTGGCCACAATGGGCAGTATAGTCAAACAGTGACAGTGATAAAATATATGTTTCCAGAGAAAAGCACCATTACACTCAAACGAATGGAACCGAATGGCAACAAGACAACAAAGGTCATTTGGACATTTGCAGGGTTTGAGAAGACATGGTGTGCGTCTGAAATATCACCCTTTTCCCTATGTAGTGCCCTACTCATGAACATTGTCAAAAGTAGTACACCACATAAATAATAGGCTGCCATTTGAGACACAATCATGGTAATTCATTCAGTCTGGGACTTATTTAGTCATCTCCGTAGAGTAAGTTGGTTTAATGTGATCTCTCCTGATTACAGGAAAAAATATATATACATTTTTGCATAGTTTATTGGAGAACTGAAAAAGGTTTTGAAGTAATACTGTAACGTTTGTCTTCGGGAGAAAGAGAGGAGGACCAAAGCGCAGCGTGGTAAGTGTTCATGATGATGTTTTTTAATTAAACTCGGAACACTAAACAAATTATATTATTTATTATTATCATATTTCGGGTATAAATCATAGTTTTACATTGCAGCCACCATCACAACTCTCACCAAAGCAACTAGAATAACTACAGAGAGCAACGTGAATTACCTAAATACTCATCATAAAACATTTATGAAAAATACACAGCGTACAGCAAATGAAAGACAAAGATCTTGTGATTCCAGCCAATATTTGTTACGGCTGTCGTAGTCGTTCTCCTCCTCAGACGAGGAGGAGCATGGATCGGACCAAGATGCGGATTGGTAAGTGTTCATTATTTAATGGAAAAACAACAAACACTACAAAATACAAAAACCAACAAACGTGACTAACCCGAAACAGTCCTGTGTGGCCCAAACACTGACACAGGAACAAACACCCACAAAACACAAGTGAAACCCAGGCTGCCTTAGTATGATTCTCAATCAGGGACAACGATTGACAGCTGTCTCTGATTGAGAATCATACCAGGCCGAACACAAAATCCCAACATAGAAAATCAAACCTAGACCAACCCACCCAACTTACGCCCTGACCAACTAAAACAAATACATGACAAAGGAAAACAGGTCAGGAACGTGACAATATTTCAGATTCTTTAAGTGTTTTACAGCGAAAACACAATTTAGCATTATATTAGCTTACTACAATAGCCAACCACACAGCAGCATTGATTCATGCACGTTAGCGATAGCGAATAAACCAGCAAAAGATATTACATTTTTCACTAACCTTCTCAAAACTTCATCAGATGACAGTCCTATAACATCATATTACACAATATATATATTGGTTGTTCGAAAATGTGCATATTTAGCGGCACAAATCGTGGTTATACAATGAGAAAAGTAGCCAAGCTGCAAAGAAAATGTCGGGAGAAATCTTGGGAAAGGCACCTAATCTAATCAATAACTAATCATTAACTTGACAAAAAAATACAGGTTGGACAGCAAATGAAAGATACATTAGTTCTTAATGCAACCGCTGTGTTAGATTTTTAAAACGACATACAGCGTGCGTTAAAGCGAGACCGCACCGAAATTAATGGCGGAATAGTAGTTTTACATTTTTCAACAGAACAACGAATTAACATCATAAATAGTTCTTACTTTTTGATGAGCTTCCATCAGAATCTTGGGCAAGTTGTCCTTTGTCCAGAATAATCGTTGCTTGGTTGTAGATTGTCGCCTTCAACTTTGGAATTAGCAGTAAACATTAGCCATGTGGCGAAGACGTGTCCAACTCACTATAACGCAGCACTAAGAAAATTCCGAAAATCGCAATATACTGATATAAACTGATATAACTCGGTTTAAAATAACTACATTATGATGTTTTTAAAACCTATATCGAATAAGATCAGAGCCGGATATATCTAAGGCCTATAACGAGAGCTTTCCAGAATGCCATCCTGAGGTCTGTCTCGCGTCATGGCGAACGTTGAAAAGAGTGCACCCCACGTTCCAAGACAAAGACAAACAGTGTATGGCCTCAGATCTGCCTAGCAACTCCATTCCAATTCTCACTGCTTGCTGACATCTAGGGGAAGGCGTATGCAGTGCATGTCGACCAATAGAATACCTGCAAATTAATAAACTGACCCTGGAACAGACTGCCTGATTTCAGATTTCTCACTTCCTGACAGGAAGTTTGCTCCAACTTGAGTTCTGTTTACTCACAGATATAATTCAAACGGTTTTAGAAACTAGAGAGTGTTTTCTATCCAATGGTAATAATAATATGCATATTCTACGAGCAAGACTTGAGTATGAGGCAGTTTAATTTGGGAACTAATTTTTACAAAGTGAAAACAGCGCCCCCATATTGACAAGAAGTTAACACGGTTGAAGTCTAGCTGCTATGGAACCCACACTCAAAATTATCCCAATTATCAGAATTTCCCCTTAGGCACCCTTTTATCATAAGTTGCTATAACACCTCCTATAACACCTCAAGATTGTTTTGATCACGCGCACTGGAAAGTGTTCCGGGCAGCCTTAGAGAATAACATTGATTTATGCGCTGATTCGGTGAGTGAGTTTATAAGGAAGTGCGTTGGAGATGTTGTACCCACTGTTACTATTAAAACCTACCCTAACCAGAAACCGTGGATAGATGGCGGCATTCGCGCAAAACTGAAAGTGCGAACCACCTCATTTAACCATGGAAAGATGCCTTGGAATATGGCCAAATACAAACAGTATAGTTATTCCCTCAGCAAGGGCAATCAAACAAGTGAAAAGTTGGTATAGGGACAAGGTGGAGTTGCAATTCAACGGCTTAGACACGAGACGTATGGCAGTGTCTACAGGCAATCACAGACTACAAAAAGAAACTTCACGGACACCAACGTCTTGCTTCCAGACCAACTAAACACATTCTTTGCCCGCTTTGAGGATAATGCAGTGCCACCGACGCGGCCCGCTACCAAGTGGGTCCCCACTTTCCTTCTCCGTGGCCAGTGTGAGTAAGACATTTAAACGTGTTAATCCTAATAAGGCTGTCGGCCCAGACGGCATCCCTAGCCGCGTCCTCAGAGCATGCGCAGACCAGCTGGCTGGTGTGTTTACGGACATATTCAATCTCTCCCTATCCCAGTCTGCTGTCCCCACATGCTTCAAGATGGCCACCATTGTCCCTGTACCCAAGAAGGCAAAGATAACTGAACTAAATGACTATCTCCCCGTGGCACTCACTTCTGTCACCTTACCTGCCACCCTAGACCCACTTCAATTTGCATACCACCCCAAAAGGTCAACAGACAATGCAATCACCATCACACTGCACACTGCCCTTTCCCATCTGGACAATAGGAATACCTATGTAAGAATGCTGTTATTTGACTACAGCTCAGCATTCAACACCATAGCACCCTCCATAGCACCCTCCAAACTCATCATTAAGCTTGAGGCCCTGGGTCTCAAGCCCGCCCTGTGCAATTGGGTCCACAAAAAACATTCCACAAGAAATGTTCGGTAATGTCCATCATTTATGTCTAAATAGCTATTTTTGTTAGCGCGTTTGGTGAAAAAATCCTAAGTCAGAAAGCGTGTTCACTAAAAGCTGACTAAATGTCAAAAAGTCCCGTAACAGTCAGTAGAAACATGTCAAACGATGTATTGAATCAATCTTTAGAATGTTTTTAACAAATCTTCAGGAACCTTCCAACCGGAGAATTACATTGACTTCAGATATGCGATGGAACAGAGCTCCCTCTCATGTGAACGCGCATGGTCAGAGCATTGCCAGGTCATGGTAGACCTGACTATTTCCTGTCTCCTTCGGCCCCACTTCACAGTAGAGGCATCAGACAAGGTTCTACAGACTGTTGACATCTAGTGGAAGCTGTAGGAAGTGCAAACTCATCCATATCCCACTGTTTGTTCAAATCTACCAACCTCAGAATTCCCACTTCCTGTTTGGATTTTTTCTCATGTTTTTGCCTGCTATATGAGTTCTGTTATACTCACAGACATCATTCAAAAAGTTTTAGAAACTTCAGAGTGTTTTCTATCCAATACGAATAATAATATGCATATATTAGCAACTGGGACTGAGGAGCAGACAGTTTACTATGGGCACCTCTGTGCACCTTTCATCCAAGCTACTCAATACTGCCCCTGCAGCCATAAGAAGTTAAAACAAAACAAGAGAAAAGATGGAGGATAATAATAGGTACATGTTAACAAAGTGATGTCTAGCAGATATCATACATACACACTTTAGGCAAACTCAATCTGTTTTAGATCACAAATAAGTTTTTCCCCTATACAGGGTATCCTTGTGCCATCTGTTCCTGTGGCGCCTGGCACTGTAAACATGATCCAAGGATGACACCAACTAAATGTATCTTAACACCCGTTGTTATTTGAAAGGCTACTGTCTCTTCTGCTCGTTGGCTATTTCCATGTGGCACTCCTAAAGTAAAACACTCTCAAGCTGGAAAGGAGTGGGGTTAAAGACAAATTGGTGTTAAATCAGAGTGGGAGATGCTGGAGGGACACTTAAAAGCACTAATGCTTCAGAACAGGAAATGAACCTGCAAAACTGTGGTAATAGCCCACGATGTGGCATGCTTAGCAAACTGCCGGTCTGTAACTTTGGGGACAGGAAAGGAACCCTGCAAAACTGGCCAAATATGTGATATCTTCTACAAGCTGTCACAGAAGATGAAGCCAACAATCTTGCGTTCAGTTCCCACACTTAGCCGAGGCCAAGTAATTAGCATTTCGAGTCAAGATGAGTTGTTTCCCAATAAGATTGACAGATTCACTTTTCCTGAGGTTAGATTAAATCCATTAAATACGTTTTCTTCTTCGAATAAAGGTCCATTTAATTTAGTTCCTTAGCAACTAAAGAAGACAAAGTCTAAATATATCTTTGGGTTATTCTTGAATTGTGCTGTAATGCTGTCCTTGGAATTTGGCACCATGTAAAAACACCAAAAAATAACAAATACAAATAATACATGGTTCATTTTATTAAACTGTTATTTAATAAGAAAACATATGTCAGTCATTCATACTGTAAAACAGATATACATGTGTATGACTGCAGAAAACAGAGGGCAAACAAATGGGCTTTTCACGATGGTCATGTGTCGAGGTGTTTTGAGTAGATCAACAGAAATATACTGTATATATTATTTTGAATGCCAAAAGTTTTACAATATAACCAAACAAAATATATTGTTACAAAATTGTTTAAATAATTTAAAAGGAATACCTGTCCCTCAATTTAATGTAATTCTTGTTATCACTTAAAAGGAAAGAAAACATTTTAAACATACAACATCCTTGAGTATGTGGAGTGATTAGTGCCAAATAGGAAATTAATAAATGCATTTACATTTTCATATCAGTGCATATGATTAATGCCACACTGAAATTGCAATGTTAAAATGAAAATCGAAAATAGTTGATTGGAAAATGGAAACAGTAAAAGCGTGATATAATAAATAAACATTTTGGCATCTCAGATTGTTCTGGCAATTCTCACATAGAAATTTAATCGAGAGGAAGGATGTTTGAAATGCTGTTCATTTTTATCATTTTTTGGGGGTTAAGAAAATCATAATGAAACTGGACATTTTTATGCCCCTTTTAGACCTATACATGTCTCCTGTTAGACCTTCTGATCTCTGAACCGTACATGATACAGACAACATATGGGTGTCATTGTACTCTTTACAGTGTGCTCTAACATACAGAGTATCACATTAATTTCTTCTACATAAAAAATATTAATATGAATATCTCAAAACTACTCTTTTTAATTTTGTTCATGTTTAGAGAGCTTCTATTTGCATTTTTGTAAACATAGACTTGTTTTAACATAGCCCTGACATACTATTTAAACCAATGAGTGTTTGGAACTTTAAAGTAAATTCTCAGAATTATCTTTTTGCCGATAAAACCTTATAGTCTCAAGCTCTTGTATACAGTATGTTGAATAATCAAGACATACTCCATATTTGAGAACACAATATAAAGGGGTATAATGACACCAATATGTTGTATGTATCATGTACAGTTCTTGGATCATAGGGTCTTAAAGAAGTCATGTATAGGTCTAAAAAGGGTAAGAAAATGCCAATTTCATTGTGATTCTCAAAACAAATGTCATACAAATTTAAAAAGCATGTCAAACATCTTTCTTCCCAATTGAGTTTCTATGTAAGAATTGTCACGTTCCTGACCTGTTGTCTGTTGTTTTGTATGTGTTTAGTTGGTCAGGACGTGAGCTGGGTGGGAATTCTATGTTGTGTGTCTAGTTTGTCTGTTTCTATGTCAGCCTAGTGTGGGTTCTCAATCAGAGGCAGATGGTAATCGTTGTCTCTGATTGAGAATCATATATAGGAGGCTTGTTTTGTGTTGGGATTTTGTGGGTGTTTGTTTCCTGTCTCTGTGATTGTCTGCACCAGATATGTCTATGTTGGTTTTTGCACATTTGTTATTTTGTATTGTTGTTTGTAGTTTTTTACTTGTTCTTTATTAAACATGTTTAACACTAGCCGCGCTGCACTTTGGTCCTCTCCTTCACCCCTGGAAGAAAACCGTTACAAGAATTGTCAGGACAAATTCAGACACACCTCCAAAAAGTGTCGGGCTAAGCTGGCATGGAATCGACATAACAGAAATTCTAAATCAAAATGGCAATGGTAAACAGAAAATGGTAAATGGTCAACAGAAAATGATAAATAAATATAACCTTTATTTAACTATGCAAATCAGTTAAGAACAAATTCTTATTTACACCATTTCCAATTTTAAATGAACCATTTTCTATTTACATTTTGAAATGTAATTGTGGAATGAATCAAGCACGCTCACAATTTTTTTTTTTTGCATTTCCACATTCCTATTTAGCATTTAACCCTCAAACTACCAACATAATTTACACAGATTACCAACTGGGGTTAATTTTAGCTAATTATAACATTTTATTCTTATCAAACATGATTAGACATGTATATAATGTTTTCTAAAATAAGAATGGACCAAAACACTCTTATTTTAGCAAAAGTAGAGTTCATTTGCATATGCTGCCAAAAGGAAATATATTTTTTCCCTTATGTAATGCGCTCATTTTTTTCAAGGATTTTGTAATTCATTTTTATTTAACAAGGCAAGTCAGTTAAGAAAACATTCTTATTTACTATAACGGCCTCCCCTGGCCAAACCCAGACGACACTGGGCCAATTGTGTGCCGCCCTGCAATCCACATTCATATTCAAATGCATATTTACCATCATTTGGTTGTAGTATCATTTAGTTTTTAGATTTGTGAAGTAAATATAAATTATTTCATATTTATGTGGTAAAATATATAAATGTTAAATATACTTAATTGTTGGGCCTCCCGAGAGGCACGGTTGTCTAAGGCACTATATCACAGTGCTTGAGGCTTCACTACAGGCCTGGGATCAATCCCGGGCTGTGTCGCAGCCGGCCGCGACTGGGAAACCCATGAGACGGCACACAATTGGTCCAGCATCGTCCGAGTTAGGGGAGGGTTTATATATCCGGGATGTCTTTGTCCCATCGTGCTCTAGCGACTCCTGTGGCGGACGGGCGCATGCACGCTGACCCGGTCACCAGTTGTACGGTGTTTCCTCTGACACATTGGTGTGGCTCTCTTCCGGGTTAAGCGAGAAGTGTGTCAAGAAGCAGTGCAGCTTGGCAGGGTTGTGTTTCGGAAGACGCATGGCTCTCGACCATTGCCTCTCCCGAGTCCCAATGGGAGTTGCAGCGATGGGACAAGATTGTAACTACTAATTGGATATCACAAAATTGGGAAAAAAATATATAAACAATTATAATAATATACAGTACCAGTCAAAAGTTTGGACACACCTACTCATTCAAGGGTTTTTCTTTATTTTCACAATTTTCTACATGGCAACACTTGAAAATGGCATTTTAGCAATGATTAACAACCAACTTGACAGAGTTTGAAGAATTTAAGAAAATAATAAGCAAATATTGTACAATCCAGGTGTTCAAAGCTCTTTAATTTAAGACTTACTTCAAAAGACTCACAGCTGTAATCATGGCTAAAGATGTTTCTACTGTAACATGCATTGTCTCAGGTTGGTGAATACTTATCGAATCAAGATACATTAGTGTTTTGGTGTTCATACATTTGTAATAAATGTTAGAATTCTTCTTCCAGTTTGATATTACAGAGTATTTTGTGTAGATCGTTGACCAACAATGACAATTAAATACCTTTTAAGCCCACTTTGTAACACAACAAAATGCAGAAGAGATCACAGTGTGACTGCTTTCTGAAGCCACTGTATAATACATTTTGGTAAAGAAAGTAAAATGCAAGTTTAAATGCCACAGCAATTCAAGAATGACCCCATTATTAATAAATATTGGTCTTAATTCATTCTGTTATATTTTTCTTTAATCCTCTAAATTAATTTGTCAGAAGACTGCAATTTGCAATTTTGAATAAAAAAATGATGTTTTCATTATCTCATTATGGTAAAGATAATCTCTCTTGGACAGACTGTGTAAACATAAACGGTACCGTAGATCTGGCAAGATACAACAGGGTGCATGAGATAGTTCCGGTGCTCTCTGTTCTGGTTCCGAGCCTCGTTCTCTTTCTACTCTTTTTAACGCGTACCGTATGGATCCAGAACTTTATCGAGCCTCTGACCAATATTGCAAGACTTTAGTTCTGTGTTAAAATCTCTTGACGCTAGGGGTGAGATTTATTTATATTTTTTAAATAACGTTCCCAAGGTAAGCGGACTATTTCTCAGGTCCATATTGTAGAATATGCATATAATTGACAGAATATGCATATATAATATTTACAGAATATGCATATAATATTGTAGAATATGCATATAATTTACTTCGGATGAAGAGGAGGAGTAGGGATTGGACCAAAGCGCAGCATGATGGTTTGACATAACGAAGTTTATTAAAGTCAAAACGAAAACCGAAAACACTTCAACAAACTACAAAATAACACACGAATGTAGACAGACCTGAACAATGAGAACTTACATATAACACGAAGAACGCACAAACAGGTATAGACTACAACAAAACGAACGACAACGAAACAGTCCCGTATGGTGCAACATACACAGACACGGAAGACAACCACCCATAAACAAACAGTGTGAACAGCCTACCTTTATATGTTTCTCATTCAGAGGAAAACATCACACCTGTCCCTGATTGAGAACCATATAAGGCTAATTACAAACGACCTAAACATAGAAACACAATACATAGAATGCCCACCCCAACTCACGTCCTGACCAACTAAACACATACAAAAATAACAGAAAACAGGTCAGGAACGTGACATTAGGATAGAAAACACTCCAAAGTTTCCAAAACTGTCAAAATATGAGTGTGAGTATAACAAACCTGATTCTGCAGGCGAAAACCTGAGAAAATCTAACCCGGAAGTTATTTAAAATAAAAAAAAACTGTGTTTCCTGGCCCGTCTTTCTTCCATTTAAAGGGGTATCAACCAGATTCCTTTTCCAATGGCTTCCTCAGGCTGTGACCAGGCTTTAGACATAGTTTCAGGCTTTTATTTTGAAAAATGAGCGAGATTTTTTAAATCTAGTCAGGTTTCCTCTGATTCGTTCCTGCGCGCGAGAGGGTAGCTCTCCATTTTCTTTTTCTCCTATTGAATAGGTTATGGTCGAAATATTATCGATTATGTTTGTTAAAAACAACCTGAGGATTGATTATAAAAAACATTTGACATGTTTCTACGACCATTACGGATACTTTTTGGTATTTTCGAACGGAACGAGGCTTTGCACTGCGTACGCCTTCCCCTGGATGTCAGCGAATAGTGAGAATGAGAATTGGAAAGGAGTTGCTAGGCAGAACTGACGGCTTATAAATGGGCTGGCAACGTGGGGTTCCCCCTTTCTTCTCTTCGCCATGACGCAAAAAAGACCTCAGGATGTCGTTCTAGAAAGCTCCCGTTATAGCCCTTAGATATATCCGGCTCTGTCTTTATTCGATATAGGTGTTAAAGACATCATAATGTTGTTATTTTAAACCGAGTTATATCAGTTTATATCAGTATATTGCGATTTTCGTGTATTTATTTGTGCTGCGTTCTAGGGACTTGGGCACGTCTGGCCCACATGGCTAATGTTTACTGCTAATTCCAACGTTGAAGGTGACAATCTACAACCAAGCAACGATTCTTTTGGAAAAAGGACAACTTGCCCAAGATTCTGATGGGAGCTCATCAAAAAGTAAGAACTATTTATGATGTTAATTCGTTGTTCTGTTGAAAAATGTAAAACTCATATTCCGCCATTAATTTCGGTGCGGTCTCGCTTTAACGCACGCTGTATGTCGTAGTAACGTTAATTTTAAAAATCTAACACAGCGATTGCATTAAGAACTAATGTATCTTTCATTTGCTGTCCAACCTGTATTTTTTTGTCAAGTTTAGGATTAGTTATTAGGTGCCTCTCCCAAGATTTCTCCCGACATTTTGTTGGCAGCTTGGCTACTATTCTCATGGTATAACCATGATTTGTGCCGCTAAATATGCACATTTTCGAACAAACTCTATATGTATTGTGTAATATGATGTTATAGGACTGTCATCTGAAGAAGTTTGAGAAGGTTAGTGAAAAAATGTATATCTTTTGCTGGTTTATTCGTTATCGCTATTGTTGGCCTGAATCAATGCTGTTGTGTGGTTGGCTATTGTAGTAAGCTAATATAATGCTATATTGTGTTTTCGCTGTAAAACACTTAAAGAATCTGAAATATTGGCTGGATTCACAAGATCTTTGTCTTTCATTTGCTGTACGCTGTGTATTTTTCAGAAATGTTTTATGATGAGTATTTAGGTATTTCACGTTGGTCTCTGTAGTTATTCTAGTTGCTTTGGTGAGAGTTGTGATGGTGTCTGCAATGGTAAACTATGATTTATACCTGAACTATGCACATTTTCCCAACAAAACATATGCTATACAATAAATATGTTATCAGACTGTCATCTGATGAAGTTGTTTCTTGGTTAGTGGCTATTTATATCTTTATTTGGTCGAAATTGTGATAGCTACCTATGCAGGAAAAAAATGGTGAAAAAAAAAAAGATTTAGATTTACATATTGTGTCTTCCCTGTAAAACATTTTGAAAATCAGAAATGATGGCTGGATTCACAAGATGTGTATCTTTCATCTGGTGTCTTGGACTTGTGATTTAATGATATTTAGATGCTAGTATTTACTTGTGACGCTATGCTAGGCTATGCTAGTCAGCTTTTTTACTGATGGGGGTGCTCCCGGATCCGGGATTGTGATGAAGTAGAAGTTAACAACAAGCTAAGCTGTGTTTTGGTATATTTCACTTATGTTTGCATGATTATAAATATTTTTTGTAATATTTTTTAATCTGATACGTTTGGGAATTTTCTTCTGGCTTTCAGGACAGGAACGAGGCTGTAGTTTTCTGAACATAATGAGCAACCCAAATGGCGTTTTTTTGTGATAAAAGTAATATGTATCAAACAAAATTAACATTTATTGTGTAACTAGGAGTCTCGTGAGTGCAAACATCCGAAGATTATCAAAGGTAAGCGATTAATTTTATTGCTTCTCTGACTTTCGTCACCATGCTAATTTGGGGCTAGCTGTTCTAGCATTGATTGAGACACTCACAAAAGCTTGGATTTCTTTCTCTGTAAACTCTGCACGATAGGTGGATTAACAACAAGCTAAGCTGTGTTTTGGTATATTTCACTTGTGATTGCATGATTTATAAATATTTTTAGCAATATTTTGCGCCCTGCAATTCAGCGTTTTTTTGGAAAATGATCCCGTAAAAGGGATCCGTAGCGTTAACCGAGGTTATGGTAAAGCATTAAAAATGAATGAAACAAAATGATAAAAAGGTTTTGAACCCTAAGCTTTAAACGTGGTCAAAGTTTTATACTCCTGACTGAGTTGGCATTGAAATCAAATTACACCAATGGTAACACATCATTGTAACGGATTTCCTCCTCCTCTTCATTCGAAGAGGGGGAGCAGGGATTCGACCAAAACGCAGCGTGGTTATATGACATGATATTTATTAAACAAAACCGAAAACACAAAGAACACTTGAATCGATACAAAAACAACAAACGACGTAGGCTGACCTGAACGTAGGAACTTACATGTAACGAAGAACGCACGAACAGGAAAAACAGACTACACAAAAACCGAACAAACAAACAAACCGAAACCGAAACAGTCCCGTGTGGCTTAACATACACAGACACTGACACAGGAGACAACCACCCACAAACAAACAGCATGAAAACACCTACCTTAATATGGCTCTCAATCAGAGGAAATGAAAACCACCTGCCTCTAATTGAGAGCCATATCAGGTCACCCTTAACAAACATAGAAACACACAACATAGACTACCCACCCAAACTCACGCCCTGACCGTCAAACACATACAAAATAACAGAAAACCGGTCAGGAACGTGACAATCATTTATATTGACATGGTCTCAGAGCTTAGCAACCGTGCCGAGCATGTCTGAAAATGTTATGCCGTCAGGAGTGCAAATAACATGTAAAAGAGTCCTTTCCGTTTTCAAATATTATAACAGAAGTATGTACACAAATTATGCTCATGTAACCTATAGTTATGTGAAGGACAATGATATCTTTATGATGTGTGTTCAAAGACTCAGTAATAATAATTCATATGCTAATATTTTTTTTCTGTGCTAGTGTACTGTGTCAATATTTGAATACAGAGCTGTACCATGAGGTAACATAAAAGAGAACACAGCCAAAGCATAAGGAACTGCATTGTTCTAACCTGAGGGCACTTTCAACAAGAACAAAGAAACACTGCTAAAGCATGAAAGTAATACTGCATGCATCAGTAACGTATATGGATAAGTGACAAGTCAGGAGGGAGAGATATGTGGATGTCTTACCTGCACTGACTGTAAATTGTTCTGCATAAAAGAAAGCTGCTAATTGACAAAAATGTAAATGTAGAGTTACAGTACATTTGGCTCTGACATATTAATGATTAACAAGCAGATACAAAACTCGAAGACACCTTCTAACAAGCTCAATTGTGTCCCATTGTCCCATTCGTCGTATACGTAATGAGCGGACCAAGGCGCAGCGGGAGTAGAGTTCCACATATTTATTAAAGTAAACTTTAAAAAAATAAATAATAATAAACGAACAAGAAGTTTGTAGCGCACATAGTACTAAACCAAAACAAAACAATATCCCACAAACGCAGTTGGGAAAAGGAACACAATAAGTGTGATCCCCAATTAGGGGCAACAATCATCTGCTGCCTCCAATTGGGAACCATACTCACACCAACATGGAAATTCTACACTAGAACACCCCCTAGTCACGCTCTGACTTATTGCACCATAGAGAACCCCATTGGGGCGGAGATCTGACCGCAAAACCTGAACCTGGATGGGGAGGGTTAGGGTGGGCAACTAGCGTCGGTTGTGGCTCCGGTGTGGGACGTAGCCCCCGCTCAGATCGCGGATCTGGCCCTGAAGCCGGGCTGAACGCCATACCCGGATTGAGCACCGGAGCAGAGGAAGGCTCCAGCCATGGAGCAGGACTGGACGCCGTGCCTGGACTGGGTACCGGCGCAGAAGAACGCTCCGGCCATGGAGCGGGATTGGACGCCGTGCCTGGACTGAGCACCGGCGGAGAGGAAGGCTCCGGCTGACCTTCACTGGAAGCTCCGGACCGTTGACAGTCACTTGAAGCTCCGGACTGTTGACAGTCACTTAAAGCTCCGGACCGTTGACCGTCACTTGAAGCTCCGGACCGTTGATCATCGCTGAAAGCTCTGGACTGTGAACCGTCGCTGGAGGTTCTGGGCTGTAGACCGTCACTGGAGACTCCGGACTGTACACACGCTCTTCAGGGCGAGTGCGGAGAGCCAGCACAGGATGTACCGGGCTGGGGAGGCGCACTGGAGGCCTGGTGCGTGGAACCGGCACAGATGGCACCAGACTGATGACATGCTCTTCAGGGCGAGTGCGGGGAGCCAGCACAGGACGTATCGGGCTGGGGAGGCAGACTGGAGACCTGGTGCATGGAGCCGGCACAGGTGGCACCGGACTGATGACACGCTCTTCAGGGTGAGTGCCGTGCAGAATACACCTAACCAACATCTCTCCGATCTCCCTCCTCCAACAGCTCCATCGACTCCCCAATGGTCTCTAGCTCTCTCCTCGGCTCGACCAACAGCCCATTGTATACAGCCCCAAAACATTGTATATAGTATTCTAACATTTAGCAAATCAATCATTTGATTGGCCTTCGGGTCAAGTATATGGCATTCTCTTGTTCATGGTTTAAACAAATCCCCATGTCTCTATATATTGCTGAGCGTATGTTTTATGTATGTACTGTGTATGTCTTTTTTACAGTGCCCAATAATTGCCCTTCAGGGAAATCACACATCTATTGAATCAATCGATCAAATGTACTTCATAAAGCCCACTAATGTGCGTTTTTTTGCCGCAGATTTTTGCTATGGTGTTCGTCGGTATGACACAACCACAGCCAAACATCAAACACTTGCAGGTTGGTTGGCACTTAAACACACATTCACACAGGCCATAATAGCTTGTGCCCCACGTAATTGCCCTGCATGAACAGACGACTTCAGCACCACAGACAGCATCCCAAGTGCCAGCGATTAGGCCTACTTGTAGACAACACTACACACACACAATGCCTAGTAGTCAGCGCTACTGATTGATATACAGTACCAGTCAAAAGTTTGGACACACCTACTCATTCAAGTGTTTTTCTTTCTCTTTACTGTTTTATACATTGTAGAATAATAGCGAAGACATCAGAGCTATAAAATAACACATATGGAATCATATAGTAACCAAAAAATAGTTAAACAAATTCTTCAAAGTACACACCGTTTGCCTTGATGACAGCTTTGCACACTCTTGGCATTCTCTCAACCAGATTCACCTGGAATGCTTTGCTGGTGACGCTGTCAGTGATTTATTTAGATTTCAAGGCACACTTAACCAGCACGGCTACCACAGCATTCTGCAGCGATACGCCATCCCATCTGGTTTGTGCTTAGTGGGACTATCATTAGTCTTTCAACAGGACAATGACCCAACACACTTTCAGGCTGTGTAAGGGCTATTTGACCAAGAAGGAGAGCGATGGAGTGCTGCATCAGATGACCTGGCCTCCACAATCACCCGACCTCAACTCAATTGAGATGGTTTGGGATGAGTTCAATGGCAGAGTGAAGAAAAAGCAGCCAACAATTGCTCAGAATGTGGGAACTCCTTCAAGACTTTTGGGAAAGCATTTCAGGTAAAGCTGGTTGAGAGTATGCCAAGAGTGTGCGAAGCTATCATCAAGGCAAAGGGTGGCTACTTTGAAGAATCTCAAATAAATAATATATTTTGATTTGTTTAACCCTTTTTCGGTTACTAGATGACTCCATAGGTGTTATTTCATAGTTTTGATGTCTTCACTATTATTCTACTAAGTATAAAATAATACAAATAAAGAAAACCCTGTAATGAGTGGGTGTGTCCAAACTTTTGACTGGTACTGTATACTTACAAAATACATTTGTTGTGTAATAATAGTAGACGGCTCTACTGCAGATAAACACTTGCTTGCACTTACGTTTACTTGTAAACAAAGTCCATCCGTTTATCCCTCGGGGTAAAGACATCAATGACTGAACTGTAACATTTCTCCTTGTTGGTCGTCAGTTTTAGAAGTCTCTCGGTCTCAATGGAGAGAATGGCAAGGGATGAGAGTCGTCCTTGATCGGTCCGGTTTTGACTATAAGTTTATTTTCGTTTCAACGGAGAAAATGACCTCTCAACGGATGCTGTTACAGCTGGTATAGTGAGGACCAACTGCAGTAACTTTGTCGCCTCGGGGACAGTGTGTGTCAGGTCATGCTGGAACAAAAAGCTGAGGAGCTGTCTAGGTGATATTCTCTTACCATTTGTGAACTGTACAAGATCAGCCTGAAACCTAAACAAAATCGATGTACTCTGTACATTTTGACAGGTTCTCATTTTCAGGAGTCAAGCTTTTGTGACATTAAGTTAACCAATGTAGTCAAACCTGGCTCTCATCTGAACATTGATATTGTCCATTATGCTTTAATAGATTCTCCCCCTCTCTACTCTGATCATCTGTTTACTACAAGTTTTGATTTCTGCAAGGCCCGGTTCATTGTGTTTCTGCTCAAATTGCTCATAGAAACTATAAAAGTATTGTTGCTGCCGTTCCAGTGCTTTCTTTGTGTCGCTAATACTAGTACGACAAAAACCCAAATACATCAGGTAGTTCTGCAGAACACAAAAAAGTGCATCAGTTCCATTGAAAATTCCATCATAGGCCATGAGCAAAAAACAAACACGGTGGCGTTATCTGAATGGGTTGCTAATTGTTCATTTTTATCAGCAAAGGCATGTAATTCTTCCACATACACTGAGTGTACAAAACATTAAGAACAACTTTCTAATGTTGAAAAACCAGCAGCGTTGCAGTTCTTGCCACAAACCGCTGCGTCTGGCACCTACTGCCATACCCTGTTCAATGGTACTTAAATATTTTGTCTTGCCCATTCACCCGCGGAATGGCGGACATACACAATCAACGTCTCAATTGTCTTAAAGCTTAAAAATGCTTCTTTAACCCGTCATCTACATTGATCAACAAGGGATCATAACTTTCACCTGGATTCACCTGGTCAGTTTTTGTCATGGGAAAGAACAGGTGTTCATAATGTTTTGTACACTCACTGTAGTTGCACCTGGGCCTGTTTGATGAGCTGGCACTCTCATCGTCGCCACGAAATGCCAACTCATGTTTACCTCGATAGCATGTAGCGTGAATTAACTAGGTGTTTTAAAATGTCACCGTTCTCTTTCCCCTTGTGCATTGAGCAAGATGTTCATTCAATGCCAGATCTATCTGTGAGCTGCCAAATGTCTTATCTGCCTTTGGACGTGAGACACAGATTTCTCGTGCTTCTTGAGTGCTATAGGCAAGTTGTTCAAATTGCAGAAAACAGGTTATTGTCCACACACTGTCGCTGGTGGGGAACAACAGACAGGGGAAGCAGTAGAGTCGGCTGCTAGCACCGCAGCCACAGAGCCAGTCTTTCTGTTGATACCACTCAGTTTGAAATAATTGTGTATTTTCTGTCCCTTCCTTTGATGTAGCTAGTGTAGCTAAGCTCAGCTGTTGTTCTTCCATTCCTTATCACCCCTGGCCCTAGTTCGCTAGAAAATCCAACTTTGAAAACTGTTTCAGATGCAATATGTTAGCCATCCTGATCAGCTTACTTTAGATAGCCGTAAAACAAACGTAACCGCCAAAAGGCGGCAGTTGACCTGTGCTGTCCATATGCAGTAGCGAGCTCTGCCTGTCCTCCTGCCTATCCCATTATTTTTATACCTGCACTGAGTTTTGAGATTGAATGGTGGGGCTGTCTTTCCCCTGACCTTGGAAGTACTAGTTCAGAAATCGATTTTTTTCAGGCAGAAAAAACATGAAGATCATCAAAATGATGATTGATCAAATGTGTATTTATTTGTGTACAGTTATTTTTTCATATATTTTCACGGGGGAAGCGCACATCACTGATGTACCACTGAAATCAGCAGTTGTCACAAAATGCTTTACATATACTCATCCTAAATCTGAGTATATATCAAATCTGTTTGAAATCAACTCCACAAACACTATAACAAACCTTCTTAGCAACTAATGCACAGTGCCTCTTGTTCTCCTGCTTTCTGTTCTCCAAACCACGTCACTTCACCGAGCTGACAGGTGTGTATAGTGAGATATACTGTACATAACTGTAGAGGTCTGTTCAAGCCATTAGCCATTAGCCTAGTGTAACATACTTTTATTTCCCTAAAGCATGAAAATAGCCAAGTGTTTCAGTCTCTCCAAATTGGAACATTGTTAAAGTGTGTGTGTCCTCGTCAGCCTTTTTCGACTATTACACAACATTACTGCCATAAAATCCATCTTTTAAAAATTCAAGTGTAGAGAGAGGTGCAGGTGGGGGACATTAAGGGCTCAAGTCAATTCGTTTTGCTGAAGTTCAGCACTATATTTAAAGATAAATTCCGTCTGAGCCGACATATGCAGTGTTTATCGTCAATCAGCCTCAGCGAACTCGGGAACATTCCCTTTAAAATTATATTACGCTGAACTTGAGCAGTACATATTGAATCAAGACCCTTAGAATGATGGAGAGGGAAGGAGGAGAGAAGAACAAACATTTTCAGCAAACGAGAGGGAGAAGGAGAGAGAGAGGAGGAAATCTAAACAGAAGAGATAGCGAGATAGCGAGAGAGAAAGGTAGGAATATATACAGAAATGAGAGGAGAAGGGAGAAGAGAACAATTTATATGGAAAAGGAGAGTGGGGTACACCTGAGAGTGCATCAGGGCCAGGAGAGAGATGAATGTCTGTCACGTTAGGCTGATTGGGAGAGTGAGAGTCCATTTGCTTGGAGTGCTGGATCTGACGTCAGCAATGCACCCTGGAGCAGCCCACAGACATAACACATGAGGATGGAGGCAGGGGACTAATGGACACTATGCATCTATTCCAAACGTGTTTTGTTTGTGTAATATTATAGAAAAATACATACTTTTTATTGTTTGTAAAGATAATGGGGAAAAAAGGTTCATTCTTAAGACTATGTTTAATTTTTGACATCATGTAATATACTGTAGATATTGAAATCCTTATGTGGATTACACCTGCATCTACTCTGGAAGATTTGACAGGTTTAAGAGTATGGCAAATAGAAGCCTAATGATAAGATGCCATGTGCTCTGACAGAACGTATTTATTCCTTAAACTTTATGTTGGAGAAACAAATCAACACCTTAATTAAACCTATTAAGGATCGTCCCCCAAAATATAACTGCCTACAGCTCAGGCCTTGAAACAAGGATATGCATTGTCTTTGTACCATTTGAAAGGAAACACATTGAAGTTTGTGGAAATGTGAAAGGAATGTAGGAGAATATATGACATTATATATGGTAAAAGATAATACAAAGAAAAAAACAACAGTTTATTTTTTTGTACAATCATCTTTGAAATGCAAGAGAAAGGCCATAATGTATTATTCCAGGCCAGGTGCAATTTAGATATTGGCCACTAGATGGCAGCAGTGTATGTGCAACGTTTTAATTTGATCCAATGAACCATTGCATTTCGATTCAAAATGTTGTATCAAGAGTGCCCAAATGTGCCTAATTTGTTTATTAATAACTTTTCATGTTCAAAACTGTGCACTCTCCTCAAACAATCGCATAGTATTATTTCACTGTAAAAGCTACTGTAAATTGGACAGTGCAGTTATATTAACACGAATTTAAGCTTTCTGACCATATCAGATATATCTATGTCCTGGAAAATGTTCTTGTTACTTACAACCTCATGCTAATCACATTAGCCTACGTTAGCTCAACCATCCCGCAGGGGACCCACCAATCCTGAAGAAGTGTGAAAACTTCTTGGTTTTAACAATGAAAGATACACACCTTGTGAATCCAGTCAACATGTCCGATTTTTTAAATGTTTTACAGCGAAAACAGCACGTATATTTATGTTAGCTCACCACCAAATACAAAGAAGGACAGACATTTTTCACAGCACAGGTAGCATGCACAAAGCCAACCTAACTAACCAAGAACCAACCAAACTAATCAAGAAACAACTTCATCAGATGACAGTCTTATAACATGTTACACAATAAATCTATGTTTTGTTCGAAAAATGTGCATATTTGAGGTATAAATCAGTTTTACATTGCAGCTACCATCACAGCTACCGTCAAAAATAGCACAGAAGCAGCCAGAGTATTTATAAAGACCAACGTGGAATACCTAAAACTCATCATAAAACATTTCTGAAAAATGAATCATGTACAGCAAATGAAAGACAAGCATCTTGTGAATCCAGCCAATATTTCAGATTTTTTAAGTGTTTTACAGCGAAAACACAATATAGCATTATATTAGCTTACTACAAGAGCCAAACACACAACCGCATTCATTCATCAAGGCACGTTAGCAATAGGCACGTTAGCGTTAGCGAATAAACCAGCAAAAGATATTCATTTTCACTAACCTTCATAAACCTTCCTCAGATGACAGTCCTATAACATCAGGTTATACATACACTTATGTTTTGTTCGAAAATGTGCATATTTAGAGCTGAAATCAGTGGTTATCCATTATGCTAACGTAGCATCTTTTTCCCAGAATGTGCGGATATTTCTATTAGACTCTCACCTATTCTGACCAAATAGCTATTCATAAACATTACAAAAAAATATATGTTGTATAGGAAATGATAGATCCACTAGTTCTTAATGCAATCACCGTGTTAGAATTCTAAAAAATAACTTCATTACTACATAAGGCTTACCTTATGTCGACCAAGTGCCCAAAACCTGGGCGCAAAACTACTAGTACACAGTTCGACAGATATATGAAATAGCATCATAAAATGTTTCTTACTTTTGGTGATCTTCCATCAGAATGTTGGACAAGGGGTCCTTTGTCCAGAACAGTCGTTGTTTGGATTTAGAACATCGTTTTTCCCTCTTGATTTAGCAAGCACACTGGCCAAGTGGCGCGAAGCTCCCCATCGTCAACAAACACAGACAACGCAACACGCCTAACGTCCCGAAAAAAATTCAATAATCTATGAAAACTATATTGAAAAAACATACTTTACGATGATATTGTGACATGTATCAAATAAAATCAAAGCCGGAGATAGTATTCGCCTATAACGACGGCTTTTCAAAAGGCAATTCCAGGTCCATCTGCGCGCTCTCCAGAAAAAAATAAATGGATGACTCGTCGTGCCAAGATGATTTATTCCACCTCAGACCAAGATAAACACTTCCTTTCTTCTCTCACGTCCTCTTGACATCTAGGGGAAGGTGTATGACGTGCATGTATACTCATACGTGTCATGCCCATTTATAGGCAGGCCCTTGAACAGAGCATAATTTTCAGACTTTCCACTTCCTGGTCAGAAAGTGTGCTGCCAAATGAGTTCTGTTTTACTCACAGACAAAATTCAAACGGTTTTAGAAACTAGAGAGTGTTTTCTATCCAATAGTAATAATAATATGCATATTGTACAAGCAAGAATAGAGTACGAGGCCGTTTAAATTGTGCACGTTTTTCCCCCAAAGTGTAAATAGCGCCCTCTATCCTCATCAGGTTAAACTATATTGAAAAAACATACTTTACAATGATATGGTCACATGTATCAAATAAAATCAAAGCCGGAGATAGTATTCGCCTATAACGACGGCTTTTCAAAAGGCAATTCCAGGTCCATCTGCGCGCTCTCCAGAAAAAAATAAATGGATGACTCGTCGTGCCAAGATGATTTATTCCACCTCAGACCAAGATAAACACTTCCTTTCTTCTCTCACGTCCTCTTGACATCTAGGGGAAGGTGTATGACGTGCATGTATACTCATACGTGTCATGCCCATTTATAGGCAGGCCCTTGAACAGAGCATAATTTTCAGACTTTCCACTTCCTGGTCAGAAAGTGTGCTGCCAAATGAGTTCTGTTTTACTCACAGACAAAATTCAAACGGTTTTAGAAACTAGAGAGTGTTTTCTATCCAATAGTAATAATAATATGCATATTGTACAAGCAAGAATAGAGTACGAGGCCGTTTAAATTGTGCACGTTTTTCCCCCAAAGTGTAAATAGCGCCCTCTGTCCTCATCAGGTTAAACTATATTGAAAAAACATACTTTACAATGATATGGTCACATGTATCAAATAAAATCAAAGCCGGAGATAGTATTCGCCTATAACGACGGCTTTTCAAAAGGCAATTCCAGGTCCATCTGCGCGCTCTCCAGAAAAAAATAAATGGATGACTCGTCGTGCCAAGATGATTTATTCCACCTCAGACCAAGATAAACACTTCCTTTCTTCTCTCACGTCCTCTTGACATCTAGGGGAAGGTGTATGACGTGCATGTATACTCATACGTGTCATGCCCATTTATAGGCAGGCCCTTGAACAGAGCATAATTTTCAGACTTTCCACTTCCTGGTCAGAAAGTGTGCTGCCAAATGAGTTCTGTTTTACTCACAGACAAAATTCAAACGGTTTTAGAAACTAGAGAGTGTTTTCTATCCAATAGTAATAATAATATGCATATTGTACAAGCAAGAATAGAGTACGAGGCCGTTTAAATTGTGCACGTTTTTCCCCCAAAGTGTAAATAGCGCCCTCTATCCTCATCAGGTTAAACTATATTGAAAAAACATACTTTACAATGATATGGTCACATGTATCAAATAAAATCAAAGCCGGAGATAGTAGTCGCCTATAACGAAAGCTTTTCATAAGGCAATCCCCGGTTCCTTCTCGCGCCTTCCTGAAAACAGGAAATGGGTGACACGTCATTCCAAGAGGATTTATTCCACTTCAGACCAAGATAAACACTCCATTTCTTCTCTCACCGCCTCTTGACATCCAGGGGAAGGTGTATGACGTGCATGTATACTAATACGTATCATGCCCATTTATAGGCAGGATCTAGAACAGAGCCTCGATTTCAGACTTTCCACTTCCTTGTCAGGAAGTTTGTGCCAAATGAGTTCTGTTTTATTCACAGATATAATTCAAACGGTTTTAGAAACTAGAGAGTGTTTTCTATCCAATAGTAATAATAATATGCATATTGTACGAGCAAGAATTGAGTACGAGGCCGTTTGAAATGGGCACCTTTTATCTGGCTACTCCATACTGCCCCTGCAGCCCAAACAGGTTAACATACTCTGCTCAAATAACAAAACATCATTTCAAACACCTGTTGAAAGACACCTTTTGGCTAGTTGCATCCCAATATCATCTCTGGCACTCTCTTGGAAATTGCGTTCACTGTGACAGGACCAGTGTCTTTGATAGAAAGCTGTTAGAAATGTATTGCTCTAGTTTTATGAGTAAAGAAATCTGAGTAAAAAAGTATGTTACTATGGCAATACATTCTAAAAAGGTTAGGTTTTTTCCTCATTTTTTTGTTTTGTTATACCTTCGTCTCCTATACTGTACCTACGTATCTGAAAGTCCTGTTCCATTCAACAATGAGCTTTCCCCCAGTCAGGGTTGAGAAAGAGGGAGAGAAAGTAGTAGAAAGAGAAAATCAACACATATTTCCGACATTGACCAAAATGGGGTCCATTGAGGATTGAGAAACAGGTTTTTGAAGACCTCCATTGTCAGAGTAATGTGTGGATGAGCAAGTGGAATCTCATGCATTCATGCACAAACACACACACACACAAACATTTCCAAAAGCGCTCTCCCGCACACCCACACAAACTGACAAAAATGTATCCAGCCACACTGGCCCCGTAAAACACAGTTGATACAATGGATGTGATACAACTGATATGTTGGTGATGCAACAGAGTTTGTCTTCACAATTTTTACACAATCATTGTGTGTTGTCTGTTGTGTCAAATGAGTTGTACATCAGTTGTACAAACTGAGTGTGCACGGGGCCACTGGTTCACTTTAAATGCCTTTCACCTGAGGGGGTACCACATCAAAGGGAGCTTTGAGACCTGACCCTGATGTTATCATGAAAGACTGGCCTCTATAGAGCTTTATTTAGTGTTGACCACACGCAAAAGCTTTCACAGGCCTGGCCTGACTTCACACAGTCCTATAAACGGACCCAAGAGAGAACCTGTTTTATGGTATCAGCAGCATCCAGAGAAGTTACATCAAATGAGGAAATACTGTTCAGTGCTGATGGGATTCAAATTCCCATGAACACGTACACACCCGTACACACAGACACAGACAGAGCCACACACAGACAAACACACACAGTGTACATTTAATGACAGACCGCCTATCTGAGTTGCCCAAGAATTTATTGCTTTTTCTTTTAAATATAATTTGACATGAAACACAAATAAACACAGAAACCTGAAAACATCACAAAGTGGGAACACTAACATTTTACAGGTAATAATTTACACCAAAAGCTGGCCTGGCATGGCCAAATAAGATAGAAAACACAGAAAACAAATACAGTATAACGCTGTCAAAGATTAATGAAAGAGTCAGTTGTCCAAATTTGACGGCTGCAGTTTACTACACAGACACAGACAGTAATTCTGTCTGAAAAGGACTTCAAAAGTCAACCAAGTAAGAACTGAACCATGTACCAAAGTACCTTATTTATCCACGTCTGTTAGCTGTCAGTCAAACTGCGCAAATGATACACCTATGTTTTGTCAGTAACCGAGTAAGTGTTAAGGTTTGGGTTAAGTTTAGGCATTAGGGTTAAGCTTAGGCATTCATTCTGAGTGATTAAGGTTAAGGTTTGGGAAAGGGTTAAAACACAAAAGAATTGCCTAACACTAGGATTGAACCCGTGATGCATGGAGCCATAGCGCAATGTTTTAGCTTATCCTCATCTACATCGTTGTGATCCGACCAAATGAACAGGAACTCGCGTTGCCCCTAGTCGATGGTTGGAAATTGGCATGAAAATATACTGAACAAAAATATAAATGCAATATCCGACAATTTCAACAATTTTACTGAGTTACAGTTCATATAAGGAAATCAGTCAATTGAAATAAATGCATTAGGCCCTAATCTATGGATTTCACATGACTGGGTAGGGGCACAGCCATGGGTGGGCCTAGCAGGGTATAGGCCCACCCGCCGGGGAGCCAGGCCCAGCCAATCAGAATGAGATTTGGCCCCAAAAATGGCTATTTTACAGACAGAAATACTCCTCAGTTTCATCAGCAGTCCAGGCAGCTGGTCTCAGACCATCCGACAGGTGAAGAAGCCAGATGTGGAGGTCCTGGGCTGGCATGGTTACACGTGGTCTGCAGTTGTGAGGCAGGTTGGACGTACTACCAAATTCATTAAAACGACCTTGGAAGTGGCTTATGGTAGATAAATTAACATTAAATTATTTTGCAAATGCTCTGGTTTTTTTCCTGTAGTCAGCATGCCAATTGCATGCTCCCTCAAAACATTTTAGAGTGGCCTTTTATTGTCCCAAGCACAAGTTGCACCTGTGTAATGATTATGCTGTTTCATCAGCTTTTTAATATGCCACATCTGTCAGTTGGATGGATTATCTTGGCAAAGGAGAAATGTTCACTAACAGGGATGTCAACATAATTGTGCACAATGTTTTTGAGAAATAAGCTTTTAGTGCGTATGGAAAAATGATGGGATGTTTTATTTCAGCTAATGAAACATGGGACCAACACTTTACATGCTGAGTTTGTTTTTTCCTAGTATAATTTGCCTTGCTTTACCTTCACCATTCCAAAAACGGGTTGACCGTGTGTAATCGACTAGAGCTTGGGCTGAAACATTTATCATGCTTTTCTCTACTCACCAGAGAGCAAGATGATGGATGATTCAAAAGACCCCAAATACAAACAGTCATCTGCCCTTACTCCTATCTCAATAACTCAAAATCCTAAAAAATATCTGAAGATTATGTGAATATTGTCTTTGAAAATGACTCTCTATTACACACATTTGATATAATGTAAAAATGACTTCCAAGATTAAGCACAGAGATTTTTCTACAGTAAACAGAACCATAGAATAAACCATATAATGCACATGATATGGCAGCATCCTTCGAAAATATGCTATTGGCTTACTATTATTTGGCAGAAATTATACATCAAACCACATTTAGATTCCCATTTATCAAGTATTCAATCAATTGCAGTTAATTCGATTTCAGATAACACTTTCAGAAGTGTGTTTACGTGGGGGGCCGTCGTGCACGATGAGTGGCCATCCTATCGCCTCTGACCACAGAACATCAGCCATCGTTTTCCGTTCATTTCCAGACGATCTCTACACATATCACCCAGGAGGTGATCAACTGCGCATGTTCGACATTTGTGTTGGTCTGTCTTGTCCCTTTGGTGTGCACAGCAGCATGTCCTGGATGAAGAATGGAGTTTTCACTTGATGTATAAATTGTCAGTCTGCTTTTGTGCGCAGGATTACTTTTCAGTCAGGTTTTCAATCAGAATTGAACGGGTTACACCACATGACAGACAGTTTCCATATCTTCTCCCTCCGTCCGAGACACACTGGCATTTCCGTGCAAAACTAAGTCACCTCTGAATGAACTATCAGGAAAGCCACTATCATTCAATATCACGTTAAATCAAGTTCTCATTTAGACTACATTACATATATTACTCTGTCAATGTGAATAACAAGAAGGAACAGAGCAAAGCAAAACAGCGATAGATCCTTAACTAAATAAGAAGCATACATCACCTGACTATGAACAAATGATAGACAAAGACAACAAGGCAAGTTAATCATGTATTGTAAATTAATGGAGTCCCCTAGGTAATTTAGTTGGTGCCACATGTGGTGCCTCGAAATGTACAAGACAATTATGTGGAAAAACTAAGCGAAACCAAGGCTGTTTGTCCATGGCGCCTGCATTTTTCTTATTTTAATTAACACCTATATAAGAAGAGAGACATGGAGTTTATCCTGAATAAATGTTCTCACAGGAACACGTGACATGTTCACCTTGGCTAGGTCCATTTAAATTTCACATTTCCATTAAGGGTGCCATGTTGATTTTCGAATTTCTAGAATCAGCCGCAGACATTTTAACACCAGGGTCTTATTCTTGGTCCCATTTTCGATCACCAGGAGCCATTTCCCTCAATTACATTGAAGAATTGTGTTCACGTTTTTATATCTTGGATTACAAGAACACATTATAATCAAAATGCTGTTTGTAGTTATTGTTGGCTTTGCCATCTTAGCTCCAACCATATCTACTAATTAAAAATAGTTCTTACAAAGGCAGAGGAAGGTTTGTAAATCGGGGAAAAAAATTAACAAAATATAGAAATATAAATGTTTTCAAAAGAAAGACAGATTTGTAGTCATAACGTTGTTGTGAATGGTTGTTCCTCTTATTTATGGTCCTCATATGTACAGCATTCGTGAAGCTGACACGACAAGTGAGAGGCACACCGCAGAATGCTATATTTGCTATTCATATTGTGCGTAGGGACGAAGTTTTAGATTAACACAAATTAAACATGACTATTAAAATGGATATTGGCTTTGTGTAACTGGAACAGAGGATCATGACGAAATGAACAGATAGTGGATAAACAAGGTAAAATTGAGGCCAGGGAGAGCAGAAAACGAGAGCGAGAGACAGCCAAGTGATGAATTCACAGTAACACTTTACTTAAAGCCTGCAGTTATAATGCATTATAATGCATTGTAGGGCTCATAATACTCATAAAGCATTACACCTACAGGCTTTAGGTGGAGCGTTACTGAATTCCCTTTGTTTGTCATACCAAGAATAAGACTGAGTAACATCTTTTAGAAGGTATGTGCGAGTGTATGCATGTGCCCATCGGTGTCAAATAATCCCCCAAGGTCTCTGTGACATCCCGTTAATGAACATGGACCGTAAGCATTTCACAGCAGTGTCTCTATTGTCATTCATATATTCAACGCCTCTCTGCTGAGAGAGAAAATGTCCGGTGGTGGGGGGTAAGGTTAGGACGTGGAAAGAGGCTTATTTTAATTTCCTAAAGGAAGAAAAAGTATAGGTGAAACAGTGAGGGCATTGAAATGGTATAATTGTATAATCCTGCATAGGATTTGGCGCTGTTCCTTTGTGTGTGTGTGCGCATGCGTGCGTGTCTGTGTGTGTGTGGAAATAAATAATCATGCAATGTGTGTGGCCTTCTGTAGACAGTTTCTGTGCATTTCTGATTTCATGGGTGTTTCTTCACATTTTGGGTTTGATCAGTTCATAACTTCATTTGACTGTGTTACGATTGTTCTAAGCAGTTCTGCTGAGACTGAGGCTGTCCCAATATGGACACCGTAAAACAGCATAATTCAAATGGTGTCAGTTCTTTGCTACACTGTGGATTGTTGGAAAGTACAGTGTATTACCACACATTAAAAGGAGGATTTAGTCTTTACACAGTCAATAATACAGAGATGGATCAGTATACAGCTATTTGTAAAAAAAAATTAAGATGAGGAAGCAATGAAATACGCATTGTAGGAGCTCTCTAAAAATACAGCTGTTCATCTATAACCATAAAATTGAAGTTTAGTGCGTGTTTAAAGCTGAGCGTGATCAATTTGGCTCTGCTCCGGCTGGTGGGTGCGTACATGGCGCAAAAGGCATGCAGAGTACACAGCAGACAAACTCAAGCATGAAGGGTGACATGGACTAAAACAACTATTCTGTACCTGTCGCGCCCTGATCTGTTTCTATATCTGTATTTATCCCTGGATTGTTCAAGTCAACCAGCGTGTTTTTCCCCGTCCTTCTCCTTTTCTATTCTCTTTTCTAGTCCTCCCGGTTTTGACCTTTGCCTGTTTTTCTGGACTCCGTTCCCGCCTGCCTGACCATTCCGCCTGCCCTGACCTCGAGCCTGCCTGCCATTCTGTACCTCTGGAACTCTGAACTGGTTTTGACCTTTTGCCTGTCCACGATCATTCTCTTGCCTACCCCTTTTGGATTGTTAATAAACATCTTGGACTCTAACCGTCTGCTTCCTGTGTCTGCATTTGGGTCTCGTCGTGTGCCCTTACAGTACCATTTGTAGCCAGAACATCGTTGAGCAAAGAGCAAGTTCACCTTCTACTTGCTACAGGCCAATCACATCATGCATGGATGGATCTGAAATATTGTAATGCGCAAACAGGTACATTGCTACATATTTTTAGCAGTAGTTTACCTCCTGACCAAAAAATAACAAGTCAAAAAATTGCTACAGCAGGTACAACATGTTTTTTCATATGTTCAACGTGAGGATGGTAGATATACTGTGGCTGTGGTACCTTCCCTCAATAAAAAGCTTCAACAGCATTTCAGAGGAGGTAATAACTGTTTGTGGGAAACAGCCATACAGGAAGTTTTACACATTTGCAATTGTAACATGTTCCATATATTTGAAAGGACCTGATAACCTCTTTCCAATACATTTTAACATTATTTAGGGTGAAAAAAACTGCACTCCAAACAAGCTTTTTTCAATTCGGGGCCCCCCTGGGGTTGTCCAGGTTAGGGGAGGGGCCTTTACTTGGCTCATCACGCTCTCATGACTCCTTGTGGTGGGCTGGGTCGCTTCAGGCTGACCTCAGTCGTCAGTTGAACAGTGTTTCCTCTGACACATTGATGCAGCTACCTTCCAGGTTAAGCAGGTGGGTGTTAAGGAGCGTGCTTTGGCGGGTCATGTTTTGGAGCATGTATGACTCGACCTTCGCCTCTCCCGAGCCCGTTGGGGAGTTGCAGCGATGAGACAAGATCATAATTGGGAGAAAAAAGGGGTAAAATACAAAACAATGTTTTTTTTCAATTCGTGTTAAAACAAAATGTGCTATTGTGTGATTATTGTATTTCCAATTAGTTTTTAACATGTACTGTACATTTCCAGTAGGCTGTACATTTCCGGTAGGCTTTGCCTGGCTACCCATCCACATCTCCGGCCAAATGCCACACCCACCAAGTTTCTTCTCAACGGAGAGTCTGGCTTTTGCCTTCTTAAATGCAAACACATTCAATCCGTTCTGGTTGGCCCCAAAAACCGATGGGTTGGGCCTACGCATATCTTCACGTCAGCACAAACGACTTCTTGGGTAGTAGGTTCAGCGATCGAGCAGCTAAATTAAATTCATCAGGCAACTTCAACACTGAAAGTATATAATATTGAGGATAACTTCCTACTATTGAGTTGCAACTGCTTTTGCCCTCAGAACACTCTCAACTCTTCGGGGCATGGACTCTACAAAGTGTTCAAAGCATTCCACAGGGATGCTGTTCCCATGTTGACTCCAATGTTTCCCACAGTTGTGTCAAGTTGGCTAGATGTCCTTTGGGTGGTGGACCATTCTCGCTACACGTGTGAAACTGTTGAGCGTGAAAAACCCAGCAGCGTTGCAGTTCTTGACGCACTCAATTGAAAGGCGCGTTCATCTTTTGTCTCGCCCATTCACATTCTGAATGGCACACATACACAATGTTTTGTATACTCAGTGTATGCGGCCTTATGCTATCGTTTCCTCATTGTGTGATACAGTAACACGAAAACATTTACATTACATACATACATATACAGCACTACATAAGATATATACATTCCTTTTTGTATTTGAAATACTTTATATGTTCAGGTAATACAGTGGGTATCATAAGTATTCACCCCCCTTGGGTTTTTTCACATTTTATGGCATTAATTGTTATTTGTTTGTCTTTCATCTACACAAAATACTCCATAATGTCAAAGTGAAAAGATACAACTACAGATGTGTACAAATTAATACAACGAAATAACTAAGATATAGTTTTGCATATGTTTTCACCCCCTTTGTTTAGGCAAACCTAAATAAGTTCAACAGTAAAATATATGGACTAACTCTGTATGAAATAATAGGGGTTGACAATTTTTTTTATGACTACCCCTTCCTCTGGCTCCCATACATACAACACATGTAAGGTCAAGTATTGAATTTAGCACAGATTCAACTACAAAGACCAGGGAGCTTTTTGAAAGCCTCATAAAGAAAGTGATTAATAGATTGGTAACAAAAACAAATCTGACATTTTAGCGTTAAGCTTATAATCAAGTTCTCTCAAAGAGTGTAATGTATAAAGTCAGAACATCTGTTGTCTCAGCCACTGCCTGTCACCGAGGGAGTACCCCAAAGCCCGATCCTAGGTCCCACGCTCTTTTCAATTTACATCAACAACATAGCTCAGGCAGGAGGAAGCTCTCTCAGCCATTTATATGCAGATGATACAGTCTTATTCTCAGCTGGCCCCTCCTCGGATTTTGTGTTAAACGCTCTACAACAAAGCTTTCTTAGTGTTCAACAAGCTTTCTCTGCCCTTAACCTTGTTCTGAACACCTCCAAAACAAAGGTCATGTGGTTTGGTAAGAAGAATGCCCCTCTCCCCACAGGTGTGTTTACTACCTCTAAGGGTTTAGAGCTTGAGGTAGTCACCTCATACAAGTACTTGGGAGTACGGCTATACGGTACATTGTCCTTCTCTCAGCGCATATCATAGCTGCAGGCTAAATTTAAATCAAGACATGGTTTCCTCTATCGCAATCTCTCCTCTTTCACCCCAGCTGCCAAACTAACCCTGTTTCAGATGACCATCCTACCCATGCTTATTATTGATCGGCAGGTAAGCGTGCACTCGAGTGGCTAGATGTTCTTTACCACTCGGCCATCAGATTTCCCACCAATGCTCCTTATAGGACACATCACTGCACTCCATACTCCTCTGTAAACTGGTCGTCGCTGTATACCCGTCGCAAGACCCACTGGTTGATGCTTATTTATATAACACTCTTAGGCCTCACTCCCCCCTATCTAAGATATCTACTGCAGCTCTCATCCACCACATACAACACCCGTTCTGCCGGTCACATTCTGTTAAAGGTCCCCAAAGCACACACATCCCTGGTTCGCTCGTCTTTTCAGTTCGCTGCAGCTAGCGACTGGAATGAGCTGCAACAAACAGGTTTATCTCAATCTCTTCATTCAAAGACTCATTCATGGACACTTACTGAGAGTTATGGATCTTTTGGGTGATGTTTTATTGTCTCTACCTTCTTGCCCTTTGTTGTCTGTGCCCAATAATGTTTGTATCATGTTTTGTGCTGCTACCATGTTGTGCTGCTGCCATGTTGTGTTGCTACCATGTTGTTTTGCTACAATGCTGTGTTGTATGTGTTACTGCCATACTATATTGTTGTCTTAGGTCTCTCTGTATATAGTGTTTTGTTGTCTCTCTTGTCGTGACATGCATTTTGTCCTTTATTTTATAATATATATTTTTTTAATTCCCTGTCCCCGCAGGAGGCCTTTTGCCTTTTGGTAGGCCGTCATTGTAAATAAGAATTTGTTATTAACTGACTTGCCTGGTTAAAGAAAGGTAAAATAAATAAAATAAAATAAAAAAGTGAATAATTATGCTGTTGATGATGTATTAAACCACCCAGAAATATCAAAGATACAGTCGTCGTTCTGAACTGAGCTGCATAACAGGAAGAAAACTGCTCAAGGATGTCACCATGGGGACCATGGTCACCATGGGGACCATGAAGAATACAAATATACAGAATAAATATACAGAATAAAACATGCATATGTATGCAACAAGGCACTACAGTAATACTGCAAAAAAACACGGCAAAGGAATACACTTTTTGGCCTAACTGCCACCTTATTTTCAATGATGGTGTTGGCTGCATTGTGGTATACGTACACTTGATATTGGCAAAGACAAAAATAAATGGGATGGAGCTGAGCACAGGCAAAATCCAAGAGGAAAACCTTCTTAAATCTGCTTTACACCAGACACTGGGAGAGGAATTCACCTTTCAGCGGGACAATAACCTACAACACAAGGCCAAATCTACACTGGAGTTGCTTACCATGAAGACAGTGAAGGTCCCTGAGTGGCCAAGTTACAGTTTTGACTTAAATCTGCTTGAAAATGTATGGCAAAACTTTAAATTGCTGTCTAGTCATGATCCCCAAAACCTTGACAGAGCTTGAAGAATTCTGAAAAGAATAATTGGCAAATCTTGTACAATCCCTGTGTACAAAGCACTTCGAGATTTACCCAAGACTACTCATAGTTGTAATCGCTGCCAAAGGTGTTTATAACATGTGTTGACTCAGGGGGGTGAATGCTTTTTAAAATGTTCATTCATATTTAAAAAATGTTCTTCCACTTTGACATTACAGAGTGTTTTGTGTAGATCGTTGGCAAAAATGTCAATTAAATCAATTTTAATCCCAGTATGTATCACAATAAAATGTGAAGAAATCCAAGGGGGTTGAATATTTATCATGCCCACTATAGACCACAGACACTTGACAGTCAATAAAGTATTCCACAAAGAGCATAAACACCTGCAGCTAATCAGATAGGAGCAAACAAGCAAAGAAATGCACAAGAATTCTGCTACAGCCCCCTGTGTTCCCCCTATACAGGGTCCATATTAGGAAGAAGTCCTGCTGAGACTGAGGCTGTCCTAATGTGGACACTGTACCCCTAGCCCCCTTCACAACTAATCAGTAGGCCCCCGTGGTGCTCACTGTGGTATAGCTGATCTTGGACATGGACGAAGGACCAATAGTCCCTGTCACTGTCATCTCATCATCCCGGCCGTTCCGCATCCCCCGGCGGCGCCGACAGCAGGGCGGACGGCAGTGGGCGAAGGTGGTGAGCAACGCCTTGCGGAAGCGTGTATTCATAAAACAATAGATAACGGGGTTAACGCACGCCGATGTGTAGCTCAACAGGTGGATGAACGAGATGGGTGCCCCCGAGAGGAGCCGGTGGGCTGAGCTGATGTGGAAAGCCTTCCACGTGTTGGCCGTGTACAGGGGCATCCAGCAGAGGAAGAAGAGGACGGCGGTGACGATGAGCATGCGGATCACGCGCTTCTTGGCCAAGAGTTTAGCCTTCGAGGTATTGCTTCGAGGGTGCTCAGCGGACACTCTGGGTTTGGGAGATGCCGGAGTAGGGGTGGTGAGGGTAGACAGCTCCATGGACGGTGGCTTCTTTGGCATCTGGATGTAGCAGCCATCATCGTCTGTGTCGTTGTTGCTGGTTGTCACGGTGGTTTTTACTCCGTTCTTCAGTGCTGTGGAATGTACATGGACGTGTGTAAGTGGGTCTACATTGGGTGTAAGTGTGTAGGTGAGTGTATGTGTGTAGGTTGAAGAAAGAGTACATGACTAATAATAGCATAAGCAAAGAGTTGATGACGTAAGCCTGCGTTGTGGGGAACATGCATTCACAAACAAATAGGACTTATGAAAAAATAGTTACTGTATGATTGCAAAACCCTTTCCCTGGCCCCAGCCTTATTATTTCCTGTTTTAAAAACCCTAATCCTAGTCCTTGCTCTCATTGCTTCTACCCAGCACAACCCTATTTCAAAACCCCAAACCCAATCCCTAACCCAAAACCTTAACTTCACTTATGGAATTTTCAATTTAAGAAACAAATTAGATGTTCAATCAAATCCACAACAGGAGATACATGTGGTGTAGGAGTCTCACCACTGCTCTCTCTGTTTTGGTCCAGCTCAAACTTCATCCCCCGGCACAGCTCTCTGGAGATGAGTCCATAGGCAACGATCATCACCACCCCAGGGATGAAGAACAAGATTAAAAGCAACAGCATGTACCTGAGAAAAAAGGAGAGAGAGGGAAAAGAGGGAAAATGAGAGAAAGAAGGAAAGAAAGAGAGAGAAAGAGGGAGGGAAAAAAAAGAGGGAGAGAAAGACAGAGGGAAAGAGGGACAGGAAGCCAGACAGGAAGATTAAATAGTGACTTTGATCATTGTGGTCATAACATTTTATAATATTTCTATGGTGGTCATTAACATTTTACCAATTATCTTTACATCATCCGGATGCTATCAACTTGGCCGTATACAAAAAAAGTACAAATCCACCATTGTTCCTTCCACACACTTTCAGAATAAGTAGAGAGGAAGCCCTTATTTTGTGTTGTGCGAAATTATAATGGGTGCGTGGGTGTTTTCCTCTGAACATCCTCCATGGATGGTTCCTTTTTCATCTCCCGTCAGCCTTTGCAGCAGGTTAGACTCTCATTCATTCATCAATGTAGCCTCTGATACTCAAAGCTTTTCATCAGTACTCTGTTTGATAGTGGGTCACATATCAGGGGTGGGGGGACAAAAGGTGACAGGAAGCAGGGACATACAGAGAGGAAGTAAATAGAGGTTAGAGATTTCGGTTCATCTTTTGTTTAGTCTTTGATCCTGATTCTCTGTCGTCAGAGAGGAACATGGAAGGGAGAAACAGGTGCTACACTAATATTTCTGTTTCACATTATTTGAGGATTCTTCATGGCTGGCATCATTTGTAAGCATAATCATAATTACACACTCTGATTTAATAGCTAATTTGGGGAGTAGCCCGTAATGGACTCAAACAGTCCCTGTGACTGTCAGTCCAATACCTTAGCCATTACACCAAGATGCTCAGCCTCAAAAAGGTCACCAAAAGTACTAAGTACAAGTTGTGTTTCAATAGCATCTTTTCTGAAGTATATTGTAGTAACTGAAAATGATAGGTATTATATTTTGTGTGCTTGTTGATGACATCTACTGTCACCGCTGCTATGATTAATTTTTTGAATATCAATACACATTATAATATAAATCCGATAAAAAATATTATACCTGCCACTGTAAAGAGATACATTGCAGTGGGAAAGTATTCAGACCCCTTCCCTTTTTCCACATGTTGTTAGGTTACGGCCTTATTTCAAAATGGATTAATTATCAAAAAATCCTCATCAATCTACACACAATACTCCATAATGACAAAGCGAAAACAGGTTTTGAAGTTTTTGCAAATGTATATAAAATATATTCAAAGACTCAAAATTGAGCTCAGATGCATCCTGTTTCCATTTATCATCCTTAAGATGTTTCTACAACTTGAGTGGAGTCCACTTGTGGTAAATTAAATTGACAAGACTTGATTTGGATAGGCACACACCTGTCTATATAAGGTCCCACAGTTGACAGTTTCTGTTAGAGCAAAAACCAAGCCATCAAAGGAATTGTCCGTAGAGCCCCGAGACAGGATTGTGTTGAGGCACAGATCTGGGGAAGGATGCCAAAACATTTCTGCAGCATTGAAGATCCCCAATAACACAGTGGCCTCCATCATTCTGAAATGGAAGAAGTTCGGAACCACCAAGAAATGTAAGAAGTTGGGCCACGTGGCCAAACTGAATAATCGGGGAGTAGGGCCTTGGTCAGGGAGGTGACCAAGAAACCGATGGTCACTCTGACAGATCTCCAGAGTTCCTCTGTGGAGATGGGAGAACCTTCCAGAAGGACAACTATCTCTGCAGCACTCCACCAATGAGGCTTTATGGTAGAGTGGCTAGATGGAAGCCACTCCTCAGTAAAAGGCACATGACAGCCCGCTTGGAGTTTGCCAAAAGGCACCTAAAGGACTCTCAGATCATGAGAAACAAGATTCTCTGGGCTGATTTAACCAAGATTGAAGTCTTTGGCCTGAATGCCACGTCTGAAGGAAACCTGGCACCATCCCTACAGTGAAGCATGGTGGTGGCAGCATCATGCTGTGGGGATGTTTTTCAGCGGCAGGGATTGGGAGACTAGTCAGGATCGAGGGAAAGATGAACGGAGCAAAGTACAGAGAGATCGTTGATGAAAACCTGCTACAGAGTGCTTAGGACCTCAGACTGTGGCGACGGTTCACCTTCCAACAGGACAAGGACCCTAAGCACACAGCCAAGACAATGCAGAAGTGGCTTCGGGACAAGTCTTGGAATGTCCTTGAGTGGCCCAACCAGAGCTCGGACTTGAACCCGATCGAACATCTCTGGAGAGACCTGAAAATAGCTGCGCAGCGACTCTCCCCATCCAACATCAGAGCTTAAGAGGATCTCGAGAGAAGAATGGGAGAAACTCCTCATACAGGTGTGCCAGGTTTGTAGCATCATTACCAAAAAGACGAGTCTGAAATCGCTTCCAAAGGTGCTTCAACAAAGTACTGAGAAATGGGTCTGAAAACTTATGTAAATATAATATTTATGTTTTTTATTTATTTATACATTTGAAAAAATGTGGGTTTTGCATTCATACAGTGCTTTGTTATTATGGGGTTTTGTGTAGATTGATGAGGGGAAGAAAAACTATTTAATACATTTTAGAATAAGGTCTGAATACTTTCCGAATCCACTGTATATCCCCAAAGAACTCTTGTGGTTGTAGTGTAAAAGAAAAATAAGTATAGTCTGGGGATGGGGTGGGAGGTTCTGACAGGCCACAATCAGTGAACAACTAAACTCAGCAAAAAAAGAAACGTCCTCTCACTGTCAAATGCGTTAATTCTCAGCAAACTTAACATGTGTAAAGATTTGCATGAACATAACGAGATTCAACAACTGAGACATAAACTGGACAAGTTCCACAGACATGTGACTAACAGAAAGGGAATAATGTGTCCCTGAACAAAGGGAAAGTTAAAATCAATAGTAATAGTCAGTATCCCGTGTGGCCACCAGCTGCATTAAGTATTGCAGTGCATCTCCTCCTCATGGACTGGACCAGATTTGCCAGTTCTTGCTGTGAAAAGTTATCGCACTCTTCCACCAAAGCACCTGCAAGCTCCCAGACATTTCTGGGGGAAATAGCCATAGCCCTCACCCTCCGATCCAACATGTCCCAGACGTCCTCAATGGGATTGAGATCCGGGCTCTTCGCTGGCCATGGCAGAGCACTGACATTCCTGTCTTGCAGGAAATCACGCACAAAATGAGATGTATGGCTGGTGGCATTGTCATGCTGGAGGGTCATGTCAGGATGAGCTTGCAGGAAGGGTATCACATGAGGGAGGAGGATGTCTTCCCTGTAACGCACAGCGTTGAGATTGTCTGCAATGACAAGAAGCTCAGTCCGATGATGCTATGACACACAGCCCCAGACCCTGACAAAACCTCCACCTCCAAATCGATCCCTCTCCAGAGTACAGGCCTCGGTGTAACGCTCATTCCTTCGACGATAAACGCGAATCCGACCATCACCAATGGTGAGACAAAACCGCGACTCGTCGGTGAAGAGCACTTTTTGCCAGTCCTGTCTGGTCCAGCGACAGTGGGTTTGTGCCCACAGGCAACGTTGTTGCCGGTGATGTCTGGTGAGGACCTTCCTTACAGCAGGTCTACAAGCCCTCAGTCCAGCCTCTCAGCCTATTGCGGACAGTCTGAGCACTGATGGAGGGATTGTGCATTCCTGGTGTAACTCAGGCAGTTGTTGTTGTCATCCTGTAGCTGTCCCGCAGATGTGATGTTTGGGTGTACCGATCCTGTGCAGCTGTTGTTACACGTGGTCTGCCACTGCGAGGACAATCAGCTGTCCGTCTTGTCTCCCTGTAGCGCTGTCTTCGGCGTCTCATAGTACGGATATTGCAATTTATTTCCCTTGCCATATCTGCAGTCCTCATGCCTCCTTGTAGCATGCCTAAGGCACATTCACACAGATGAGCAGGGACCCTGAGCATCTTTCTTTTGGTGTTTTTCAGAGTCAAAAGAAAGTCTTCTTTAGTGTCCTAAGTTTTCATAACTGTGACCTTAATTGCCTATCGTCTGTAAGTTGTTAGTGTCTTATCGACCGTTCCACAGGTGCATGTTCATTAATTGTTTACGGTTCATTGAACAAACATGGGAAACAGTGTTTAAACCCTTTACAACGAAGATCTGTGAAGTTATTTGGATTTTTACGAATTATCTTTGAAAGACAGGGTCCTGAAAAGGGACGTATATAAAATAATAACTAACTAACTAATAACTAACTAAAATAACTTCTTTTTTTGCTGAGTTTACAATCAAAGTAATAAGGTCTGCAGAGAGAGAGCTTATTTTGGGTAAAATATAATAAGTATGGTCTGGAGGAGAGAGACGAGAGTGCTCTATTAGGCTGAGGAGAACCCCTGGAGAATGTCTTAATTGCTCTGCCTCTCTGTTTGTTTACGGGCAAATTGTGCACAAACTTAACAGCAACAGTTTCTACAGAAAAAGCCTGGGCTTGAACTGCAGATGCAGAGACTCGGGCAGTGGAACTTTATTCTAGCTGTATTACTAATCTTAGACCATTGTTTACTAAACTGCTGATCTTTAGAGTGGAGTACCTTCTAAAACTGCTTCCCTAGCCCTGAGTGAATGTGAACTAATCTGTCCTAAAATATAATTGCCTTGCCTTAGATGTTGCTGTGGTGCTCCTAAATGTCTGGCTATGACAATTCTGTTCAGTCTTGCAGAGGGAAACGGGAAGACTTTAATTTTGGGCAAACGCAATGTCAGTGGAAATATATTGAAAATAGCATAAAATGCTTCATTGCTTCCCTGATCAGAAAATATTTATTTTGAAACAGATCTATTCAATATAAGCAATCAAACATAAAAACAAACCGAACAAACCCAAGATACTTTTTTGAACAAGGGACTGGCAATCTATGTTCCTTTGATGTCAGCTTACTTTGAAATTACAACACGAGAACTGACAATTAGTGTCAGGATATTATCTAAGGGACGGGGCAGAACCCCGGTCTAACCACTGCACTAGAGGTCTCCAGTCAGAAACTCACTCACCATGTCTGTTCCACCCCACCGCTTGGCCATTCCAGGCGGCACATGTGCCCCGTAGTTCGGTCGGGTTTGGGGAAGGACTTGAGGTGGCTGAACACTGGGTAGGGCACCATCATGACCAATGACAACACCCAGATGGCAGCGATGACCCGGTAGGCGTGGGAACGAGTCTGCCACGCCCGCGACTTCAGCGGGTTGCAGATGGCGCTGTACCTCTCGGTCGCAATGGCGACCAGGCTGAAGGTGGAGATGCTGACGGAGAGCGCTATGGGAACGCAGGGAAGGCGGAGGGGTCAATAAGAGAGAGATTAAAATGACAGTATCAACAGTGATCAGACCTGGGTTCAAATAGTACTTGTTTTATTTTCATTCTGTCTGGAGTGCCAGATGTACGGGGTTTAAACTTTTGGGACAAATCTATTGTCTCCATTGAGCAAGGCAAGTTCAATTAACTTCTTATGGCTGCGGGTCAGTATTGAGTAGCTTGGATGAAAAGGTGCCAAGAGTAAACTGCCTGCTCCTCAGTCCCAGTTGCTAATATATGCATATTATTAGTATATTTGGATAGAAAACACTCTGAAGTTTCTAAAACTGTTTGAATGATGTTTGTGAGTATAACAGAACTCATATGGCAGGCAAAAACCTGAGAAAAAATCCAACCAGGAAGTGGGAAATCTGAGGTTTTGTAGGTTTTCAACTCATTGCCTATCGAATACATAGTGGGATATGGGTCATTTTGCACTTCCTAAGGCTTCCACTAGATGTCAACAGTCTTTAGAAACTTGTCTGATGCTTCTACTGTGAAGTGGTTTGTGGGTGATTGTCTATGTGATGTTGCATGTTTGCATTCAGTGTTATAGCGGTCACGTTCGTTTTGTTATTTTGTATTGTTTGTTAAGTGTTCTTCATTATTAAAAGGAAGAATGTATTCTAATCACGATATGGGTCATTTTGCACTTCCTAAGGCTTCCAATAGATGTCAACAGTCTTTAGAACCTTGTCTGATGCTTCTACTGTGAAGTGGGGCCGATAAAGAGGGGATTGAGTAAGGTCTACCATGACATGAACATGCTCTGACCATGCGCGTTCATGTGAGAGCGAGCTCTGTTCTATCGCATTTCTGAAGACAAAGGAATTCTCCGGTTGGAACGTTATTGAAGATTTGTTAAAAACATCCTAAAGATTGATTCAATACATCGTTTGACATGTTTCTACTGACTGTAACGGAACATTTTGACATTTCGTTTGCTTTTAGTGAACGCGCTTCGTGACTTTGGATTTGTTTACCAAACACGCTTAACAAAAGTAGTTATTTGGACATAAATGATGGACATTACCAAACATATCAAACATTTATTGTGGAACTGGGATTCCTGGGAGTGCATTCTGATGAAGATCATCAAAGGTAAGTTAATATTTATTATGTTCTTTCTGACTTCTATTGACTGCACAATATGGCAGATACATTTTTGTCTTGATTGGGCTCTGAGCGCCGACCTCAGAATATTGCATGGTTTGCTTTTACCGTAAAGCTTTTTTTGAAATCTGACACAGCGGTTGCATTAAGGAGAAGTGGATCTAAAATTCCATGTATAACACTTGATCTTTGGTCAACTTTTATTATGACTATTTCTGGAAATTGATGTGGCTCTGCAAAATCACCGGATGTTTTTGGAACTACTGAACATAACGCGCCAATGTATACTGAGATTTTTTTATATAAATATGAACTTTACTGAACAGAACATACATGTATTGTGTAACATGAAGTCCTATGAGTGTCATCTGATGAAGATCATCAAAGGTTAATGATTAATTTTATCTCTATTTCTGCTTTTTGTGACTCCTGTCTTTGGCTGGAAAAATGGCTGTGTTTCTTCTGTGATTTGGCGGTGACCTAACATAATCATTTGTGGTGCTTCGCTGTAAAGCCTTTTTGAAGTCGGACACTGTGGTGGGATTAACAACAAGATTACCTTTAAAATGGTATAAGATACTTGTATGTTTGAGGAATTCTAATTATGAGATTTCTGTTGTTTGAATTTGGTGCCCTGCACTTTCACTGGCTGTTGTCATATCGATCCCATTAACAGGATTGCAGCCATAAGAAGCAGAACACATATTTGAATGAAAACAAATACTATATTTCCAGGTCTGATAGTGATACACACCTTCTATATATTTGAGCAGGCTTGACACATCAGAGATGCCAGTAGGCCACCAAAAAATGGAAGACAAATAGTGAAGCCTCTTTAGCTTATCATTAAGTAAAGACACGAAGTACATTACGTTCCAGACAAATAGCCTCACACTGATGGAATCACACCATTGTCGTTCTGTCCTGCTCAATGTTAGATCTCTAAAGTGCATTATAATACCCAAGGACACCCGTGTAATTGGTTTCAAACTTGAGTGAAAACAATTTAGTGAAAATCTTCAACCCAAACTGTGTTTGCCTACATGAATATGTATGAAGCTGCACTGAGGGAGTGCGCTCAATTGGTCTGCAGTCAGACAAGGAGTCAGCAGTGAAGATAAATAGCATTAATAAAGGCATACTGTACCTGCACTAAACCAGCAGCCATTACCCACCACCCGAGACTCGCTCTAATATAGTCCACCCACTAATCCTCCCTCAGAAAGATCCACAACTTCTATACCAGACCCACCATTAGCACTCTGTCGTGACGTGACTATCATTATTGTGATGACATCTATTTTATCAAATCAATTAACTATGTTTAATTATTACGTGATTAAATGAATCATGTAACAATTAACTCAATTGTAACTTGGGGCACTACGGAAAAAGTTTGTTTAATGAGTTATCGTTTCCCGAATTAACTCAAGAATATATCAGAATATACTATTATCATACCAGTCATCCATTAATTATGACCTCATATCAGTCTCATTCTAAACGTTGTTGACTTCAAATCTGCACGAACTCTTGTCTAAATGATCATTCAGCGATACACAAATTGGCTTAATTATTTATTTACTAACTAACTAAATAATCATACAGAATTACATAAACACACACACAGGATAGATTATAGGTTGATTAGTAACATAATGCAATGAAAAGTCCCTCGTGGACTAACCCGGTATGACGGCTTGTTACATAATGAAAGGGAGGGGAAAGATAAAGAGAGCAGGACAGACTAAGTGAGTGGGGAGGTGCATACATGTGGAAGCTATGCTTATGAGAATGAATACTTTGCACATGAACGACCGCTCATTCGAAAACAATTGCAATGTATATATTTACGATTGTATGTCTTGGTCGTCTCTCTGTTGAAATCACCCGGTCTGTCTATATAGGGCACAGGTGTCAAACTCATTCCACCGAGGGCCGAGTGTCTGCGGGTTTTCGCTCCTCCCTTGTACTTGATTGATGAATTAACATCACTAATTAGTTAGGAACTCCCCACACCTGGTTGTCTAGGGCTTTATTGAAAGGAAAAACCAAAAACCTGCAGACACTAGGCCCTCCGTGGAATGAGTTTGACACCCCTGATATAGGGAGTAGTTCGACTGAAGTCTCTGGTTGTGTAAGTCTCTGGTTGTCCACCAGAGGTCACAATGTCCTTGGTTGTAGGCTTCTTTGTCTCTGAGTGTTCGTTAGAATGGATACATCAGACATTCCAATGGTCGTTTGCCGAGATCTTCCTCATGTTTTTGGTCAGTTCTAGACTACTTTACATTAGAGCTGAAAGCGGTGCATGTCTTCTTCTTCTCTGTTGAAAGTTTAAGAGTTTCTAACCATTTTCTAGTCTTGTAGTTTTTAACCATTTCCATGTATTCAGCTCGCACTGCATGCATACTGGTCTGGTAGAGTCTAACCATTCGTGACGTTTGGCTCAACACCGTCCGCCTGCTTGGTCTCAATGGTTGATTATTCAGAGTTCAGCTCCCGACCATTTTACACACCACAGGCAACCTGGCATGTACTGGTCTGATGTAAATTTAGTTAGGAGTCCTTAGTAAGCACTCTGGCAAAAGGGGCGTGCCATCCTTTTGGCATAATGTCTGTGCTCACGTCAGCGTGATTACTGACTGGGAAAAACTTTACATGAAAAACAATGATCTAATTTAGAAGGCTAAAATCAAATGGAATCTTCTCACAAATAGTTTTATATTGAATCATATATGTTTTACAACATTTAGATGTAACTCTGACATATACATTGTGAAAGCTCTTAAAGTTACAATGTTTCCGTTATAACGTCTTTAAAACCTTTTTTCAATAGGGGGGCGCCATTTCGACTTTGTAAAAAATCATTCCCAAATTAAACTGCCTCGTAATCAATTCTTGCTCGTACAATATGCATTTTATTATTACTATTGGATAGAAAACACTCTCTAGTTTCTAAAACCGTTTGAATTATACATGTGAGTAAAACAGAACTCATTTTGCAGCAAACTTCCTGTCAGGAAGTGAGAAATCTGAAATCGAAGGCTCTGTTCCAGGGTCAGTTTATTAATTTGCATGTAATCTATGGGTCGATATGCACTGCATACGCCTTCCCCTAGATGTCAATAGGCAGTGAGAATTGGAATGGGGTGTCTAGCTAGATCTGAGGCCGAACAAGAGTTCTTGGAACCGTGGGTGTAGTCTTTTCACCGTTCGTCATGACGCGAGACAGACCTCAGGATTGCGTTCTGAAAAGCTGTTGTTATAGGCGTTAGATACACTGCTCAAAAAAATAAAGGGAACACTTAAACAACACAATGTAACTCCAAGTCAATCACACTTCTGTGAAATCAAACTGTCCACTTAGGAAGCAACACTGATTGACAATAAATTTCACATGCTGTTGTGCAAATGGAATAGACAAAAGGTGGAAATTATAGGCAATTAGCAAGACACCCCCAAAAAAGGAGTGATTCTGCAGGTGGTGACCACAGACCACTTCTCAGTTCCGATGCTTCCTGGCTGATGTTTTGGTCACTTTTGAATGCTGGCGGTGCTCTCACTCTAGTGGTAGCATGAGACAGAGTCTACAACCCACACAAGTGGCTCAGGTAGTGCAGCTCATCCAGGATGGCACATCAATGCGAGCTGTGGCAAAAAGGTTTGCTGTGTCTGTCAGCATAGTGTCCAGAGCATGGAGGTGCTACCAGGAGACAGGCCAGTACATCAGGAGACGTGGAGGAGGCCGTAGGAGGGCAACAACTCAGCAGCAGGACCGGTACCTCCGCCTTTGTGCAAGGAGGTGCACTGCCAGCGCCCTGCAAAATGACCTCCAGCAGGGCACAAATGTGCATTGCATATTGTGTTTTCTCTGTAAAACACGTAAAAAATCTGAAATATTGGCTGGATTCACAAGATGTTTGTCTTTAATATGCTGTACACCGTGTATTTTTCATAAATGTTTTATGATGAGTATTTAGGTATTTAATGTTGGTTTCTGTAGTTATTCTAGCTGCTTTGGTGAGATTTGTGATGGTGGCTGCAATGTAAAACTATGATTTATAACTGAAATATGCACATTTCTCTAACAAAACATATGCTATACAATAAATCTGTTATAGGACTGTCATCTGATGAAGTTGTTTCTTGGTTAGTGACTATTTATATCTTTATTTGGTCGAATTTGTGATAGCTACCTATGCAGGAAAAAAATTGTGAAAAAAAAAAGTTGGGTCTTTTGCTATCGTGGTTAGCTAATAGAAATACATATTATGTTTTCCCTGTAAAACATTTTAAAAATAGGAAATGATGGCTGGATTCACAAGATGTGTATCTTTCATCTGGTGTCGTGGACTTGTGATTTCATGATATTTAGATGCTAGTATTTACTTGTGGCGCTATGCTAGGCTATGCTAGTCAGCTTTTTTACTGATGAGGGTGCTCCCGGATCCGGGATGAGTACCAAGTAGAAGTTAATGATATCACAAAATAATAAATAATCTGACATGATTATTGTTTGGATCTCCACCGACCTTCCCAAAAGTTTGGATTTCAAAACTAATGTTCAATTGTCCAATCTTTTGATGCTAAAGTTTTTAACAAGAGTCTTTCACAAATCATTTTTGACTTCTCCATACTGCAGGGCCAGAGAGAGAAAGTTTACAACCGGTCGTTAAAATCATACAACCGGCCCCACTCCCCCTCTTCCTCTCTGGTGGGAGAGGGGGGGGGCTATCTTTGATTCTCACCCAGGAGTGAGAGTCATGACAACTCAGACTCTATTTCACAATGACAGAAATGCTTTGTTTTCGCACTACATTTCGCTGATCAGCAGAAGGCTGCATCCACAGAGGCATTCATTTCATAGGCTACCTGTTTATTGTTTTTTTGGGCATGCACAGACAGACAGACAGACACACACACACACGCACAAACACACACACACACAATAACACACACAGAAAGACAATTTGACCCTCTTGATGTTTGGAAACCCCAGCTTTATAGTGAGCACTCGGCAGTATATTTCCCTAAGCACTATATGCAACGTGTGCTCCATCCTAAGATAATAGAATTCTACTCTATCCCTCTGAAGTGAATATTGTAAAGCTATGTGCTCTGTGCTCAAATTACATTTTAAGTCAGCATACAGTACAATAGTATCGCTTTAATCTCTTACAGGGAATTCATTTACATGTCAGAATTTTTTATTTAACCTTTATTTAAGAACACATTTTTATTTACAATGATGGCCTACCAAAAGGCAAAAGGCCTCCTGCGGGGACAGGATTAAAATGTAAATGTAGGACAAAACACACATCACGACAAGAGAGACATCACAACACTACCTAAAGAGAGACCTAAGACAACAACGCAGCAACACATGACAAGATAGCATGATAGCAACACAAAATGACAGCAGCAGCACAAACATGATACAAACATTGTTGGGCACAGACAACAGCACAAAGGGCAAAAAGGTAGAGACAACAATACATCATGCTAAGCAGCCACAATGTCAGTAAGTGTGTCCATGATTTAGTCTTTGAATGTAGAGATCGAGATAAAACTATCCAGTTTGAGTTTTTTTTGCAGCTCCAGTCCAGTTTGCAGTTCCTGTTGCTAGCTGCAGCAAACTGATCACGTTCAAAGAGACAAACAGAATCGCCCTCAATAAGTCAACTAAATTCAATTAGATACAGGTAGAAGTTTGACTTTAACTTTGGAGGTAAGGTCTTCTTTTGTTCTATTTCCACCCAAAAGTGCAAACCCGCGAATCTGGCACTCTAGGCAAGCCCAAGAAAATTATGTAAGTTATGTTATTATGTAAATTATGTAATTATGTAAATTATGTACTGACACTGCAGTAGTAACAACCTCTCACTGAACGTCAACAAAACAATTGAGATGATCGTGGACTTCAGGAAACAGCAGAGGGAGCACCCCGCTATCCACATCGACGGGACCGCAGTGGAGAAGGTGGAAAGTTTAAAGTTCCTCGGCGTACACATCACGAACAAACTGAAATGGTCCACCCACACAAACAGTATGATGAAGAATTTGCAACAGCGCCTCTTCAACCTCAGGAGGCTGACGAAATTTGGCTTGTCACCTATAGCCCTCACAAACTTCTACAGATGCACAATTGAGAGCATCCTGTCGGGCTGTATCACCGCCTGGTACGACAACTGCACCACCCACAACGGCAGGGCTCTCCAGAGGGTGGTGCGGTCTAAACAAGGCATCACCGGGGGCAAACTGCCTGCCCTCCAGGACACCTACAGCACCTGAAGGCCAAAAAGACCATCAAGGACAACAACCACCCGAGCCACTGCCTGTTCATCCCGCTGCCCTCCAGAGGGCGAGGTCAGGGCAGTTGTATCAAAGCTGGGAACGAGAGACAGAAGCTATTTTTCAATCTCAGGCCATCAAACTGTTAATTAAACAGCTATCACTAAAACAGAGAGGCTGATGCCTTCATACAGACTTGAAATCATTTGACAGTCTAGTAATTTTATTAATGCCACTTTATTAATGATGTTTACATAGTATCTTGCACTTCTCATCCCAGATGTATATACTGTATTTTATACCATCTATTGCATCTTGTCTATGCCGGTCGGTCATGTCCCATCCATACATTTATATGTACAAATTTATTCCATCCCTTTGTTTGGACACACCTACTCATTACATTATTTATTTATTTGGACTATTTTCTACGTTGTAGAATAATAGAGAAGACATCAAAACTATGAAATAACACGTATGGAATCATGTAGTAACCAAATAAGTGTTAAAAAAATCCAAATATGTTTTATTTCAAAATAGCCACCTCATACCTTGATGACAGCTTTGCACACTCTTGGCATTCTCTCAACCAGCTTCATGAGTTAGTCACCTGGAATGCCATTCTATTAACAGATGTGCCTTGTTAAAAGTTAATTAGTAGAATTTCTTTCCTTCTTAATGCTTCAGGGCTATCAGTTGTGTTGTGACAAGGTAGGGTTGGTATACAGAAGATAGCCCTGTTTGGTAAAAGACCAAGTCCATAATATGGCAAGAAGACCAAGTCCATAATATGGCAAGAACAGCTCAAATAATCAAAGAGAAATGACAGTCCATGATTACTTTAAGACATGAAGGTCAGTCAATTTGAACGTTTCTTCAAGTGCAGTCCCAAAAACCATCAAGCGCTAAAATGAAACTGGCTCTCATGAGGACCGCCAAGGAAGACCCAGAGTTACCTCTGCTGCAGAGGACAAGTTCATTAGAGTTAGCTGTATCTCACATTGCAGCCCAAATAAATGCTTCACCGAGTTCAAGTAGTAGACACATCTCAAAATCAACTGTTCAGTGGAGACTGCATGAATCCGGCCTTCATGATCAAATTGCTGCAAAGAAATCCATACTGAAGGACACCAATAATAAGAAGAGACCTGCTTTGGCCAAGAAACACGATCAATGGACATTAGACTGGTGGAAATCTGTCCTTTCGTCTGATGAGTCAAAATTTGCGATTTTTGGTTCCAACCGCATTGTCTTTGTGAGACGCATAGTAGTTGAACGGATGATCTCCACATCTGTGGCTCCCACCATGAAGCATGGAGGAGGAGTTGTGATGGTGCTTTGCTGGTGACACTGTCAGTGATTTATTTAGAATTCAAGGCACATTTAAAACTTCTTGTCAATAGGGGGAGCTGTTAGCACTTTGTAATAATGATGTTCCCAAATTAAACTGCCTCGTACTCAATTCTTGCTCGTACAATATGCATATTATTATTACCATTGGATAGAAAACACTCTCTAGTTTCTAAAACCGTTTGAATTATATCTGTGAGTGAAACAGAACTGGACTTAGAGCAATTTTCCTATGTGTATGTGAGAATGCAGAATTTTTCTGGCTGTTCTGAGACCTGTGTATAAATCTGCCTGTCTTCTATTGGTTGAGATGCACTGCATACGCCTTAGCGAATAGGAAGACTTGAAATGGAGTCTCTACGTAGATCTCAAAGGTTATAAATCACTTGGCAAAGACGTGTCTGCTCTTTTCCCTCTTCGCTCTCACGCACTGAGGACCTTGGCATATTGTACTAGAACCATCGGTTATAGATCTTAGAAATTTCCGTCTGTGCTTTTATTAGATATAGGCTTTAAAGACATCATAATCTTGTTATTTTAAACCGGATTATATCAGTTTATGTCAGTATATTGCGATTTTCGGGTATTTAATTTCCTGGAGTTCTAGGGGGTTGGGTATCTCTCTCTCATGCTAATGTTTACTGCTAATTGCAACGTTGAAGAGGACGTTATAAAACCTAGCAACGATTATTTTGGACAAAGGACACCTTTCCCAAGATTCTGATGAGAGTTCATCAAAAAGTAAGAACTATTTATGCTGATAATTCGTTGTTCTGTTGAAAAATGTCATGCATAAGCCGCCATTAATTTCAGTGCAGCCTCACTTTATCGCACGCTGTATTTTGAAGTAATGTTAATTTTAAAAATGTAACCCAGCGATTGCATTAAGAACTAATTTGTCTTTCAATTGCTGTCCAACCTGTATTTTTTAGTCAAGTTTTGGAATAGTTACTGATTAGAATAGGTGCCTCTCCAAAGATTTCTCCTGACATTTTCTGGGCAGCTTTGCTACTTTTCTCATTGTATAACCACGATTTTTGGTGCTAAATATGCACATTTTCGAACAAACTCTATATGCATTGTGTAATATGATGTTATAGGACTGTCATCTGAAGAATTCTGAGAAGGTTAGCGAAAAAATATATATATTTTGGTGGTTTATACGTTATACGCTATTTTTGCCTTGAATCAATGCTGTTGTGATGTTTGCTATTGTAGTAAGCTAATATAACGCTATATTGTGTTTTCGCTGTAAAACACTTAGAAAATCTGAAATATTGGCTAGATTCACAAGATCTGTGTCTTTCATTTGCTGTACGCTGTGTATTTTTAAGAAATGTTTTATGATGAGTAATTAGCTAATACACGATGGTCTCTGTACTTATTCTAGTTGCTTTGGTGAGAGTTGTGATGGTGGCTGCAATGGTAAACTATGATTTATACCTGAAATATGCACATTTTTCTAACAAAACATATTTATTGTATAGCATATGTTATCAGACTGTCATCTGATGAAAGTGTTTCTTGGTTAGTGGCTATTTATATCTTTATTTGGTCGAATTTGTGATAGCTACTGATGCAGTGAGAAAAGGGTGGAGTAAAAAAAGTGGTGTCTTTTGCTAACGTGGTTAGCTAATATATTTACATATTGTGTCTTCCCTGTAAAACATTTTAAAAATCAGACATGATGGCTGGATTCACAAGATGTGTATCTTTCATCTGGTGTCTTGGACTTGTGATTTAATGATATTTAGATGCTACTATTTACTTGTGACGCTATGCTAGCCTATGCTATTCAGCTTTTTTTACTGATGGGGGTGCTCCTGGACCCGGCTTTGTGAGGAAGTAGAGGTTAACCAACATGGCTACCTCAGTAATATGCCATCCCAGCTGGTTTGTGCTTAGTGGGACCATCATTTATTTTTCAACAGGGCAATGACCCAAAACACCTCCAGGCTGTGTAAGGGCTATTTGACCAAGAAGGTGAGCGATGGAGTGATGGATCAGATGACCTGGCTTCCACAATTACCCGACTTCAACCCAATTGAGATGGTTTGGGATGCGTTGGACCGCAGAGTGAAAGAAAATCAGTCAACAAATTCTCAGCATATGTGGGAACTCCTTCAAGACTGTTGGAAAAGCATTCCAGGTGAATCTGGTTGAGAGAATGCCAAGAGTTCAAAGTTGTCATCATGGCAAAGGTTAGTTACTTTGAAGTATCTAAAATGTTAAATATATTTTGATTTGTTTAATTCTTATGGATGAAATCCCGTTAACCTGTCTAGGAGGAGCGTGCCGCTAGCGGCACCCCCCCCCCCCCCACATTCCACTGAAAAGGCAGAGCCGCGAAATTCAAAAAAAATATTTTTTTTAAATATTTAACTTTCACACATTAAAGTCCAATACAGCTAATGAAAGACACAGATCTTGTGAATCCAGCCAACATGTCCGATTTTTAAAATGTTTTACAGGGAAGACACAATATGTAAAGATGTAAATCTATTACCTAAAAACACATTAGCATAATCCACCATCTTTTATTTGTCCACCAACACCAGTAGCTATCACCAATTCGGCTAAACTAAGATATTTATAGCCCCTAACCAAGAAAAAAACTCATCAGATGACAGTCTGATAACATATTTATGGTATGTGATAGGTTTTGTTAGAAAAATGTGCATATTTCAGGTAGCTGGCATAGGTTACAATTGCACCCACCGTCACAAATGGACCAGAATAATTACAATGAGCAACGTGTTTACCTAACTACTAATCATCAAACATTTCGTAAAAATACACAGCATACACTAATCGAAAGACACAGATCCTGTGAATACAGACAATATTTCAGATTTTCTAAGTGTCTTACAGCGAAAACACAATAAATCGTTATATTAGCATAGCACATGTGCAAACATTACCCCAGCATTAATTCTAGCCAAAGTGAGCGATAACGTCAACATCGCCAAAATATATTATTTTTTTCACTAACCTTCTCAGAATTCTTCAGATGACACCCCTGTAACATCACATTACAACATGCATATACAGTTTGTTCGAAAATGTGCATATTTAGCCACCAAAATCATGGTTAGACAATGGAAAAAGTAGCCCAGCTGGTGAGAAAATGTCCGTGCGCCATATTAGACAGTGAGCTACTCGTATACATAAATACTCATAAACGTGACAAAAAAATATAGGGTGGACAGCGATTGATAGACAATTTAATTCTTAATACAATCGCGGAATTACATTTTTTAAATTATCCTTACTTTTCAATACAGTTTGCGCCAAGCGAAGCTACGTCAAAAAACATGGCGTCCTAAGCCACTAACATTTTTCGACAGAAACACGATTTATCATAATAAAAATTTCCTACTTTGAGCTGTTCTTCCATCAGTATCTTGGGCAAAGGATCCTTTCTTGGGTCTAATCGTCTTTTGGTGGAAAGCTGTCCTCTTGCCATGTGGAAATGCCAACTGCGTTCAGCATGAACTGGAAGCGTGCCCAGCGATTCACAGCGTTTCAGAAATAAATGTCCCAAAATCGCACTAAACGGATATAAATTGCTATAAAACGCTTTAAATTGACTACCTTATGATGTTTTTAACTCCTATAACGAGTCTTAACATGACCGGAGAAAGATTACTCCCAACACTAATGCTTGGAACAGGTGCGGGTCGGTGTCCTCCAGGCGCATGACGCAGCTCCAAAAGAGTGACTAGCTACAGGGTTTTTTAATTTGTAGTGCCTGTGAACACGCAATCGACCCCATTCAAATCGTCATCACGTAAAGGCATCCAGAGGAAGACGTAAGCAGTGTCCGTATACTCATAGCAATAACAGTGGCCTTTTAACTGACTCCAGATCAGGGGCCAACATTTCTGAAATCTGACTCCATGTCAGGGAAATTGCTGTAGAATGGGTTCTGTTCCACTTAGAGACAAAATTTCAACTCCTATAGAAACTATAGACTGTTTTCTATCCAATAATAATAATAATATGCATATTGTACGATCAAGAAATTTGTAGGAAGCCGTTTCAAAAATTACACGATTAGCATAAATAGTGACAACAGCGCCCCCAGCCTCAACAGGACAGCGAAAGTGCAGGACGCCAATTTCAAACAACAGAAATCTCATAATTAAAATTCCTCAAACATACAAGTATTGTACACCATTTTAAAAATAAACTTGTTGTTAATCCCACCACAGTGTCCGATTTCAAAAAGGCATTACGACGAAAGCATACCATGTGATTATGTTAGGTCAGCACCTAGTCACAGAAAAACACAGCCATTTTTCCAGCCATAGAGAGGAGTCACAAAATCAGAAATAGAGATACAATCAATCACTAACCTTTGAGGATCTTCATCAGATGACACTCATAGGACTTCATGTTACACAATACATGTATGTTTTGTTTGATGAAATTCATATTTATATCCAAAAATCTCAGTTTACATATGTTCAGTAATGTTTTGCTTCCAAAACATCCGGTGATTTTGCAGAGAGCCACATCAATTTACAGAAATACTCATCAACAATGTCGATGAAATACAAGTATTATACATGGAATTAAAGATATTCTTCTCCTTAATGCAACCGATGTGTCAGATTTAAAAAAAACTTTACGTAAAAAGCACACCATGCAACAATCTGAGTACAGCGCTAAGGCACCAAAACAAGCCATACAGATGCCCGCCATGTTGTGAAGTCAACAGAAGTCATCGGAATGCACTCCCAGGAATCCCAGTTCGACAATAAATGTTCGTTTTGTTCGATAAAATCCCTAATTTATGTCCAAATACCTCCTTTTTGTTTGCGCGTTTAGTTCACAAATCCAAATTCAAGAGGTGCAGGCACTTAGTCCAGACGAAAAGTCAAAAAAGTTATATTACAGTTCGTAGAAACATGTCAAACGATGTATAGAATCAATCTTTAGGATGTTTTTAACATAAATCTTCAATAATGTTTCAACCGGACAATTTCTTTGTATTTAGATATGAAAAGGAATGCAGCTAACTCTCACGGCCACGCGCCTGACTGAGCTCATGGCATTCTGCAAGACACCTGACTCAAACAGCTCTTATTCTCTCCCCCTTCAAAGCCTGAAACAATGTTCTAAAGACTGTTGACATCTAGTGGAAGCCTTAGGAAGTGCAATCGGATAAAATTTTACACTGTACATTGGATAGGCAAAGACTTGAAAATCTACAAACCTCAGATTTCCCACTTCCTCGTTGGATTTTTTCTCAGGTTTTTGCCTGCCATATGAGTTATGTTATACTCACAGATATCATTCAAACAGTTTTAGAAACTCCAGAGTGTTTTATATCCAAAAGTAATAATAATATGCATATATTAGCATCTGGGACAGAGTAGGAGGCAGTTCACTATGGGCACGCAATTCATCCAAAAGTTAAAATGCTGCCCCCTATATCAAAGAAGTTAAATAAATTAGACCTATACCACATTTAATCTCTCTGGGATATGTGGGACGGTAGCGTCCAACCTAGCCAACATCCAGTGAAAATGCAGAGCGCCAAATTCAAATAAATTACTACAAATATTTAACTTTCATGAAATCACACATTCAATATATCAAAGTAAAGCTACACTTGTTGTGAATCCAGCCAACCTGTCAGGTTTCAAAAATGCTTTACGGCGAAAGCAAACAATGCTATTATCTGAGGACAGCACCCCAGCTAACAATCACAGACCATCATATTTCAACCCTCCCGGCGCGACACAAAACTCAGAAATAACGATATAATTCATGCCTTACCTTTGAAGATCTTCTTCTGTTGGCACTCCAATATGTCCCATAAACATCACAAATGGTCCTTTGTTTGATTAATTCTGTCGTTATATCCCCAAAATGTCCATTTATTTGGCGCGTTTGATTCAGAAAAACACCGGTTACAACTCGCCCAACATGACTACACATTATCTAATAAGTTACCTGTAATCTTGGTCGAAACATTTCAAACAACTTTCATAATAAAACTTTAGGTATTTTATACCGTAAAAAATCAATAAAATTTAAGACGGAATAAACCGTGTTCAATAGCGGATAAAATGAAAGTGGAGCAAGCGCTAGGTCGCACGCCCCAAACACAACAGTACACTAGACTCGACCCTCGTTTTGATTAGCCATACTTCTTCATTACTCAAAACAAAAACATCAACCAATTTCTAAAGACTTTTGACATCTAGTGGAAGCCCGAGGAACTGCAACCAGATGCCTCAGAAATCTAGATTCCCATAGAAACTAATTGAAAACGAGGTCACCTCAAAAAAAGTAATTCCTGGATGGTTTGTCCTCGGGGTTTCGCCTGCCAAATATGTTCTGTTATACTGACAGACATTATTTTAACAGTTTTAGAAACTTTAGAGTGTTTTCTATCCAAATCTACAATTTACTTTGGGCACGCTTTTCATCCGGACTTGAAAATACCGCCCCCTATCCCAAACAGGCTAGCTTGCTAGCTACTTCCAGACATAAACAAGAAAACACATCCTCGCTCTGACCATTCTACTCACCCTAGCAGAGCTGGTTAGACTTTTTCCATGTTATTCAAAGCGTTGGTGACTAACTGCGCTGAGCTGCTGGCAATAATTGAATTACGTTATTTTTCCTAACGTTTACTGTCACCGGCCATATTCAGCGGGAGTTGACCGCTTGTAAAGTCATCAGTTATTCTGCGCTCTGGTACATTCAGACAAGAGTGTTCTGAAATCCAAACAAATAGCCAGAGCGAATTTACAAAGCACTCTATTTAACTTCTTATGGCTGGGGGCAGTATGGATCTGTTTGCACTTCCTACGCCTTCCACTAGATGCCAACAGTCTGTAGAACGTGGAATGAAGCCTCTAGTGTGATGTGGGGCCGGATGGGAGGTGTTTCAGTCATTGGTCTGGCAGAATGCCAGTTCCTGATCATGCCCTTTCCTCATGATATGGCCTTGCGTTCCATAACTTCTACAGACACGAGGGAATGCTCCGGTTGGAACGTTATTGGATATATATGATAACAACATCCTGAAGATTGATTCTCTACTTAGTTTGACGAGTTTATTCGACCTGTTATATAACTTTTTGAAGTTTTCATCCGAGTTTGCCTGCATCTGTGCGAGCGTTTGGACATGTGCACTAAACATGCTAGCAAAAGTAGCTACTTAGACATAAGTAGTGGACATTGTCGTACAAAAGAACGATTTATTGTGGAACTAGGATTCCTGGGAGTGCATTCTGCTGAAGATCATCAAAGGTAAGGTAAGGAATATTTATGATGTAATTTCGTATTTCTGTTGACTCCAACATGGCGGAGAAATGTTGTTATTTTTGAGCGCCGTCTCAGATTATTGCATGGTGTGCTTTATCCGTAAAGTTTTTTTGAAATCTGACACAGCGGTTGCATTAAGAACAAGTGTATCTTTATGTAAAACATGTATCTTTCATCAAAGTTTATGATGAGTATTTCTGTTATTTGACGTGGCTCTCTGCAATTTCTCCGGATATTTTGGAGGCATTTCTGAACATGGCGCCAATGTAAACCGAGATTTGTGGATATAAATATGAACATTATCGAACAAAACATAAATCTATTGTGTAACATGATGTCCTATGAGTGTCATCTGATGAAGATCATCAAAGGTTAGTGATTAATTTGATGTCTAATTCTGCTTTTTGTGACTACTATCTTTTGCTGGGAAAATGGCTGTGTTTTTCTGTGGCTATGTACTGAGCTAACATAATCGTTTGGTGTGCTTTCGCCGTAAATACTTTTTGAAATCAGACATGTTGTCTGGATTCACAACATGTGTAGCTTTAATTTGGTGTCTTTCATGTGTGATTTCATGAAAGATTGATTTTTATAGTAATATATTTGAATTTGGCACGCTACATTTTTTCTGGATTTTGGCCAAGTGGGACGCTACCGTCCCACATATCCCAGAGATGTTAAAGAGCATATTGAAGTTAGAAGCAATATGATTTGAAGCAATAGCCTACAACTATTTTAGCACTGTTTCACGCTGCTCTGAGACAAGCATGGGGACTGGTATTGATAAATCAATGAGATTTAAATTTTCACTGAATCTCTGTTTGGGTATTGGTTAGACTACAATTATACGGCAGAAATGTTATGCAATTTAAGAACAAATTCTTATTTACAAGGACAGCCTACTCCTTCCTCCCCATCGGGGAATTGAACCCCGGTCTCCCGCGTGCCCTCACAAAACGGGGATTCTTCAGCAGAAGAGCCCTTTACTGTAGCCTACTCCCAACCGTCACATTGTACTGCTCCATATTTTCCGTTCCTTCCTTATTTATTTAAAAAGCAAATTGAAATTAGAAGCAATAGGATTTAAAGCATTAACTATTTCAGCAGTTTTGCACTGCTATGAAACAAGCATTGGGACTGGTCTTGATAAATCAATGAGATTTTTATTTTCACTGAATCTCCGTTTGGGTATTGGTGACACTGCAATTAGGGTGTGGAAATGTTATGCCACTTAGATATTTATTTTGAATCCTCCAATCCTCTTATGCTCTTAGTACTATAGCCTACTCCCGACTGTCACGTTGTACAGTGCCATATTTTCCTTTCCATCCTAACGGAAACTGTGAGGGTTTCATTTTATTTTTATAGAAACACCATAATAATAATCAAATGAATTAGGCTACATTTCTTAAAATCAATCCCATATACTGTTCTTACAAAATAGGTTTTAAATTCTCCAGGAATGCCAATATTGAAGACTGTCAAATGCTTCTCAAAGATGCCCTCGGGTGGTCAAACTAGCACTAACTTACATTATTGGTAAAAATTGCTGACAATTAAATACCGTGACATTGAATTCTGTAGCAGCCGGCAAGGTGTGGAGGTGGCTCCTGTCACAAGTGTCACATAGAGGGAGGGTGCTGATAATCAACAACCTGGTGGCATCTTTCCTGTTGCATAAATGGGTGGTCCTCAACCCCACCCCCCCAAATGTGGCTAAATGTGTTTTGTTGAATTTTATGTTTGTCATGCCAAAGTTGGCTTTTTGGATAACTAAACTCAGCAAAGAAAAGAAACGTCCTCTCACTGTCAACCGAGTTTATTTTCAGCAAACTTAACATGTGTAAATATTTGTATGAACATAACAAGACTCAACAACTGAGACATAAACTGAAGAAGTTCCACAGACATGTGACTAACAGAAATGGAATAATGTGTCCCTGAACAAAGGAGGGTGGGTTTTTGCAGCGCTTCAGATTCCACGCGAAGTTATCGATAAGATCCAACTTGAACGTGTACACCGCCTCGGACAGAGAGGGCAGAGGTACGAACGCCCAATCGTTGCCAAATTTGCTTCATTTAAAGATAAAATAATGCTTAAAAGCCTGGGTAAAAGACTTGCTGGGACCAAAATTGGCATGAATGATCAGTTTCCGAAAGAAATTGCAAAACGGCGCAAAGCTCTGTATCCAATTTTCAAAGAAAATAGATTAAAAGCGAAACGAGTAGCTCTCGTTGTTGATAAACTATATATTGATAACCAGTTGTTCAGAGACACGAAGATTACTCCATGGTTATTTTAAAAATTACAAAGTTCTCATAGATGAAGAAAATAAACACAATTCAAGCCCGGTTACTGATTGTAATAATACAATACAAAATATAGCTTTTCTATAAATCTTCACATATAACTAATTGAACACAAGCACTATTTCTACATAGTGAAGATAAAAACTAAGTAAACAGAAGGCACAGTATGTGTGGATGGTGTGGTGTGTGTTTATTTTTATTTGTTATGTTTGGAAAGTTGAGTGAGTGAGTAATGAAATAGTTGCATATCCCAGAGCCAGTGTATTGCTGTGGGCCGGGTATGAGAGGGCTTTCAATGTTGTTCAAATGATGGATATACTTTTATAATGAATTATACGTCTTATTTATTTATTGTCCTATCATGGGGAACTACATTTTTAAAATAAATTATATCTAATTATTTATTATCCTATTTTAATGGTACGGTCCATGGCCCTATACCCTAGACACCCACATGAATGGCCCAGATACTAAGGAGAAGTCCCTAACTGTTTTATGTGCATGCTGTAAACGGTCTGTCTGCAGCCAAAATGAGGACAGGGACCATGAGCAGCACTGCCCCCTCAAGATTCTGAGCCTGCTTGGCAGGGTTGGTCCTGCAAAGCCAAAGCCCCCTAAAGGGAGAGCATAATAAACAAGGAAATTCTCAAAGCTGCTAATGAGAACCTTGACGACCTTGTACCTAGCCGGTGGGGATTCCGGTGGGGTGCCCCCACCCAGGCAGTGGCAGTGCTGGCAGTGCTGGCAACACTAGCTGCAGTAACCCATGGGGAGGGGGTCAAACTCGGACATTCAGGGGTATATTATTGTGGCCCTGGTGGCACGAAACCAATCGGACTGCATGGAGATGCTTGGGAACATGGTCAAAATGGATGACCGTATTGTGGGTGTTTCAGGAAGAAGGTGTACATTTGACCTCCATCATCTAGGATGTGACAATGGTAAATAAATCTCTACATTTATGCTCATTTTTTGCGCGGTCTTGCAGGCCTTCTCATGCAGCTGCAACTGCAAGTACATTTGTAAATCATGACCCATCTTGAGTTGGGCTCTGGGATGGTGCAATTGTTGAGAGGGTGAGCTTATGGTTGTGTGGGGGTAAGGGCTGAATGTGTGTGGGTGTATGTGTGTATCCCACAACTGTTGCGAAGGAAGAAGTAAAAGATGTTAGGGACTATAGAGGATGATTCACAGCAATATGTAATAAAAATCGAGGTGAGGGCGATGGAAATGCATTTGGCAATGGATCTGCTTCGGTTCGGTGGATGGTGCTGTGTGCACTTTTCGAAGGATGGATCCCAGTCGGTCCGGGGCTGTGCGATGCGGGAAGTCGGGGGTGGTCTGCCGGGCATTGGGATGACAACCCAACTCGAGATGGGGGCTTTTGGCGGGTGGAATAGTGGGAACCAATTGGAGGTTTGCTTAGTGGAGATGCAAATGTCATGGTACAACTATATAGACACTCAATCATTATGTTCCTTTTTAATAGGACGTTTACAAACATATATTTTGATAAAAATAATTGAAAGGTGTGTCTCATTATGGTAAGTGGTGAAATAAGTATAGCCAGTTACAATTGTAATGGCTTAGCAGATAATAAGAAAAGACGATCAGTATTTACCTGGCTGAAAGAGAAGGATTATAATATCTACTGTTTACAGGAAACCCATTCGACAGTTTTAGATGAAGTTTTGTGGAAAAATAACTGGGGGGGGGGGATATATTTCTCCCATGGGCAAAGAAATTCAAAAGGGGTGATGGTTTTAATTAATAATAACTTTGATCCAAATGTGCAACTTGTCCAAACAGATCCTCAAGGTAGATGGATTATTTTAAATATGTTATTGGACAATAAACATATATGGCTTATTAACCTATACGGTCCGAATATTGATGATCCAAGCTTCTTTGACAATATATATACGAATGTAAGCATCTGCCTCTAACCCTAGGAAGCTCTTTGCCACCTTCTCCTCCCTCCTGAATCCTCCTCCCCCTCCCCCCCCTCCTCCCTCTCTGCAGACGACTTCGTCAACCATTTTGAAAAGAAGGTCGACGACATCCGATCCTCGTTCGCTAAGTCAAACGACACCGCTGGTTCTGCTCACACTGCCCAACCCTGTGCTTTGACCTCTTTCTCCCCTCTCTCTCCAGATGAAATCTCGCGTCTTGTGACGGCCGGCCGCCCAACAACCTGCCCGCTTGACCCTATCCCCTCCTCTCTTCTCCAGACCATTTCCGGAGACCTTCTACCTTACCTCACCTCGCTCATCAACTCATCCTTGACCGCTGGCTACGTCCCTTCCGTCTTCAAGAGAGCGAGAGTTGCACCCCTTCTGAAAAAACCTACACTCGATCCCTCCGATGTCAACAACTACAGACCAGTATCCCTTCTTTCTTTTCTCTCCAAAACTCTTGAACGTGCCGTCCTTGGCCAGCTCTCCTGCTATCTCTCTCAGAATGACCTTCTTGATCCAAATCAGTCAGGTTTCAAGACTAGTCACTCAACTGAGACTGCTCTTCTCTGTATCACGGAGGCGCTCCGCACTGCTAAAGCTAACTCTCTCTCCTCTGCTCTCATCCTTCTAGACCTATCGGCTGCCTTCGATACTGTGAACCATCAGATCCTCCTCTCCACCCTCTCCGAGTTGGGCATCTCCGGCGCGGCCCACGCTTGGATTGCGTCCTACCTGACAGGTCGCTCCTACCAGGTGGCGTGGCGAGAATCTGTCTCCTCACCACGCGCTCTCACCACTGGTGTCCCCCAGGGCTCTGTTCTAGGCCCTCTCCTATTCTCGCTATACACCAAGTCACTTGGCTCTGTCATAACCTCACATGGTCTCTCCTATCATTGCTATGCAGACGACACACAATTAATCTTCTCCTTTCCCCCTTCTGATGACCAGGTGGCGAATCGCATCTCTGCATGTCTGGCAGACATATCAGTGTGGATGACGGATCACCACCTCAAGCTGAACCTCGGCAAGACGGAGCTGCTCTTCCTCCCGGGGAAGGACTGTCCGTTCCATGATCTCGCCATCACGGTTGACAACTCCATTGTGTCCTCCTCCCAGAGCGCTAAGAACCTTGGCGTGATCCTGGACAACACCCTGTCGTTCTCCACCAACATCAAGGCGGTGGCCCGTTCCTGTAGGTTCATGCTCTACAACATCCGCAGAGTACGACCCTGCCTCACACAGGAAGCGGCGCAGGTCCTAATCCAGGCACTCGTCATCTCCCGTCTGGATTACTGCAACTCGCTGCTGGCTGGGCTCCCTGCCTGTGCCATTAAACCCCTACAACTCATCCAGAACGCCGCAGCCCGTCTGGTGTTCAACCTTCCCAAGTTCTCTCACGTCACCCCGCTCCTCCGCTCTCTCCACTGGCTTCCAGTTGAAGCTCGCATCCGCTACAAGACCATGGTGCTTGCCTACGGAGCTGTGAGGGGAACGGCACCTCAGTACCTTCAGGCTCTGATCAGGCCCTACACCCAAACAAGGGCACTGCGTTCATCCACCTCTGGCCTGCTCGCCTCCCTACCACTGAGGAAGTACAGTTCCCGCTCAGCCCAGTCAAAACTGTTCGCTGCTCTGGCCCCCCAATGGTGGAACAAACTCCCTCACGACGCCAGGACAGCGGAGTCAATCACCACCTTCCGGAGACACCTGAAACCCCACCTCTTCAAGGAATACCTAGGATAAAGCAATCCTTCTGCCCCCCCCCCCCCCTTAAAAGATCTGATGCACTATTGTAAAGTGGCTGTTCCACCGGATGCCATAAGGTGAATGCACCAATTTGTAAGTCGCTCTGGATAAGAGCGTCTGCTAAATGACTTAAATGTAAATGTAAAATGTATCAACTCTACAAGCAACACTAGACTCTATTATTATAGTGGGAGATTTTAATACGGTCTTGAATACCTCTATGGACCGGAAAGGAAATCACACTACAAACTATCACCCTCAGGCACTTAAGGAAATCAGGAATGTCATGGATATATTGGAATTAGTGGATATATGGAGACTTAAATACCCTGACCTAGTGAGATATACATGGCGGAGGCTTAATCAAGCTAGTCGCCTTGACTACTTTCTTATATCATTCTCTCTGGCACCAAAAGTTAAAAAGTGTTTGATAGGGGACAGAATGCGGTCGGACCATCACATAATTGGCATATATATTACTCTTACAGAATTTCCACGTGGGCGAGGATATTGGAAATTTAATCAAAGCCTACTAGATGATAAATTGTTTAGAATTAGGACAGAAGAATTTATAACTGACTTTTTTAGACATAACATAGGTACAGCAGATCCCCATATTGTATGGGACACTTTTAAGTGTGCCTTTAGAGGCCATGCAATTCAGTACTCATCTATAAAACAAAAGCAATTTCGATCAAAAGAGTCCATATTAACAAAGGAAATTGAAGGACTAACAGTACAGTTAGATAACAATAAAAACGGTACCATAGAGGCACAGAATAAGTTAGAGGAAAAACAAAAAGAAATGGAGGAACTTAGTCAAGAAAGATCCAGTGTAATATATTACAAAAATAAAGCGAACTGGATGGAATATGGGGAAAAATGCACCAAATTCTTTTTCAATCTTCAATATAGAAAGGCTACCAAAAAAAACGTATTAAAACTTGTTACAAATGATGGAGTCAAGCATGATTCACCAAATGATATTTTGAAAGAGGAAGTAAAGTACTTTAAGAATATATTTTCGTTTCAGGCTCCTCCATCTCCACTAACTGAAACTAATTGTATGGATTTTTTCCCTAATAATAATGTAAAATTAACATCTGTACAGAAAGACTCATGTGAAGGCCTAATTACAGAGGAGGAACTACTTGATGCAATTGGGGCCTTTAAGGATGGGAAAACTCCAGGACTGGATGGCATACCAGTGGAAGTATACAATTTTTTTTTGATATACTCAAAGGACCATTATTAGCTTGTTTTAACCACTCCTATATACATGATAGATTATCAGACACGCAACAAGAAGGTGTGATATCATTATTACTGAAACAGGACCCAAGTGGTATATATAAAGATCCAGTCCATTTAAAAAATTGGAGACCTCTTACACTTCAGTGTTGTGATGCAAAAATCCTAGCAAAATGCTTGGCGCATAGAATAAAAAAAGTTTTGTCAGATATTATTCATCCTGATCAGACAGGTTTTTTACATGGACGATACATTGGTGATAATATAAGGCAAGTACTGGAAACAATAGAACACTATGAAATATCGGGGACACCAGGCCTGGTTTTCATAGCTGATTTTGACAAGGCTTTTGATAAAGTACGACTGGAGTTTATATATAAATGCCTAGAATATTTCAATTTTGGGGAATCTCTTATAAAATGGGTAAAAAATTATGTATAGTAACCCTAGGTGTAAAATAGTAAATAATGGCTACATCTCAGAAAGTTTAAAACTATCTAGAGGAGTAAAAAAGGTTGTCCACTATCGGCATATCTATTTATTATTGCCATCGAAATGTTAGCTGTTAAAATTAGATCAAACATTAATATTAAGGGATTAGAAATCCAGGGCCTAAAAACTAAGGTGTCATTGTACGCTGATGATTCATGTTTTCTTTTAAAACCACAACTAGAATCTCTCCACGGCCTCTTAGAGGATCTAGATACATTTGCTATCCTCTCTGGATTAAAACCAAATTATGATAAATGTACCATATTACGTATTGGATCACTAAAAAATACACATTTTACATTCCCATGTAGTTTACCAATTAAATGGTCTGACGGTGATGTGGACATACTCGGTATACAAATCCCAAAAGAAAGAAATGATCTCACTCCAATAAATTTTTATAGAAAGTTAGCAAAAATAGATAAGATCTTGCTACCATGGAAAGGAAAATACCTGTCTATTTGTGGGAAAATCACCCTGATTAACTCTTTAATCATATCACAGTTTACCTATTTGCTTATGGTTTTGCCTACACCTAGTGACCTGCTTTTTAAATTATATGAACAAAAAATATTCAATTTTATTTGGAACGGCAAGCCAGATAAAATTAAAAGGGCTTATTTATATAACGAATATGAATTCGGAGGGCAGAAATTATTAAATATTAAAGCATTAGACCTCTCACTAAAGGCATCAGTCATACAAAAGTTATACTTAAATCCAAACTGGTTCTCTAGTAGATTGGTACGAATGTCTCATCCTATGTTCAAGAAGGGCCTTTTTCCCTTTATTCAGATTACAACTGCTCACTTTCGGTTGCTTGAAAAGGAAATAATCTCCAAAATATCTTTATTTTTTAACCTGTTGAGGATGGGGGCGCTGTTGTGACTATTTATGCTAATCGTGTAATTTTTGAAACGGCTTCCCACAAAATCCTTGATCGTACAATATGCATATTATTATTATTATTGGATAGAAAACAGTCTATAGTTTCTATAGGAGTTGAAATTTTGTCTCTAAGTGGAACAGAGCCCATTCTACAGCAATTTCCCTGACATGGAGTCAGATTTCAGAAATTTTGGCCCCTGATCTGGAGTCAGTTAAAAGGGCACTGTTATTGCTATGACTATACGGACACTGCTTACGTCTTCCCCTGGATGCCTTTACGTGATGACGATTTGAATGGGGTCGATTGCGCGTTCACAGGCACTACAAATTAAAAAACCCTGAGGCTAGTCACTCTTTTGGAGCTGCGTCATGCGCCTAGAGGACACCGACCCGCACCTGTTCCAAGCATTAGTGGAGGGAGTAATATTACTCGGGTCATGTTTCTACTTGTTATGGGAGTTAAAAACATCATAAGGTAGTTAATTTAAAGCGTTTTATAGCAATTTATATCCGTTTAGTGCGATTTTGGGACATTTATTTCTGAAACGCTGTGAATTGCTGGGCACGCTTCCAGTTCATCCCGAACGCAGTTGGCATTTCCACATGGCAAGAGGACAGCTTTCCACCAAAAGACGATTGGACCCAAGAAAGGATCCTTTGCCCAAGATACTGATGGAAGAACAGCTCAAAGTAGGACATTTTTATTATGATAAATCGTGTTTCTGTCGAAAAATGTTAGTGGCTTAGGACGCCATGTTTTTTGACGTAGCTTCGCTTGGCGCAAACTGTATTGAAAAGTAAGGATAATTTAAAAAATGTAATTCCGCGATTGTATTAAGAATTAAATTGTCTATCAATCCCTGTCCACCCTATATTTTTTAGTCACGTTTATGAGTATTTATGTATAAGAGTAGATCACTGTCTAAGTGGCGCACGGACATTTTCTCACCAGCTGGGCTACATTTCACATTGTCTAACCATGATTTTGGTGGCTAAATATAAACATTTTCGATAAAACTCTATATGGATTGTGTAATATGATGTTACAGGAGCGTCATCTGAAGAATTCTGAGAAGGTTAGTGAAAAAATTAATATATTTTGGCGATGTTGACTTTATCGCTCACTTTTGCTAGAATCAATGCTGGGCTGCTATGTGCTATGTGCTATGCTAATATAACGATTTATTGTGTTTTCGCTGTAAGACACTTAGAAAATCTGAAATATTGTCTGTATTCACAGGATCTGTGTCTTTCGATTAGTGTATGCTGTGTATTTTTACGAAATGTTTGATGATTAGTAAGTAGGTAAACACGTTGCTCATTGTAGTTTTTCTAGTCCATTTGTGACGGTGGGTGCAATTGTAACCTATGCCATCTACCTGAAATATGCACTTTTTTCTAACAAAACCTATCCCATACCATAAATATGTTATCAGACTGTCATCTGATGAGTTTTTTTCTTGGTTAGGGGCTATAAATATCTTAGTTTAGCCGAATTGGTGATAGCTACTGGTGTTGGTGGACAAATAAAAGATGGTGGATTATGCTAATGTGTTTTTAGGTAATAGATGTACATCTTTACATATTGTGTCTTCCCTGTAAAACATTTTAAAAATCGGACATGTTGGCTGGATTCACAAGATCTGTGTCTTTCATTAGCTGTATTGGACTTTAATGTGTGAAAGTTAAATATTTAAAAAAAAAATTTTTTTTTTAATTTCGCGGCACTGGTTTTTCAGTGGGGGGGGGGGGGGGGGGGGGAGTGCCGCTAGCGGCACCCTCATCCTAGACAGGTTTTAAACAAGCCTTAGAAAGTTGGTTGCAATTTCAGTTTAATCCACCTGAAAGGACGGAACAAATAGTACAACAAATCTTGTGGTAAATTCAAATATAGTAATTGATAAAAAAACTGTATTTATCGAAGAAATGTTTAAAAAAGGTATAATTTTTGTGAATGATATCATAAATAGGACTGGTGGAGTAATGTCACACATGCAGCTAACACAGACATATGGAAATGTCTGCTCTACCCAAAATTACAACCAATTAATTGCAGCATTACCACAAAAATGGAAGAGGCAGGTGGAAGGGGATAAAAGTAAGGAACTTGTATGTCGGCCTTATATTAAAGAACATAAATGGTTAAAGAAAAGTGTGATAAATAAAAACATATACCAATTTCATTTAAGGACCAAAAAACTTACAGCTGTGCCATATAAATTGCTAAATAGTTGGGAAGAGATTTTCGATGTACCCATTCCATGGCACATGGTTTATGAATTGATACGCAAAACAACGCCGGATTCAAAACTTCGAATTTTTCAATTTAAATTATTGTACAAAATTCTTGCAACTAATAGAATGTTATATAAATGGGGGATACAATCTTCCCAGCTCTGTAGATTCTGCTGTGAGGAGGCAGAGTCATTAGACCATTTATTTTGGTATTGTCCGCATGTAGCTCGTTTTTGGTCACAGGTCCAGGAATGGTTGAAGAATTGCAACATTTGCGTAGAACTAACGCTACAGATAGCAATACTGGGGGATTTGAAAAGCCATAGTCAATCAATCAATAATATAATAATTATTTTAGCAAAAATGTTTATTTTTAATTTACAATCCGTGGAAGCTATGAGAATAGGAAGATTCAAATCTTTTGTGAAGCATCACAGCACAGTTGAAAAATATATGGCAAATAAAAATCCGAAATGGATGATGTTGGAAGATAGATGGGAAAGGTTGAGTGGAGCTGAAGGGTGGGACTAATAACAAGATAAACAATGTAGGGCATACGGGATCTGAGAAATGTGTATAGGTGCGGAGCTATTGTGAAATAGCACAGTTACAAGTGGAAATCAAACTGGATGGACAACAGAAATAGAGGAAGGACTAAGAACAAACAAGAGAGAACTATTATAAAGTAGACTGTGTCTGTAAATGTGTATAAGATGTATAAATTGAAGGTAAAAACAGAAATGTTTATCAGTTTACTCCAATTGGGGGATCGGTGGTAGGGTTTGCGGGGAATAATAATAAAGGTATACTCTTTAAAAAAAGTATGTATGTCTATGTAGGTATGTGTATGTATATATGTGTATATGTATGCATACGTGAATGGATATATATATTTACCCCAAAAAATATGGGGGATTGGAAATGATGCAGACAATTACATTGGAAGCAACATTCTTTCCGCAATATTAAGCTGATCCACCCCCACAAAAAAAAAAAAAAAAAAAAAAAGGAGGGTGGGTCAAAATCAAAAGTAACAGTCCGTATCTGGTGTGGCCACCAGCTGCATTCTCATGGACTGCACCAGATTTTCCAGTTCTTGCTGTGAGATGTTACCCCACTCTTCCACCAAGGCACCCTCAAGTTCCCGGACATTTCTGGGGGGAATGGCCATAGCCCTCACCCTCTGATCCAACAGGTCCCAGACGAGCTCAATGGGGTTGAGATCCGGGCTCTTCACTGGCCATGGCAGACCACTGACATTCCTGTCTTGCAGGAAATCACGCACAAAACGAGCAATATGGCTGGTGGCATTGTCATGCTGGAGGGTCATGTCAGGATGAGCTTGCAGGAAGGGTACCACATGAGGGAGGACATTGTCTTCCCTGCAACGCACAGCGTTGAGATTGCTGATGATGCTGTGACACACCACCCCAGACCGTGACGGACCCTATCCCGCTCCAGAGTACAGGCCTCGGTGTCACGCTAATTCCTTCGACGATAAACATGAATCCAACCATCACCCCATGTAAGACAAAACAGCGACTCGTCAGTGAAGAGGACTTTTGGCAGTCCTGTCTGGTCCAGCAACGGAAGGTTTGTGCCCATAGGCGACGTTGTTACCGCTGATGTCTGGTGAGGACCTGCCTTACAACAGGTCTACAAGCTCTCAGTCCAGCCTCTCTCAGCCTATTGCGGACAGTCTGAGCACTGATGGAGGGATTGTGCGTTCCTGGTGTAACTCAGGCAGTTGTTGTTGCCATCTTGTACCTGTCCCGCAGGTGTGATGTTCGGATGTACCGATCCTGTGCAGGTGTTGTTACACGTGGTCTGCTACTGTGAGGATGATCAGCTGTCCATCCTGTTTCCCTGTGGCGCTATCGTAGGCGTCTCACAGTACGGACATTGCAGTTTATTGCCCTGGCCACATCTGCAATCCTCATGCCTCCTTGCAGCATGCCTAAGGGCGTTCACGCAGATGAGCAGGGACCCTGGGCATCTTTCTTTCTGTGTTTTTCATAGTCAGTAGAAAGGCCTCTTTAGTGTCCTAAGTTTTTCATAATTGTGACCTTACTTGCTTTCCAATTGTAAATTGTTAGTGTCTTAACAACCGTTCCAAAGGTTCATGTTCATTAATTGTTTATGGTTCATCGAACAAGCATGGGAAGCAGTGTTTCAACCCTTTACAATGAAGATCTGTGAAGTTATTTGGATTTTTACGAATTATCTTTGAAAGACAGGTTCCTGAAAAGGGGACATTTCTAATTTTGCTGGGTTTAGGAGGAACAGGGCGTAAGGGGGATAACAGACCCTTCACTATTATTTAATGGGATGGTGTCTGCGCACCTTAGGGTGTAATTTGAGTTCATTTAAATTATAAAAAGTGTGGAGATGTTTCAGGAGATATGGTGTGTTGGGGGGCTGTCTATATATCTGGGGAATAGTTTTGGTTATGGTGATGTGTGGTGTTGTTTTGTATCGTGGGGTAGAGGGCAAGGTGAGTATGGCACATGTATGCAGTACTGCAGTACATGATATATTTTGGTGTTTTATTTTAAGGGGGGTGGTGAAAAACCTTTTAATGAAATGAGAATATTTCATTAAAGAAAGACAAAAAGTCAAGTCTCTCTCTCGCTCTCTCGCATTCTCTCTCTCTCTCTCTCTCTCTCTCTTTCGTTCTCTGTCTGCCCCTCTCTCCCTCTCTCTCTCTCCCACCCACGCTCTCTCTTACCCCCTCTCTCTTCTCTTTCTCTCTCTCTGACTCAGGGAGGTATTGTGGTCCATTGGGCCAAGCCTGATGAATAGCCAGCTCATTAGCAAGTCACACTCCTGCAGACGTATGACAGTCCAACTGGCTCTGGCATGATGGGTTGTGTCCTCCCTGACCTCAGCATATTGTGCTCCCCCTCTCACTCTCTCTCTCCCACCACAGGTTTTATGACTTTATGACAGATTACACATTTCTGGCAGAGACTCTCTCCCCCTGGTCATGCAGAAAGAGATGGGAAATAAACCTATGGAACAAAGAGCTTCTCTTTGTTAAACTCCTAATCCCCAAAATTGGAGGACTTAACAATATTTCTATGTTTGAGACTGTGGGAATGGTCCGTGGGTATTTAAAGAACAATCCTGTCGAAGTTGTTTATTTTGTGACATCAGGAAGGACGGTATAGCACAGAACTGAGCTTGCTTTGGAAGTGAACATTTCTATTAGTTTTCTACCTTGAATGTTTAAAATATATGATTGAATATTCAACTACTTGTGAGAAGATGTAATGTCATGTTGGCCTTCTAAACAAGATACTTGTTTAGTTACATAGTTTTAACTAGTCAGTGGCCACACCCTCGTGAGCCTAGACATTACATAGGCGTCATGGACTGCCCTTTTCTCAGAAGTGTATAAAACCCACTCCTGACAAAACTTACATTAGACCAGTCCGCGTGCAGCTGTGGCTACATGGCTGACAAATGGATTAAAACTACAAGTCCAGAACAACCAGACTACATGTAGTGTTGGCTACACGGCTAGAAATGGTTCAACTCTGAGACTATCAATCACTACAGAATAAGAGCAAATCCGAAACGTAGAATTACTGGTCTGCAGCTAGAAATTACATAAACCTAGGATGAGAATACCGACATCTGCCGAAACATCTATTCTAAGGACATGGTACACCTGACGTATCCATTATGAACACAACCCAAGACTTTCTGTCGATTGACTCTTCAGCAGACGGACCAGCGATTTCATCAGAGAGAGACAACAAGACATACAAGCGTAAATATGTACATTGCAATTTCTTTCAGAATGAGCGGCCGTTCATGTGCAAAGGATTAGCATTTCAATTAATATAATTATCAACTGTGTAGTGAATCCATTTTGTCTTTCCTGCTCTTTTATCTGTCCCCACCCCTTTCCATTGTCTACCAAGCCGTCATACTGGTTTAGCCCACTAGGGACGTATCAATATATTGTGTAGTAACCAATATCTACTCTTCGTTTGTTACGTATGTATTTCTGTGAAAATGAGTTAGTTAATAAATAAATAAATAAATAAGCCAATTTGTATATCGCTGATTCATCATTTAGGCTAGGGTTCGTGCAGATTTCCAAGTGTTTGCGACATTCAGTAATGGGAACTGATGAGGTAATAATAATTCATTAGTAGAAGACTGTAATTGATCAGATATTAAAATATCTGAAGATTTATATTCGCGGGAACTTATAGCTCTGTAATTCTCAACATTTTCCGTGGTGCTCCGACTTCCTAGTTAATGAATGTTTACATGATTAGTTTAATCACGTAATAAACCTAGAGTACTGATTTGATATAAACACGTCTTCACATTTAATGATAGTCCAGACACGACAACATGGAATTAGATAATTGGTGAATTTGTGCAGTTCGACTGCTTTGCAGACGGTCTGGAACGTGGCCACAATCTTACCCATGAAGTAGGTGACCATTTTACACATGGCAGCTCCGAAGATGAAGTCCTCCAGCATGTTTGGGATGAGCGTGAAGGGCATGCAGAAGACAGCCAACGTCAGGTCACTGACCGCCAGCGACAGCAAGAAGGAGTTGGTGACCGTGCGCATGCGCTTGTTGACCGTCAGGACCACAATGATCAGAAGGTTGCCAAAGACGCTGAGCAGGAAGATGAGAGAGTAGAGCAGGATGCGCACCGAGTCCATTTCTGAGAGCGAGAGAGAGAAATATGACAATGATTACATATTAAAACATCAGTAAAAGTCGGAAGTTTACATACACTTATGTCGGAGTAATTAAAAAAAAATATATTTTTTTATTTTTCAACCACTCAACAAATGTATTGTTACAAACTACAGTTTTGGCAAGTCGGTTAGGACATCTACTTTGTGCATGACACAAGTCATTTTTCCAACAATTGTTTACAGACAGATTATTTCACTTATAATTCACTGTATCACAATTCCAGTGGGTCAGAAGTTTACATACACTAAGTTGACAGTGCCTTTAAATAGCTTGGAAAATTTCAGAAAATTATGTCATGGCTTTAGAAGCTTCTGATAGGCTAATTGACATAATTTGAGTCAATTGGAGGTGTACCTGTGGATGTATTTCAATGCCGACCTTCAAACTCAGTGCCTCTTTGCTTGACATAATGAGAAAATCCAAAGAAATCAGCGAAGACCTCAGAAAAAAATTGTAGACCTCCAAAAGTCTGGTTCATCCTTTGGAGTAATTTCCAAACGCCTGAAGGTAACACGTTCGTCTGTACAAACAATAGTACGCAAGTATAAACACCATGGGACCACGCAGCCGTCATACCGCTCAGGAAGGAGACGTGTTCTGTCTCCAAGAGATGAACGTACTGTGGTGTAAAAAGTGCAAATGAATCCCAGAACAACAGCAAAGGACCAAGATGCTGGAGAAAACAGGTACAAAAGTATCTATATCCACAGTAAAACGAGTCCTATAATCGACGTAACATGAAAGTCTGCTCATCAAGGAAGAAGCCACTGCTCCAAAACTGCCACAAAAATGCCAGACTGCGGTTTGCAACTGCACATGCGGACAAAGATCGTACTTTTCGGAGAAATGTCCTCTGGTCTGATGAAACAAAAATAGAACTGCTTGGACATAATGACCATTTTTATGTTTGGAGGAAAAAGGGGGCGGCTCTCTAGCCGAAGAACACCATCCCAACCGTGAAGCACGGGGGTGACAGCATCATGTTGTGGGGGTGCTTTGCTGCAGGAGGGACTGGTGCACTTCACAAAATAGATGGCATCACGAGGCAGGAAAATTATGTGGATATATTAAAAAAACATCTCAAGACGTCAGTCAGGAAGTTAAAGCTTGGTCTCAAATGGGTCTTCCAAATGGACAATGACCCTAAGCATACTTCCAAGGTTGTGGCAAAATGGCTTAAGGACAACAAAGTCAAGGTATTGGAGTGGCCGTCACAAAGCCCTGACCTCAATCCTATAGAAAATTTGTGTGCTGAACTGAAAAAGCATTTGCGAGCAAGGAGGCCTACAAACTTTACTCAGTTACACAAGCTCTGTCAGGAGGAATGGGCCAAAATTCACCCAACTTATTGTGGGAAGCTTGTGGAAGGCTACCCAAAACGTTTGACACAAATTAAACAATTTAAAGGCAATGCTACCAAATACTAATTGAGTGTATGTAAACTTCTGACCCACTGGGAATGTGATAAAAGAAATAAAAGCTGAAATAAATAATTCTCTCTACTATTATTCTGACATTTCACATTCTTCAAATAAAATGGTGATCCTAACTGACCTAAAACAGGGAATTTGTATTAGGATTAAATGTCAGGATTGTGAAAAACTGAGTTTAAATGTATTTGGCTAAGGTGTATGTAAACTTCCGACTTCAACTGTATTTTCATTTTATTTATATTAGTTCAAAAAATGTAATGTACATTTTGTTTAGGTTCAGTTCGTTTTCAGATGCATTTGACTAGTTTTATGAATAGATTTATATAAAAATGGATTGGATTTACGGTATATAACACTTTTCTACCAACTGAGGTACTCAATGCGCTTTACATAGTAAGGGGGAAACTCGGCAACCATTTTGTGCCAGAACGCTCACCACACATCAGCTATCAGGTGGAGATGTGAGGAGTGATTTATGCCATGTATGAATGAGGGGGGTGATTAGATGGCCATGATGGAATAGGGCAAGATTGGGAATTTAGCCATGACACTGGGGTTAACACCTGTACTCTTACGATAAGTGCCATTAGATTTTGTATGACCTCAGAGAGTCAGGACATCCGAAAGATGGCACCTCACGCAAGGCAATGTTCCCTTGCACCTTCACGTCAACTGCATTAACTTTACAAGAATCCTGTAATCAAAGTTCATTAAGATTTGACTGCAGTGGACTGCAAGCTTCTGCAGTTGCCCTTCACCAACTTCATCCTGCAGCGTTTGTCTGCATTGTGGGAGGCTCTATTGTCAACAAATCATTAGGGTGTTTCTGTTAGACTAACGCGAACGTGACCAAAGACATGATTGAAACAGGAACCAATTTGCCACAATGTATATGTACAATAGTGGATATACAAATACATGTGATATTTGAGGCTCTCTCTCTCTAAGTGATTGTACAGTATACACACGTTATATTATGATTTTAGTTTGTGAGTGTGTGATATGTTTACTTCGACATTATAAAGAAAACCTTTCATAAACAATAGCAACACTGCCATGTTAATCTGAGCCTCCCTGTTAGAAAACCACATTTGTGTCCGACTTTCGAGGCTGTCACTTCATTCCTAGACTTTCATCTACAGTCGTTTGCTTTATCCTTACCACTCAGACGCTCCCAATATCTGCAGTGCTGCTCGTGGCAATGTCATTGCGCTGAGTCTACCTTATAATCAGGGTTTCCCAAACTAGGGGATTTGAAAATTGGGTCACGAGTGAAAATTTGCGCCTGGTAGATCCTGATTACATACAGTATTAAAGCGGTAACTAATCCAACTATAGGATTTGCATAGGCTTCTGAGGAACTCATAAACCTCTGTTAGCCTCATTGATGCTACAAAACTGTCAGTGTTAAACCTTGATGACAATACAGCAGAAAAGTTGAACAGAAATGACATCTACTCTAAAAAATATATATTAAAGCCACGCCCCTAATAAGCCAATCCTCCATTCCATGGTTCTTCCAGGAACCTGTTGCTACATTGAACCATTAAAGGTTCCTCCAAGAAACCGTCAACTAGCTGAAGGTGCAAATATGAACCATTGAACAGCCATTGTTCCTTGAGGAACTCTAGGGGTTCCTTGAGTCAGTCCTTATTCTAAGAGTGTAGACTCAGCGAAATGACTTTGCCATGAGCAGCGCCACAGATATTGAGATGAGCGCGATGCAAGACTTCACTCTCACACAGCCATACACAGTATCTCCACATGTGCATGGGTTCGCTTCACACCATTACAGCATGATAGCCACAGGACCAAAACAGCGGAGAAGTTTAGCCTCGCGGTTTAAATATTTTATTTCAGTTTTTTTTTTTTTCAGGATTAGTTTTTGTTTTAGTTTCAGTTTACTGTAATAACCTTGGATGGAAGGGACAGCTACTGTCAGGCCATAAATTGCTCTGTCTCCGAGACAGCCGAGTCAGCTAAAAACCTTTTGGCCATGGAGTCTGCAGATGAAGTCTACATTATAAGAAAGATATGTCAGGGCTGTATGTGTGTGTGTGTGTGTGTGTGTGTGTGTGTGTGTGTGTGTGTGTGTGTGTGTGTGTGTGTGTGTGTGTGTGTGTGTGTGTGTGTGTGTGTGTGTGTGTGTGTGTGTGTGTGTGTGTGTGTGTGTGTGTGTGTTTGTCTGTGTGCATGCGTGCATACGCTTGTATGTAAGGGGGGCTTGTGTCGTATCTATGGGTGCAGTTCTATACCTTTTTCCCATAATTTTGGTCCATAACTCTCCTAGTTTCAGGAAAGGTATCTCCACAGGTTTTTATTTTTTTCCTATATTTGATAAGTTACCCAACTTTGTCTGGTGATAGTTAAGTTGAAAATACTGTATATTAACTTTAATAGTGATGTTCTGTGGAAAATGTAATTTCAGCATATTGGGCCATAAAAGTGATGCACCAGTGTAGTGTGAAATATATAGAATTGTTTAGAGGACTTTGATTTAATTTCCTCCTCTACTATAGTAAAAACCTGTGAGAGAACAGTGAATAGCCTGAAACCCCAAAGTCTGTTTCAGTCTGATAATAGACCCCTAGTCTATTAGGTATGCACCAGACACAGCCAGCCGTGAGGTGTAGCGGCAAAAACGTATTTGTTCTTATTGTCACTCAAAGAGAGTCGAGCATATAACAATTGCTTGGTTTTATTCTTGTAGATCATAATAAGCTTGAATATGAATTAAAGATAACTCATTTAAATTAAATATTACCAAAGATAAAATGTAAGGATGCCATATTTAATTGAATAATATAATTTGAATGTGTTGAGATCGATGTGGTTGGGGTATCAATATAAATCACTCCAGCCAGGTGATTGAAAACAGTGTGAGATTCTCCAAAGTAGCCACCCTTTGCCTTGATGACAGCTTTGCACACTCTTGGCATTCTCTCAACCAAATTCATGAGGTAGCCATCTGAAATGCATTTAAAATAAACTGGTGTGCCTTGTTAATTTGTAGAATTTCTTTCCTTAATTCGTTTGAGCCAGTTGTGACAGGCAGGAAGGTATACAGAAGATAGCCCTATTTGGTAAAATACCAAGTCCATATTATGGTAAGAATAGCTCAAATAAGCAAAAAAAAACGACAGTCCATCATTACTTTAAGACATGAAGGTCAGTCAATGCGGGAAAAAAAAAAAACTTCAAGTGCGGTTGCAAAAACCATCAAGCACTATGATGAAACTATCTCTCATGAGGACCACCACAGGAAAGAAAGACCCACAGTTACCTCCGCTGAAGAGGATAAGTTCATTAGAGTTACCAGCCTCAGAAATTGCAGCCCAAATAAATGCTTCACAGAGTTCAAGTAATAGACACATCTCAATATCAATTATTCAGAGGAGAGTCCGTGAATCAGGCCTTCATGGTCGAGTAACTGCAAAGAAACCACTACTAAAGGACACCAATAAGAATAAGAGACTTGCTTGGGCCAAAAAACACGACCAATAGGCATTAGACCAGCGAAAATCTGAGTCCAAATTTGAGATTTTTGGTTTCGACCGCCGTGTCTTTGTTAGACGCAGAGTAGGTGAACGGATGTTCTCTGCATGTGTGATTCCCACCTTGAAGCATGGAGGAGGAGGTGTGATGGTGTAGTGGTGCTTTGTTGGGGACACTGTCAGTGATTTATTTAGAATTCAAGGCACACTTAACTAGCATGGCTACCACAGCATTCTGGAGCGATACGCCATCCCATCTGGTTTGCGCTTAGAGGGACTATAATTTGATTTTCAACAGGACAATGACCCAACACACCTCCAGGCTGTGTAAGGGCTCTTTGACCAAGAGTGATGGAGTGCTACATCAGATGACCTGGCCCCCACAATCACCAGACCACAACCCTACTGGGATAGTTTGGGATGAGTTGGACGGCAGAGTGAAGGAAAAGCAGCCACCAAGAGCTCAGAATATGTGGGAACTCCTTCAAGACTGTTGGAAAAGCATTCCAGGGGAAGCTGGTTGAGAGAATGCCAAGAGTGTGCAAAGCTGTCATCAAGGCAAAGTGTGGCTACTTTGAATATTCTCAAAAATATAAATATATTTTTATATAACACTTTTGATTACTAAATGATTTCATATTTGTTTTTTAATAGTTTCGATGTATTCATTATCATTCTACATTGTAGAAAATAGTCAAAATAAAGAAAAACCCTTGTGTAAGTGGGTCCAAACCTTTTGGCTGGTACTGTATGTTGATAAAGTGCCTTGATAAAGAACCTTATGTGCACACTGAATGAGTGGTCACCAATTTTATTTTCAACACTTTCCCTGGATGCCACTAGTCTTGTTCAAGTAAACACTTCATCTGTTTTATCCGAAGTGTCCCCACTTGCATCACCGAATAATTAGCTTTTGTGTGGCATTGACTGGTAAGATGCTTCAGGAAGGTGTCTCCTGTGCCAGCAAGGCAGAGTTTCCGCCAGGTATGGGCAGAATTGTGGAGGAAGTAGTACTCTCTAAGCAATCAGCATGACGTCCTTTACATTTGCGATGTCATTTTGCTCCAAAATGTGATTTATTTATTGGTTTTTAAGAGGCAATTACTCAAAAATGACAAACTAAAATGAATTTATACACACGAATCTTCAGGGGTCATTTTGCAACAAAACAATTCTGCCCACTTATTTCCCTTCAAAATGTGTTTGCCTAAGGATAGTTAGCATGCACATATCTAAATCTTACCAAACATTACTTTTTTTCTGTCAGAAAATATACATTTCCCTTAAGGTGGGCGTTTTCCCCCAAGTTAGCCTATTGTTCAATGTGTTGTGAACAACCTGCTGCTGTGACAAACAAAATTATTTATTTAAATTATTTTCTTCGCAACCCATCATATAATTTAATGGAGGAATTAATCTCATGTAATTCATTTAATGATAGGAAATTATTCAAGAAGCTCAAAACAATAGAGATAGTTATAGAGAATGTTTAGGAACATTCCAGTAATACCTTTTTGTCGTGTGGATGGGGTTTTTGTGATGACAGACGCATTGTCACAGGTGGTATTGGTAACTTCCTTGCTCATATTGCCAGATGCATTCACGGATGATTTGCTCTGCAGACAGTCCAGGAATGTTGACAAAGAAGTGTCATTCGAAGTTTGTAAAGCCATGTTTTTTTCTCTGTTCTTCAAACTATAAAAATTTATCAAATAAATTACTTTTCATCCTTATCAGTTGTATCTCTATGAAAAAATTATAAAGTTGCAAAGTGCATCACAAAAATGCCCATGGTAGCAAATCTGCTCCACAGGATTATTTCCAATTTACTCTCCTGTCGTTTTGACATAAAAATGTTCTGAAGGCGAGCTGTCATATATGTCAATCCACTGACAGTCTGCAGAAAGATATGCAGATCCGTGAGAAGAGTCACCGAGAGCACACTGGCATCACTGTTGTGTGGAAACCTGAGAGACTTTCTGGTATATAGAGAGAGGGCGTGTGTTTTTATACTGAGGGATATCTTTCTCTCTCCGCTCTCTCTCTCCTCTCTCTCTATGTGTGTCACTATATAAACACGTGTTGGAGAGGGGTGTTTGGGATGAGGGGCCATGCAGTTACTTAACTGCAGCACAGTAGCATATACTATAGCTTGATACTGCCTCCCAGTGGAAGTTACAACACTTTAGCCCAGTGGTCACCAACCTTTTCTGAGTCAAGATCACTTCCTGAGTCCAAAAGCAAGCCGAGATCGACCATTCAGATTTTTTTAAAGCATATTGCCTATGCTTAAATTTCCCTGCCAAATGATCTTTCAAAATTGTTGGTATATGATCACACTGAGTGAGCAATGGAGGGAGGGAGGGACAGTGGTGAGGCTGCCTCTCATCCAATTCACCGTCCCTCTGCTCTCCCTCCCTCCGCTGAGAAAAGGTGAAACTGAAGTTGCACTGCGTTAATTCTGCCTCATGCACCAATTGTTCCTCCTATAAACAGAGACAGGGAAATGTTCCTTGATATTAAAAAAGACACAAGCCACAAATAATCAAAGCACTTTTCTATACTCATTCATCGCAGCTGTAGTGCTGGTTGTAGCGTGAGGGAGAACGCTCATTTTATGGCTTATAAAAGTGTTGAACAATGTGTTGACAGTGCTGAATAACAACTTAAACATGAACTTACTCATACTGTATAAACAACTGCTCTTTGCTGTATTCATTGATTATCTCTCTAGTCATGGTTTTAAAAGTTTTGAAATCTTACAGTTTCGAGGCTTCTTTCTAAGCTGTGCAGACACGGTGAACGAGCTTTCTGATTGGCCAGCGGTAGGCCTATAGGTGCACTTGATTTGCTCTCTGGGCCTGCTGGGTATGCAGAGTTCTACCTTCAGACACATGAAATGATTCAACATGGGAACACATTGCTTTCCTGGCGCTAGGGCTGCTGAATGGAGTGTACCTACCGCCAAAAGTGCTAAATGAAGGAAAAAAGAAAAGCAAGGCTTTATCATTGTTGTTTTTTTACATTCGTTTTTGCCGATCGACTACAAATGCCTTGGAGATCGTTGACAGACTACAGTGTGAAAGCATACAATCCACAATCCCCGAGAAGAAAGGCAATGACTCAAACATACTTTCATCCTATTATCTTCTCCTCGACATCAAGAGGATTCCTGATTTCCTGCTGCATGTATCCAAAGAAGAAAGCCTAACGTGTCAGTGGATGTATGCCAAATGGCACCCATATTCCCTATTGACTGGCGGCTGCTGATACAACACACTTCTGCGTTGTCTCCGTACCTCTCCACTGTTTATTGCTACTTAGCTACCTGCCAAACTTGATCACTTTTTACTCTTAATAACTATTTGATAAAACTCTGTATTTAACAAGTCCACCAAGATCTTAGTTTTGTCCTCACGCAACATTTTCCATTCAACTTTTTCACCCCTGACGCTTTATCTGGACATAGATCTGTGGGATCTCCTCTGTCCGAAAAAAAAGCTAAGTAACATTATGCCTTCTCATTGCAGTCGCTGTACTCTTAATGTACAGGAGAACTATTGCTGTGTGGCGAGGATAGCCGAGTTGCAAGCTTGGGTTAAGACAAAAAATGCACATTTGTGGCCTGCTGGTGGTCATTTTGCAGGGCGCTGGCAGTGCACCTCCTTGCACAAAGGCGGAGGTAGCGGTCCTGCTGCTGGGTTGTTGCCCTCCTACGGCCTCCTCCACGTCTCCTGATGTACTGGCCTGTCTCCTGGTAGCACCTCCATGCTCTGGACACTACGCTGACAGACACAGCAAACCTTTTTGCCACAGCTCGCATTGATGTGCCATCCTGGATGAACTGCACTACCTGAGCCACTTGTGTGGGTTGTAGACTCCGTCTCATGCTACCACTAGAGTGAGAGCACCGCCAGCATTCAAAAGTGACCAAAACATCAGCCAGGAAGCATAGGAACTGAGAAGTGGTCTGTGGTCACCACCTGCAGAATCACTCCTTTTTTGGGGGTGTCTTGCTAATTGCCTATAATTTCCACCTTTTGTCTATTCCATTTGCACAACAGCATGTGAAATGTATTGTCAATCAGTGTTGCTTCCTAAGTGGACAGTTTGATTTCACAGAAGTGTGATTGACTTGGAGTTACATTGTGTTGTTTAAGTGTTCCCTTTATTTTTTTGAGTAGTGTACATTGTTTACCATGGTGCGGGGCTACCGACGTAAAGGTTAATCTAAAGATGTTACTGGCTGAGGCTAAAACTGGCGTGTGTAGATGGTATAGGGATTTTGTTATCCACGTCGGCACCAACAATGCTAGGATGAAACAGTCAGAGGTCACCAAGTGGAATTGAGGATTGATGGACTCCATTCAAGCTGGAGGAGTGCTCTCATCTTATCTATCAACATAGACAGGGCTCTAACTCCTCAAGCTCCACAATGAGAGAGTGCAGGCCAGGCAGCAGGCTGTTAGCCATCCTGCCAACATAGTGGAGTCTTCCGCTATCACAGTCAGTGTAGTCAACTAAGCTTTCCCCATTGAGACCGTTTTTGTTCCTCGATCTAGGTCGGGCAAAACTCCATTGAGACCGTTTTTGTTTCGCAATCTAGGTCGGGCAAAACTTAACAAGGCGGTGTTCGCCTTAGCAATCTCACTGGAAAAAAAGACCTCCATTCCTGTCATTATTGAAAGAGATTTTGATAATATCTCACATCTCAAAAGAGGACCACTTAATGTTAGATCCCTCACTTCCAAGGAAGTCATAGTCAATTAACTAATCACTGATCATAGCCTGATGAATTTGCTGTGTTAAATGAAGCCTCTTTTCCTGGTTTACTAGTGACCATATCTCCTTCGCATCCCGCAAAGGTGGAGGTGTTGCTAACATTTATGACAGCAAATTTCAATGTATGAAAAAATTACTGCGTTTTTGACTTTTGAGCATCTAGTCATAACATCTATACAGCCTGCACAATCACTTTTTATAGCTACTGTTTACAGACCTCCTGGGCCATATACAGCCTCCTGGGCCGTATACAGCGTTCCTTATTGAGTTCCCTGAATTCCTATTGGAACTCGTAATCATGGCAGATAATATCCAACTTTTTGGTGACTTCAATATTCACACGGAAAAGTCCATAGACCCACTCCAAAAGGCTTTTGGAGTCATTATCGACTGTGTTTTGTCCAACCTGTCTCCGGACCTACTTATTGCCACAATTATACCCTGGATTTCAGACAACCCAAAGTTTCCTAGATGCCTTTCCAGACTCCCTCCACCTACCCAAGGACATTGGAGTACAAAAATATGTTAACCACCTAACCGAGGATGTAAACTCAACCTTGCGTAATACCCTGGATGCAGTCGAACCGCTAAAAACCAAAAAACTTTGTCTCAAGAAATTAGCTCCCTGGTATACAGAAAATACCAGAACCCTGAAGCAAGCTTCCAGAAAATTGGAACAAAAATGGCATTCCACCATACTGGAAGTCTTCCGACTAGTTTGGAAAGATAGTTCCGTACAATATTGAAGAGCCCTTACTGCTGCTGAATCAGCCTACTTTTCCAACCTGATTGAAGAGAAACGGGGTGGCAGGGTAGCCTAGTGGTTAGAGCGTTGGACTAGTAACTGAAAGGTTTCATGTTCAAATCTCCGAGCTGACAAAGTACAAATCTGTCATTCTGCCCCTGAACAGGCAGTTAACCCACTAGGCCATCATTGAAAATAAGAATTAGTTCTTAACAGACTTGCCTAGTTAAATAAAATTTTACAATTTAAAACAATCAAAAATGTTGTTTATATACTGTTGCAAAGTTAACCAAAAAAATTTACATTCTCCAAGTGAGGATGCCTTTCACTTTAGCAGTGATGAATTCATGAACTACTTCAACAAAAAGATAATGATCATTAGAAATAATATTATGAACTCCTCTTTGAATAATTGTATTTCTCCAAAACTCAGTTGTCCTGAGTCTGCACAGAACTGCCAGGACCTAGGATCAATAGAGACAGTCAAGTTTTTTTAACCCTTTACCTCTAAACCTTCCAACTGCCTACTAGACCCTATTCCAACAAAACTACTGAAAGAGCTTATTTCCTGTGCTCACTAAAATTGGCAGTAAAAAAGCCTCTCCTGAAATGTAAAAAAACTATCGGCCTATATCGAATCTCCCATTCCTCTCAATAAAAAAAAAAGCTGTTGTGTAGCAACTCACTGTCTTCCTTAAGACAAATAATGTATATGAAACACTCCAGTCAGGTGCTAAAATGTGTTAAATTACCTTTTAATGGCGTCAGACCAAGTCTCTGCATCTGTCCTTGTGCTCTTAGACCTTAGTGCCACTTTTGACACCATTTGTGGATAGTTTGTTCTCTGACAAATTAAAGGTAAGTTTATGTTCCTCAAAGTTCCGTTTTAGGACCACTATTGTTTTCACTACATATTTTACCTCTTGGTGATGTCATTCGGAAACACAATGTCAACTTTCACTGCTATGTGGATAACAAACATATGTACATTTAGATGAAACATGGTGATGCCCCAAAATTACCTACCCTGGAAGCCTGTGTTTCAGACATAAGGATGTGGATGGAGGCACATTATTTACTTTTAAATTCCGACAAAACAGAGATGCTAGTTCTAGGTCACAAGAAACAATCTGACAATTCATCTTGATGGTTGTATAGTCGTCGCAAATAACACAGGGAAGGACCTTGGCATTTCTCTGGACCTTGATCTCTCTTTAGACGAACATAGATAATCAAGAATATTTCTTGGGCAGCTTTTTTCCATTTTTGTAACAATGCAAAAATCTAAAATGTTTTGTCCAAAAATTATGCAGAAAAAATAATCCATGCTTTTTCAATTCTAGATTATTCTACCGCAATGCTCTACTCTCCGTCTACCCGGATAAAGCAATAAATACACTAAATTTGTCTGCTAGAATATTGACTAGAACCCCAAAAAGCAATCATATTACTCCAGTGCTAGCCTCTCTACACTGGCTTCCAGTTGAGGCAATGGCTGACTTGCTCCAACTTTGTTCTCTGATTTGGTCCTGCTGTACATACTGTACCTACACATACGCTACGGTCAGAAGACGTAAGCCTCCCTATTGTCCCTAGACTTTGTAGGCAAACAGCTGACGGAATGGCTTTCTCCTATTTATCTCTATTTTTTATGGAATGGTATGCCTATCCATGTGGGAGACGCAGACTCAGTCTCGACTTTTAAGTCCTTCCTGAAGACTCATCTCTTAAGTGGGTCCTATGATTGAGTGTAGTCTGGCCCAGGGGTGGGAAGGTGAACAGCAAGGCACTGGAGTGACGAAGCACCCTTACTGTCTCGGACAGGGCCACAGTGTCCCCGACCCCCCCGTCTCAGCATCCAGTATCTATGCTGCAATAGTCTATGTGCCGGGACGCTACGAACCCTGACCTGTTCACAGGACATACTACCTTGCCCTGGTCCTGCTGTTTTCAACCACATCTTTCTCTCCCTCTCTCTCTCTACTGCACCTGCTGTCTCGACCTCTGAATGCTCGGCTAGGAAAAGCCAACTGACATTTACTCCTGAGGTGCTGACCTATTGCACCCTCTACAACCACTGTGATTATTGTTTGACCCTGCTGATCATCTATGAACGTTTGAACATCTTGAAAAACAATTGGACCTTGATGGCCATGCACTCTTATAATCTCCACCCAGCACAGACAGAAGAGGACTGGCCACCCCTTAAAGCCTTGTTCCTCTCTATGTTCCTGCATTTCTAGGGAGTTTTTCCTAGCCATTATGCTTCTACATCTGCATTGCTTGATGTTCGGGGTTTTAGGCTGTGTTTCTGTATAAGCACTTTGTGACATCTGCTGATGTAAAAAGGGCTTTATAAATAGATTTGATTGATTTATGGATAATTATTGCACTACTTGTGACCAGGGCCTATAGGGCTCCTATAGTGCACTAGAATAGGGAATAGGGTGCCATTTGGAATGTACAGACTCCGCTGCCTGTCCTATTGTGTACTACTTTATGTTGAGTCAGTGACCAATCAGAGAGGGCGCTAAGCATCCTGGGTAATGATGGGAGTGACAGTGATGAAAGGAGAAAGCCATTTAAGTGGATCATTTTTAGGACCAATCTGAGTAGGAATCTGACAGAGAAGGCTTGTAAATCACAGCAGTGTGTGTGCACAGACATGCATCTGTGTGTGTGTGCGCCTGCGTGTGTGTGATGCATGAGCACAGGAGAGTGCACCCTTATGCTGAGAATTTACCTGCATCATTAGGTCTTTCATCCATCTATTATTTGGATGAAGGGATATGTCATCTTCTTTGATCCTTTCTATCTGAGTACGTATTCTCTGCTGGAGGCAAAAGCAGCTTGATGTCTGAGCAAAAGTTAATGAATCCCTCTGATATAATTGAATAATCATAATGTTATGAATAAATAGCTACCTATTAAATGTTTGAAAATGAGCACAGAATTAAAGGGGCAATCTGTGATTCAAACAACAACAAAGCCATCACCCTGGTCAAATTCCCAAATTAATGTACCAATCCCAGACTTCCCCTTCAATAGATAGAGTTTCAGAGTTTGTGTATTAGGCTATTTGCTTATTCTCTTTCTTCCCTAGTAGGTTCTGTCTTACCTAGTAGGTTCAAATTTGGACAAATACTAAAAGTGAAAAGGGAGTAGATTTAACTCACACATCGGTCTTGCTCTTCGCTGGCGTGTATTTGGCACTTTATTCTACCCCGCAAAGAAATCGGAGGGGAGACTATGACTATGTCTCCGTCCGTCCGTTAGTAATTCCAAACTTTGAACAAGCATATCTCCTGTCCCATTTGAGCTTGAATTGTTGTCACTAGTTGGCGAAAGGGGAGGCGCTGCATCATTCGTAGGGGATGACATCTTTACTGTTGCCTTGTTATTAATTAAAGGGATTGAACGGGATCTTAAGCACTTACAAATTCATAATATATACGAATTGCAGGATTTTATTAAAAAACACTTCCCGGGATGTAACATATCATACGAAATGGTTGGCGTTGTACACAATTGTGTACAATTTCCGTGAACCCGTTTTGGCTCGTGAGCACTACTTTCAAAACTACTGGCTGAAATTATACAAAAGCTCTGCGGCATCACTTTAACAATATGATTTTAACTGGCAATGTATCTAGATAAACGTCTTTAAAACGAATCAAAGCACATGAGTAAAGCAGGCACATAAAAGCAGGGACCCCCTGGTCATTTTCATACACTTGACCTTAGACCTGAATGAGGGAACTGATTTCCTGTTGACAGTATTTCTATGGAAATACAGCTCCATGTAGAACGAAGATGTTTATCAAAGTCAATAGACTGCAAGAGGGTAACTCGTGTTAAGGTACAGTGTATCCTATTCCCAGACCGTTGGTTGTGTAGATCCACGTATATTCCTCAACCTCCCCCAAAAATGGAAAAGAAATTAACCTAGGTAGTTAGATGTTGCTTATCTTTCCAATTCATTGGTGATTGAGGCCTATAGCTGGATCTACACAATTGATGGGTTTGTTGACATATCTCAAAAATGGTCTACAAGTTTCCTTTTGTGGTCTGGAAAAATGAAACTTTCATCTAAAAGTGAAATGTCTAATGAATGCTTCATCTACAGTTCAACTATACCGGTGGAAGCGACACAATATTAGCCTTATTGTATTATTGTATAGTATTTCTCAGATCAGCATCACACACAGTCATCATAATCTTCTTCACATGAGTCTTCTGGGGAGTCTGCCCCTGCAGCTGCAGCCATAGTGGTTATCTCCATGTTAGACGAGCCAGCCTGTGGGGATTCTTCATTGGAACACTGCATTATACTGCCCTCTGGTGGTGGGATCAACACAGGACTGTATTTTCCTGCAGGTCACAGGGGTGACATTCAGTAACATAAGGGGCCCAAGTGGACCACTAGACCCTACACGCTATACACTTGTGGAGATCTGAGAGGATTTGACAGGTGCAATCAATATGGAAAGGGTAGGTGGAAGTTTTTTCATTTTGCTTATAGCGATCAAATAATCCCAAAAGGTTTAGGTATCCATTTGGGATTGGTCCAAAGTCTCCCAACAATGATTTCATAACAAAACATAAAAGGAAATGTAAAACATGGATATTGTCCTCTGTTAGTTTAGATTATTTTAGCTGGTGTAGGAAGATTGGTACCATACCTTTATCTTTCATAACCCAACGTCCACACAACCCCATGACAACCAAAGTGAGAGACACGAACAAGACGATGCGCATGATGTTCACGATGACACTGAGCTTGTCTTTAGAAAAGGCTAAAAATACAAAAAAAGTGTTAGGTCATCTGTTGGAGGTCTACATTGTTATGCATTTCTAAAATAATTACAATATAAACAGAAATGTCAATGTGATGATAATAGGTTAAAACATCTCCCCAGCAGTGTGTGAGTAAGATTGAAAAAGTACAGAATTTTTTGGTTGAATAACTGTACGTAAAGGTGATTTGTTCATACTGAAATGTCATGACTCTCCTGTGAGGATCCGAAGGAGCTCTACAGCACCCTCTCTCTCCCGCAGAGGGGGAGTGTCATGTTTTGTCTTTGATCTTCATGTCTTGTCCCTGTGCTTCCCTCTGCTGGTCTTATTAGGTTCTTTCCCTCTTTCTATTCCTCTCTCTCCTCCTCCCTCTCTCCCTCCCCCGCTCTCTCTCTCTATCGTTCCGTTCCTGCTCCCAGCTGTTTCTCTTTCTCCTAACGACCTCATTTACTCTTTCACACCTGTCCCCTATTTTGCCCTCTGATTTGAGTCCCTATTTCTCCCTCTGTTTTCTGCTTCTGTCTTTGTCGGATTCTTGTTTGATGTGTGCTGTTCTGTGTCCTTGTTCGGCCCTTTCGTGTTTTTGCCTTCATCAGATGCAGCGTGTGAGCAGGTGTCTAGGGGTCGCGTCTCCAGTCGTTCATCTCTACTGACGAGAGGATTTCAGTTTTCCTGTTTTGTTTTTACCTTAGATATATCAGGAGTATCGTTTTTGTCTAAGACTGGAATAAAGACTCTGTTTCTATTTCGTCGCTTTTGGGTCCTCCTTCATCAGCATAACAGAAGAATCCGACCAAGAATGGACCCAGCGACTACGGATTCTCTCTACACTACCGTCAAGTTCCAGGGAGCAATGCTCGGCAGACACGAGCAGGAATTGTCTGCTGCTCGTCATGCCGTTGAGACCCTGGCCGCTCAGGTTTCCGATCTCTCAGGACAGTTTCAGAGTCTTCGTCTCGTACCACAAGCTACTTCCTGGTCTTCCGAGTCTCCGGAACCCAGGGTTAATAATCCACCATGTTACTCTGGACAGCCCACTGAGTGTCGCTCCTTTCTCACCCAGTGTGATATTGTGTTCTCTCTCCAGCCCAACACATACTCTGGAGAGAGAGCTCGGATCGCTTACGTCATATCACTCCTTACTGGGCGGGCTCGGGAGTGGGGCACAGCTATCTGGGAGGCAAGGGCTGAGTGTTCTGACGTTTATCAGAACTTTAAGGAGGAGATGATACGGGTCTTTGATCGTTCAGTTTTTGGGAAGGAGGCTTCCAGGGGTCTGGCTTCCCTATGTCAAGGTGATCGATCCATAACGGATTACTCTATAGAGTTTCGTACTCTTGCTGCATCCAGTGACTGGAACGAGCCGGCGTTGCTCGCTCGTTTTCTGGAGGGACTCCACGCTGAGGTTAAGGATGAGATTCTCTCCCGGGAGGTTCCTTCCAGCGTGGACTCGTTGATTGCACTCGCCATCCGCATAGAACGACGGGTAGATCTTCGTCACCGAGCTCGGGGAAGAGAGCTCGCGTTAGCGGGGCTTCCCTTCTCCGCATCTCGACCATCTCCTTCCATCGGCTCAGAGACTGAGCCCATGCAGCTGGGAGGTGTTCACATCTCGACTAAGGAGAGGGAACGGAGAATCACCAACCGCCTTTGCTTCTATTGCGGTTCTGCTGGACATTTTGTCATGTCATGTCCAGTTAAAGGTCAGAGATCATCAGTAAGCGGAGGGCTACTGGTGAGCGCTACTACTCAGGTCTCTCCATCAAGATCCTGTACTACCTTGTCGGTCCATCTACGCTGGACCGGGTCGGCTGCTTCCTGCAGTGCCTTGATAGACTCTGGGGCTGAGGGTTGTTTTATGGACGAAGCATGGGCTCGGAAACATGACATTCCTCTCAGAGAGTTAGGGAGGATCACACCCATGTTCGCCTTAGATGGTAGTTCTCTCCCCAGTATCAGATATGAGACACTACCTTTAACCCTCACAGTATCTGGTAACCACAGTGAGACCATTTCTTTTTTGATTTTTTGTTCACCTGTTACACCTGTTGTTTTGGGTCATCCCTGGCTAGTATGTCATAATCCTTCTATTAATTGGTCTAGTAATTCTATCCTATCCTGGAACGTTTCTTGTCATGTGAAGTGTTTAATGTCTGCTATTCCTCCTGTTTCTTCTGTCCCCTCTACTCAGGAGGAGCCTGGTGATGTGACAGGAGTGCCGGAGGAACATCATGATCTACGCACGGTCTTCAGTCGGTCCAGAGCCAACTCTCTTCCTCCTCACCGGTCGTATGATTGTTGTATTGATCTCCATCCGGGGACCACTTCTCCTCGGGGTAGATTATTCTCTCTGTCGGCTCCCGAACGTAAGGCTCTCGATGATTATCTGTCTGCTGAAGGCATTCAGATGGATCCCGCTAAGGTCCAGGATGTCAGCGATTGGCCTGTTCCTAAGTCACGTGTCGAGTTACAGCGCTTTCTCGGTTTCGCTAATTTCTATCGGCGTTTCATTCATAATTTCGGTCAAGTGGCTGCCCCTCTCACAGCTCTGACTTCTGTCAAGTCTCGCTTTAAGTGGTCTGGTTCCGCCCAGGGAGCTTTTGATCTCCTCAAGAAGCGTGTTACATCCGCCCCTATCCTTGTTACTCCTGACGTCACTAAACAATTCATTGTCGAGGTTGACGCTTCAGAGGTGGGCGTGGGAGCCATTCTGTCCCAGCGCTTCCAGTCTGACGATAAGGTCCATCCTTGCGCTTACTTTTCTCATCGATTGTCGCCATCGAAACCCGAGGGGATTCTCCCTGAAGGGCGTGTTGTCGGGTTGACTGTCTGGGGAATTGAGAGACAGGTAAAGCAAGCACTCACTCACACTGCGTCGCCGCGCGCTTGTCCTAGTAACCTTCTGTTCGTTCCTGTCTCTATTCGTCTGGCTGTTCTTCAGTGGGCTCATTCTGCCAAGTTAGATGGTCACCCCGGCGTTCGGGGTACGCTTGCTTCTATTCGCCAGCGGTTTTGGTGGCCTACTCAGGAGCGGGACACGCGCCGTTTCGTGGCTGCTTGTCCGGACTGCGCGCAGACTAAGTCAGGTAACTCTCCTCATGCCGGTCGTCTTAGACCGCTTCCCATTCCTTCTCGACCATGGTCTCAGATCGCCTTAGACTTTAGTACCGGTCTCCCTTCGTCTGCGGGGAGGACTGTGAGAGCCGCCAATAAACGTAGGATTAAGAGTCCTAGGTATTGTCGCGGTCAGAGAGTGTGGCTTTCCACTCGTAACCTTTCCCTTACGACAGCTTCTCGCAAGTTGACTCCGCGGTTCATTGGTCCGTTTCGTGTCTCTCAGGTCGTTAATCCTGTCGCTGTGCGACTGCTTCTTCCGCGACATCTTCGTCGCGTCCACCCTGTCTTCCATGTCTCTTGTGTCAAGCCTTTTCTTCGCGCCCCCGTTCGTCTTCCCTCCCCCCCTCCCGTCCTTGTCGAGGGCGCACCTATTTACAAGGAACGGAGGATCATGGACATGCGTTCTCAGGGACGTGGTCAACAGTACTTAGTGGATGGGGAGGGTTTCGGTCCTGAGGAGAGGAGTTGGGTTCCATCTCGGGACGTGCTGGACCGTTCGTTGATTGATGATTTCCTTCGTCGCCGCCATGGTTCCTCCTCGAGTGCGCCAGGAGGCGCTTGGTGAGTGGGGGGGTACTGTCATGTTTTGTCTTTGATCTTCATGTCTTGTCCCTGTGCTTCCCTCTGCTGGTCTTATTAGGTTCTTTCCCTCTTTCTATTCCTCTCTCTCCTCCTCCCTCTCTCCCTCCCCCGCTCTCTCTCTCTATCGTTCCGTTCCTGCTCCCAGCTGTTTCTCTTTCTCCTAACGACCTCATTTACTCTTTCACACCTGTCCCCTATTTTGCCCTCTGATTTGAGTCCCTATTTCTCCCTCTGTTTTCTGCTTCTGTCTTTGTCGGATTCTTGTTTGATGTGTGCTGTTCTGTGTCCTTGTTCGGCCCTTTCGTGTTTTTGCCTTCATCAGATGCAGCGTGTGAGCAGGTGTCTAGGGGTCGCGTCTCCAGTCGTTCATCTCTACTGACGAGAGGATTTCAGTTTTCCTGTTTTGTTTTTACCTTAGATATATCAGGAGTATCGTTTTTGTCTAAGACTGGAATAAAGACTCTGTTTCTATTTCGTCGCTTTTGGGTCCTCCTTCATCAGCATAACAGGGAGAGGGACGAAGTTGGCCAGTTTTATGATGGTCACAAATACCTTGCAGGAACTGTCTCTCATTTACCATGCAGGCTTGAGGGGAAATAACCCTTTCGTTAAAAGGAGATTCCTCCTGTCAAAACTACAACATCCCAAAATGCATAATGACACAGTATTCCTAACACAAATAATGTGGGAAATGGTTGGTGGGGCACTAAACTATAATCATGTCAAATCAGTTGGTGTTTTGTGATATCATTAAGGACTGTATAACCATATAACGGTAACTCTACAAATGTATACGTCCCAGTTATCAGATTTACATTTAAATGTTGTAAAACTTATATGATTTAATATGAACCAATTTGTTAGAAGATGAAATGTGGTTTTAGCCTTCCAAATGAGATAATTGTTTTTCATGTAAAGTTTTACCCAGTCAGGATGGAACACCCTTTTTGCCAGAGTGCTTATAAAGGACACCTAAACAATTAACATATTTGACCAAGCAGCCGGACGGTGTTGAGACGGACGTCACGAATGGTTAGACTATATCAGACCAGCGTGACAGACAGCATGAGCTGAACGTTACGAAAGGGTTTAAAACTAAAGACCAGTATATGTGCAGCACAAGCTGAAGACGTTACGAAATGGTTTAAAGACTACAATACCAGAAAATGGTAAGACTCTGAAACTCTCCAGAAGAAGAAGACTACACAGGAACATTCTGCAGCTGTTTATGCGCTGTTAGCCCAGGACACTCGACCGAAGACGAGAGACAAAGAACAATTTCCTCTCACCACTAAAGGTATCTCTAGGGTATCTATTCTAAACAAACAGAGCGAAGGACAAGGCCCGCAGAACACAGTGTGGTACACCTCTGGAAGATTCGTTCTAACAGACACAACCAGACTTTTTGTCAACTGACTCCCCAGGAAATGGACAGGGCGTTTTCAACAGAGTAAGAAGACACAAGCGTAAATATGTACATTGCATTTCTAAATTCAAATGAGTGGTTGTTAGAGTGCTAAATATCCACATTTACGATGAGCACATTATTCAGCTGTATGTACGATAGTTGAATTCCTTTGTCTCCCCTTCTCCCTCTATTTCTTTCCCCACCCCCTCACCCTAACAACCACTAATTCGGATTTAGAAATGCAATGTAAATATTTACGCTTGTATGTCTTTGTCTTCTTACTCTGTTGAAATCGCCCCGTCCATTTCCTGGGGAGTGAGTCGGAAGAAAGTTTCTAGTTGTGTCTGTTATAACGCATCTTCCAGAGGTGTACCACTGTGTTCAGCGGGCCTTGTCCTTCGGTCTGTTTGTTTAGAATAGATACCCTCAAATGACTGCCTTGCCTGGTTCACCAATTACTTTTCAGATAGAGTTCAGAGTGTCAAATCGGTGGGCCTGTTCGCCGGACCTCTGGCAGTCTCTATGGGGGTGCCACAGGGTACATTTCTCGGGCTGACTCTTTTCACTGGATATATATCAATGATGTCGCTCTTGCTGCTGGTGATTCTCTGATCCACCTCTATGCAGACGACACCATTCGGTATACATCTGGCCCTTCTTTGGACACTGTGCTAACGAACCTCCAAACGAGCATCAACGCCACACAAATACTCCTTCCGTGTTCTCCAACTGCTTTTAAATGCTAGTAAAACTAAGTGCATGCTCTTCAACCGACTGCTGCCCACACCATCCCGCCCGACTAGCATCACTACTCTGGATGGTTCTGACCTAGAATATGTGGACAACTACAAATACCTAGGTGTCTGGTTAGACTGTAAACTCTCCTTCCAGACTCACATTAAGTATCTCCAATCCAAAATTAAATCAAGAATCGGCTTCCCATTTCGCAACAAAGCCTCCTTCACTCATGCTGCCAAACATACCCTTGTAAAACTGACTATCCTATAGATCCTTGACTTCGGCGATGTAATTTAGAAAATAGCCCCCAACACTCTACTCTGCAAACTAGATGTAGTCTATCACAGTGCCTTCCGTTTAATCAAAAAAGCCCCATAAACTACCCACCACTGTGACCTGTATGCTCTCGTTGGCTGGCCCTCACTACATATCCGTCGCCAAACCCACTGGCTCCAGGTCATCTATAAGTCTTTGCTAGGTAAAGCCCCGCCTTTTCTCAGTTCACTGGTCACCATAGCAACACCCACCAGTAGCACGCGCTCCAGCAGGTATAATGCACTGGTCATCCCCAAAGCCAACAATTCCTTTGACCGCCTTTCCTTCCAGCTCTCTGCTGCCAATGACTGGAACGAATTGTAAAAATCTCTGAAGCTGGAGTCTAATATCTCCCTCTCTAACTTTAAGCATCAGCTGTCAGAACAGCTTACTGTACCTGTACACAGCCAATCTGTAAATAGCACACCCGACTACTTCATCCCCATATTGTTACTTACCCTCTTGCACCCCAGTATCTCTACTTCCACATCATCATCTGCACATCTATCACTCCAGTATTAATGCTAAATTGTAATTATTTTCCCCTCTATTTATTCCTTACCTCTATACTCTTCTACACTTGCATACACTGTACATAGAAAGATCTATTTTTCTTTTCATTATGTTATTGACTGTACGTTTGTTTATGTGTAACTCTGTGTTGTTTTTGTCGCACTGCTTTGCATAAACTTGGCCAGGTCGCAGTTGTAAATGAGAACTTGTTCTCAATTGGCCTACCTGATTAAATAAAGGTGAAAAAAAAAAAAAAAAAATTGTGTAAGAAGCCGTCATAATGGTTTAGTCCACTAGGGACTTTTCATTGCATTATGTTAATATTTAATTATATCCTGTGTGTGTGTTTATGTATTTCTGTGAGATTATTTCATTAGAAAATAAATAATTAAGTCAATTTGTGTAAAGCTGATTCATCATGGAGTCTAGGGTTTGTGCAGATATCTAGGATATGACGACATTCAGAATGAGACTGAATTAGGAGCAAATGATTGATGGATGACGGCTATGAAATCGAGATATTCTGATATTTTGAGTTAATTCGGGAAATGGTAACTCGTTAAATAAACTTTTCCCATGGTGCCCCAGAATACTACTTAAATAATTGTTGTTATTAATTTAATTGCATAATAATTACAAATAGTTAATTATTTGATAAATAGCGTTTGATTCGCATTAATGGTATTCACGACAGAAATTAGTGAGTGGGAATGTCATACGTTCCCTGCTTATTCTTATTCTCTTCACCATGCTCTACCACAAATTTCCTCTATCCTGCTAAACAAAACCTATTCATCATTGACCAACTGAACACTCACTCATGGATCAAACATCAATGATATTATAGCAAAGAAGTTATGGTGAGGTGACTGAGATTGAAACAGTACATTATTCTTTAATGAATAGCTGTAGGCAAAGGTGATTTGGTCATACAGAAAGTATGGAGAGTGAGAGGGTCATACTGTACCTTCCCCTGGCTTATTCTCATTCTCTTCACCACGCTCTACCACAAGGTTCCTCTCGCCTGCTAAACAGAACATATTCATCACCCACTGGGCACAAACTGAAAATGCATTGGATTTGAAAAAAGTAATCAAAGTGAAATGTTTTTTTCAGCGTGAAATTTCAATCACAGAATTATGTCATCATAGTAACCAATTTTCAACATAGGAAAACCTTGTATAAAATCTGTTGAATTTGTACCTTTGAAACAACGTCAGATTTTCAACGTTATATCCAGGCTGTGCAGCACCTATCTATCTACAGCTAACCATGTGGTCTCTAATCCAGAGTTTTAATCCAAGCCCAGCTTCGATACGTGTTATTTATTTTTATTTAACTAAGCAAGTCAGTTTGAGAACAAATTCTTATTTACAATGACGACCTACCGACGAACAATGGGTTAAACTGTCTCGTTCAGGGGCAGAATGACAGATTTTTACCTTGTCAGCTCGGGATTTGATCCAGCAACCTTTACCGGCCCAACTCTCTAACCACAAGGCTACCTGCCAGCACCGAAATTACTTCTATCAATGTGCTATTGTGAGAATGATTGTTGAGAGATCTCTTAATAACTAAATAGATTCACTGTTGCTATCTAAGTCATTCCAAAGCTTAGGTTTAACAGAAAAAAATGTAATGTAACCATACTTTATAAGTCATATATCATCAATAGGGCTAGGGCAATATAGCATTTGAAAAGTAATCAACAGCTTTGTTTCAAGTCAACCCAGGGTTAAAGTGAAAATAAAAAATACATATAGGCCTAGGGTTTCAAGCTTTGGTTGACTTCAAATGTTACCTTCAAGTTGATCATTAATATGTTGGATTCACATCTCTATCTCATCCAAAAATCTAAGTAAAAAATAGTACTAAATAAATTTAATTCAAAAATGAAATGCACTTGAAATAAAATGAAAGGAGGACCAATGCACTCCTCATATAATTAATAAAAATACCTTTATTTGTAAGGAAACAAAGATAAAAACCTCAGATGCGTTTCAGTACTACTATAAAATAGATGGCTCTGCACTTCCAACTGTATGTGTAACTCTGTGTTGTGGTTTCTGTCGCTCTGCTTTGCTTTATCTTGGCCAGGTCACAGTTGTAAATGAGAACTTGTTCTCAACTGGCCTACCTGGCTAAATACATTCCTACCTCTTTGCCCAGTCATATTTAAGGTTAGAACATATCTATTTCACTTTTTATGTGTATTGTTAACTGGACTCCCGAGTGGTGCAGCAGTCTAAGGCACTGCATCTCAGTACAAGAGGTGTCACTACAGTCCCTGGTTCAATTCCAGGCTGTATCACATCCGGCCGTGATTGGGTGTCCCATAGGGCGGCACCGTCTGGGTTTGGTCGGGGTAGGCCGTCATTGTCAATAAGAATTTGTTTATAACTGACTTGCGTAGTTAAATAAAGGTAGAAAAATACTGGGTGTTGTCCAGTGAATTCTGTAACCACTCCCTCTTCAAATCAGGGTTGATTGGAAAATGCTGTTCAAAAGAGGACATTCTATTATTATATCTTTGTACTGCCTGACGAAGGCCATGCAGCCAAAACGCTTCACAGTTTTTACTCTTTGTTTTTTACTCTTTGTTTTTGAACATGCCATTCGAATAAAGGCATTTTAATGAATTATATGAAGTGCCTTGGCCCTCCTTTCGTTTGTATGATCAATTTATCAATTTTGCCAAAGGGCACCTTCTGTCTACAAAAATCTACTATTGTGCACCTTTAGCAGCGCTTCACATCCTTCTTTTTTTCTACAAGTTTGATTTGATTTATTCCTATTCTTTAACTTAGATTTCTTTTGTTAAGATGGAGACATGAATCCAACATATTAATTCTTTTTTTTGTAGACAACTGAAATTAAAGTCAGACTAAGTCAGCGGTAGAAAAGACACATCTCCTTCAAATGTTGACATTTGGTTGCGTTGACAACCAAACACAATTCAGCATCACTATTGCATTACAATAAATAGCCTATCAACTTGTCGATGAGTTAAGAAATTGTGGTATTGATGTCTCCATCTAAACAAAAAATGTAAGTTAAAGAATAGGATTAAGCGAGTGGCTCAGATACAATGTATAATACACTGCTCAAAAAAATAAAGGGAACACTTAAACAACACAATGTAACTCCAAGTCAATCACACTTCTGTGAAATCAAACTGTCCACTTAAGAAGCAACACTGATTGACAATAAATTTCACATGCTGTTGTGCAAATGGAATAGACAAAAGGTGGAAGTTATAGGCGATTTGCAAGACACCCCCAATAAAGGAGTGATTCTGCAGGTGGTGACCACAGACCACTTCTCAGTTCCTATGCTTCCTGGCTGATGTTTTGGTCACATTTGAATGCTTTTGGTGCTTTCACTCTAGTGGTAGCATGAGACGGAGTCTACAACCCACACAAGTGGCTCAGGTAGTGCAGCTCATCCAGGTTGGCACATCAATGCGAGCTGTGGCAAGAAGGTTTGCTGTGTCTGTCAGCGTAGTGTCCAGAGCATGGAGGCACTACCAGGAAACAGGCCAGTACATCAGGAGACGTGGAGGAGGCCGTAGGAGGGCAACAACCCTCCTCCACGTCTCCTGATGTACTGGCCTGTCTCCTGGTAGCGCCTCCATGCTCTGGACACTACGCTGACAGACACAGCAAACCTTCTTGCCACAGCTCGCATTGATGTGTCATCCTGGATGAGCTGCACTACCTGAGCCACTTGTGTGGGTTGTAGACTCTGTCTCATGCTACCACTAGAGTGAAAGCACCAAAAGCATTCAAAAGTGACCAAAACATCAGCCAGGAAGCATAGGAACTGAGAAGTGGTCTGTGGTCACCACCTGCAGAATCACTCCTTTATTGGGGGTGTCTTGCTAATTGCCTATAATTTCCACCTTTTGTCTATTCCATTTGCACAACAGCATGTGAAATTTATTTTCAATTAGTGTTGCTTCCTAAGTGGACAGTTTGATTTCACAGAAGTGTGATTGACTTGGAGTTACATTGTGTTGTTTAAGTGTTCCCTTAATTTTTTTGAGCAGTGTAATTCATTCTACTTTTATAGTGCTAGTCATAATATACAAACGTGTCAAAGCGCTGTACAGCAACAGCAACAACAACAAATAACAAGGAAATTAAAAACAACATAATTAATAATCATGAGTAATCACAGTCCAGAGACAGAAGGTTGAGAGTGTTAATTGGTTCAGTAAGGTCAGTCGAGACAGGATACAACTATCCAAGCATTAGACACATCACCTTTAAAATGTTCCCATTTAGTTGCTTTGTCAACCAAACAATTCAATATTACTTCTGTAAAACAGTAAATAGCCTAGAGTTAAAGCTATCTTACAAACTCATTTATCAGTATTTATTCAACCTTAAAATGAGCAACACATCCACGGCCACATTTTGAGGTCAATGTGACTATACATTTCTTATGTAAATCACAGAAAGCGTGCATCTTAAAGATAACATGCAAAGGTGGCTGGTCTGAGGAGAGCTTGTTATAATAACATGTGCAGAATCTCAAACACCATTGATCACTTGCACTAACCAAAACCCCCCCCAACATTTTTTGAATTTGGTTGTGCTTTTAGATGGTTAAAAGCATGATAACAAATTGGGAATTCAGCACACTTCCAGCTATCTTTTTGTGTATTTTTTGTGTATCTTTTTGATTTCAAAGTTTGAAATCTCATTGATCAGCATATCTCAACCAAATATTACCCACATTTCCACTTTGAAATGACGTGGTGTGCCCAGTGACCAACTCAACACTCACGGATCAAATATCAATGGTGTCTAAGTAAAGCTGGGGTTGTGTCCGACAAAATAAGTTAACATCATAACCTTTGACTGATGCAATATGTATTACAAACTGGGAACAGTGATTAATGAACTGCTTACCTGAGACGGTAACATTGATGGAATGACTTACACCTCTGTCAAATTCACACCTGTATAGACCGGAATCTGTACTGGATATGTTGACAAAAACTAGAAATGAAATCCCTGTACTGTCTGTCAAATCTCTCCACCATGTTTGAATGTGAGCAGTAATCTTGACAGCAACGCATTGCCCTTTTCCAACATATTTACACCATGAGACAGATGATAATAATGAGTTGGGACAGAAAGCAACAGAACAGCTAATCTTCAGGTGAGCCCCTGGTGAAGCCTTCCACACAGTGTTCCGTTTCACTCTAATTTCTGGGAAACAGTCTTCTCCTAAAGACAAATATGAGAATGAACTGAAATTCAATTAATCTGAACACAGTGATCTTGATGCTAGAACTTGCATTGTGACACTTGTTCCCCATTCTTGCTTATATAAAACAATCCAAAGGAAATTACCGACTGTTTTACATTATCATCAGCTACATTTTGCTAAGGGAATATCAAAACACATTGTATTTATCACATGCCCCGAATACAACTGTAGACATTTCCGTGAAATGCTTGCTTACCAGCCCTTCCCAACAATGCAGAATGTATGTGTGTGTGATACAGAGATTGGGTCGTCATTCAAAAATCACGTTAACCACTATTATTGAACACAGAATGAGTCCATGCAACTTATTATGCGATTTGTTAATTAAACACATTTTTATTCCTAAACATATTTTGGGCTTGCCATAAAAGGGGTTGAATACTTATGGACAAGACATTTTAGCTTTGTATTTTGTACGAACTAGTAAAGATTTCTAAAAACAAATTCCACTTTGACATTAAGGGTGCAGGCTGTAACACAACAAAATGTGGAAAAGCCCAGGTCTGTAAATACTATCTGAATGCACTGTATATATACACACAGTTGAAGTCGGAAGTTTACATACACATTAGCCAAATACATTTAAACAAATCAAAATATATATTATTTATTTGAGATTCTTCAAAGTAGCCACCCTTTGCCTTGATGATAGATTCGCACACTCTTGGCATTCTCTCAACCAGCTTCACCTGGAATGCTTTTCCAAAAGTCTTGAAGAAGTTCCCACATTCTGAGCAATTGTTGGGTGCTTTTCCTTCGCTCTGCTGTCGAACTCATCCCAAACCATCTCAATTGGGTTAGGGTCGGGTGATTGTGGAGGCCAGGTTATCTGATGCAGCACTCCATCGCTCTCCTTCTTGATCAAATAGCCCTTACACAGCCTGAAAGTGTGTTGGGTCATTGTCCTGTTGAAAAACTAATGATAGTCCCATGAAGCACAAACCAGATGGGATGGCGTATCGCTGCAGAATGCTGTGGTAGCCGTGCTGGTTAAGTGTACCTTGAAATCTAAATAAAATCACTGACAGCGTCACCAGCAAAGCATTCCAGGTGAAGCTGGTTGAGAGAATGTCAAGAGTGTGCAAAGCTGTCATCAAGGCAAAGGGTGTGTACTTTGAAGAATTTGTTTAACTTCTCTAGGGTAGGGGGCAGCATTCGGAATTTTGGATGAAATGCATGCCCAAATTAAACTGCCTGCATCTCAGGCCAAGAATATATGATTTGTATATGACTGGTAGATTTGGATAGAAAACACTCTGACGTTTCCAAAACTGTTAAATTAACATATTAACATCGTTTGACATGTTTCTATGAAATTTACGGATGCAATTTAGATTTTTTTGTCTTCCTGTTTTTACTGAGTTTGAGAGTGTGGATTACTGAAGAAAATGTGCGAACAAAACTGAGGTTTTTAGGTATAAAGAGACTTTATCGAACAAGAATTTAAAAAAAAGTGAGTAAATGAATGTCTGCTGAGTGCAACCATATGTAGATCATCAAAGGTTAGGGATTAATTGTATCTCTATTTCTAAATTGTGTAACACTTTTTTGGTTACTATATGATTCCATATGTGTTATTTTATAGTTCTGATGTCTTCGCTATTATTCTACAATGTAGAAAATAGTAAAAAGAAAGAAAAACACTTGAATGAGTAGGTGTGTCCAAACTTTTGACTGGTACTGTATATCAATCAGTAGCGCTGACTACTAGGTATTTTAAACACTCAGTTTTTCACAATTCCTGACATTTAATCTGAGTAAAAATTCTCTATTTTAGGTCAGTTAGGATCACCACTTTATTTTAAGAATGTGTAAAGTCAGAATAATAGTAGAGAGAATGATTTATTTCGGCTTTTTTTCAGTCCATAATTAAGCCATTTTGCCACACCTTTGGAAGTATGTTTGGGGTCATTGTCCATTTGGAAGACCCATTTGCAACCAAGCTTTAACTTTAACTTCCTGACTGATGTCTTGAGATGTTAATTCAATATATCCACATAACTTTCCATCCTCATGATGCCATCTATTTTGTGAAGTGCACCAGTCCCTCCTGCAGCAAAGCACCCCCACAACATGATGCTGTCACCCCCGTGCTTCACAGTTGGGATGGTGTTCTTCAGCTTGCAAGCCTCCCCTTTTTTTCTCCGAACATAACGATGGTCATTATGGCCAAACAGTTCTATATTTCTTTCATCATACCAGGGGACATTTCTCAAAAAAAGTACGATCTTTGTCCCCATGTGCAGTTGCAAACCGTAGTCTGGCATTTTTTATGGCGGTTTTGGAGCAGGCGCTTCTTCCTTGCTGAGCGGCCTTTCGGGTTATGTTGATATAGGACTCGTTTTACTGTGGATATAGATACTTTTGTACCTGTTTCCTCCAGCATCTTCACAAGGTCCTTTGCTGTTGTTCTGGGATTGAGTTGCACGTTTCGCACCACAGTACGTTCATCTCTAGGAGACAGAATGTATCTCTTTCCTGAGCGGTATGATGGCTGCGTGGTTCCATGGTGTTTATACAGATGAACATGGTACCTTCAGGCATTTGGAAATTGCTCCCAAGGATAAACCAGACTTGTGGAGGTCTACAATTTTTTTTCTGATGTCTTGGCTGATTTCTTTTGATTTTCCCATGTCAAGCAAAGAGCCACTGAGTTTGAAGGTAGGCCTTGAAATACATCCACAGGGACACCTCCAATTGACTCAAATGATGTCAATTAGCCTATCAGAAGCTTCTAAATCCCTGACATGATTTTCTTGAATTTTCCAAGCTGTTTAAAGGCACAGTCAACTTAGTGTATGTAAACTTCTGACCCACTGGAATTGTGATACAGTGAAATGTAAGTGAAATAATCGGTCTGTACATGACACAAGTCATTTTTCCAACAATTGTTTACAAAGTAGATGTCCTAACCGACTTGCCAAAACTGTAGTTTGTTAACAAGAAATTTGTGGAGTGTTTGAAAAATGAGTTTTAATGACTCCAACGACTCCAAGTGTACGTAAACTTCCGACTTCAACTGTACATGGACTACCAGATCAATGTGCAGGGGTACGAGGTATTTGAGGTAGATATGTACATGAAGGCAGGGTAACGTGACTAGGCATCAGGATAGATAATGCGAGTAAAATAAAGAACAGAGCAGAAAATGTGTTAAAGTGTGTATGAATGTTTTTGTGTGTGTTCGTGTGTGTGTATGTATTTGTTTGTGTTGTGTCGGTATCTGTGTGCATATGTAGTGTTTACGTATGTAGTTTATAAGATAGAAAAACAAATCAAATACAAAAACAACAATATTATTTCTCAACAAGAAGACAAAATGGTACCGTTCATGCGTTTATTACTTATAATACATGAAAAATACATATCTAAAATGTGAACATTATATACAAAATGTGGATACAATGAAAGACTAAAATGCTTACCTTGAATTTGGTTTCCTAACAAGATGATGATACCAAACAAGGCATTCAACATGATCATTGTATTGGTGTGGCCCCTGTTTGTTCGCTAGCGTGGTAACAAATGTTATCTGAATGCACAGCATACCTTCCCCCTCCCCATGCTGTAAGGCGGAAGAGATCATTTGAACTAATATAGACTTCTTGTAGATGTGGTTTTAACTGAGACATTCATGTGTGTAAAGTCATTGTTGATAACAACTGTGATCGCTATTGTTTCCATGTTTTAGGTAACACTTTACAGTATCTTTCATTATATGTATGTATTTGAAACCATGTTCATTTCTTCACCTTATTGTCTTCTTTGGAACAAATATTTTTTGTAATATTCATATTTTATTTTACACAATACAAAACTTCCACATACAAAAAATACATACATAAGCACACAAACATCCACAACATTACCCCTGCCCAGACACACCTGCCCACACCATCTCCAGCGCCTGCATTACTCTATCACATAGCCTCAAACTGCACCATTTTGTTTTTTTTACGTCACCCAAGGACAATCAACATTTAGATAATAAAGCATTTGATCTTTCCATTGTGTTAACGATAGAGGATTTGTTGATTATCAGTTTAAGTTAAAAAAAAAATCCAGATGACGAGAAAAAGTATTGACCAACCCATCGGTTTCTCACTGCACTCTCATATGCCATGTCTTGAAATATGCAGACAGACAGATTAAAAGTACATTTACATTTATTTGTAATACTTCTGACAGCCAACGTTCTAACTCTGCCCTTGAATTTTGGACTTTATAGCATTCCCAGAAGGCATAGCTTATTGAGTCATTGTTAGTTTTACACTTAAGACATGACTCTGCCATTGTGCTGTCGAATTTGTGAATTTTGTCTCCTGTAATACATTCGTTTATATTGGACTTTTAAGGGTCAATTTTCATTAAATGTAATTTTGTTAGTTATGTTAAACATTAAAACATTTTAAATGTCCCTGTTCTCAAGATTTGCTCCAGGGTGTACATGGAGAAACTAATGGTTGACTTTAAAATGTTGTTTAATTTAAGAATGTATACAGTGAATGCTGGATCTTGAATGCTGATTGGTTAAAACCGCATTCCAGACAATGTCTATTCCGGCTAAATCTATGACGTTAAAATGCCTATTTTCTCAGTTCCATCTGACTGCACAATCCACTGTCTCATCAGCCCAGCAAGGCAATTTATAAACTTGATCCACTATAAAAAAAAAAACATCTAGACATTATCTGACATTTCTTTTAGACTAACATATAAAAAAACATACAGAAGCACACAAACATCCACAACATTACTCTTACTCGAATACCAAGTACTATGCATGGTGTGTATAACTGTTTGAAAGCATACACAGCGGGAGATTATTAGAAAAAAAGATGGAGAATCTTCAGACCACAACGTTTAAAACCCCCCACCCCTTTCCATCAGCTGTAAGCATCATGTTTTCATGTGTCGTATTTACCATATCTGCTAACTCTACTTTGAAACATCCGGCCTCCACAGCTCAGAGGAAAACAAAGGAATTGATGTGGTCAATTGCATCAGAAGCGAGAGAGGACATGGAGAGCGAGACAAAGATAGGTGGAGAGGGTGCGGGAAAGAGATTGTGAGTGTGCAAGAGGGAGAGATAGAGAGAGTGTGCTTGTGTGTGAGGGAGGGCCTTGTATGCTTGCGGGTAGAATAACAATGGTGTACGAATCCATCGCCCCTAGTGGTAAAGGAGATATGTTGATGGATGTTGGGCATCATGCGTCTTAATGACGCGGAATTAAAATCCTCCGGCAATCAGAAAGGCAGTCTCTGGATGAAAGATTTCCCACTTGTTGATTGCCTTGCCCAGTTCGTAAGTGACAGCTTATTATTTTTCTTGTCCTGGGGTGGAATGTATACGAAGGGTCATGGTAACAGCTGAAAACTCCCTTGGGAGGTAGAAGGGTCGGCATTTGACAATCAGGTATTTCAAGGCGGGTGAACAATTTGCAAACACTTCCACCGTGCTCGAGTCAGCACACCAGCTGTTGTTGATGAAGAAGCAAGCCCCTCCCCCTCTGGATTTCTCTGACTCCACTGTCCAATCCGCACGGTGAATGGAGAATCCATCGAGTTGGATAATGGCCATGGGGTGTATCTTGTCTGAGAGCTATGTTTAAGAAAAGCAGAGAATATTGCAGTTGTGAGACATCGCGTTGGTAGCAAGTATGTGATATGAGGTCATCCATCTTATTTTCGAGTACATTGGAAAGTTCAATGTTAGAGAAGAGGCGGCCAGTTTTCCCTACGCCTTAATCTCGCCAGGATCCCCCCTTTCTTGTCTCTGATGCCAGCATTTCCTCTTGGGTAGCCCGATAGTTGGATCGGAATTCGAAGTTGAAGCCAGAATTGAGGTAAGTAACTGCCAATCTGATGTTCAAAAGGTTATCGGTTGTAAGAAAAATAGCAAAGTTGGGTCAGAGCTTGCAAAACGGCATCATCTTTTTGAAATTCAATACTTGACTGAGGGACCTTACAGATGTTGTATATATGGAAGACATAGGAAGAAAGTCATTTAAAAATCATGTCGACCTCTATTATTTCACAGACTGAGTGTGTAACGTATTATGAGATTTGTTTAAGCCACATTACATATAGGCTTTCCTAAACAAATTCATCTTTAACAAATGTTACACTTTTCTTCCACTTTGACATTAGAGTATTTTGAGTAGATTGTTGACAAGAAAATGATAGTGAAATCGGGTTGAATTCAACTTTGTAACACACAATTTGAAATCCAGTGGGTATGAATACTTTTGTATATACAGTACCAGCCAAAAGTTGACACACCTACTAATTCGAAAGTTTCTTTATTTTTACAATTTTTTACATTGTATAATAATTGTAAAGACATCACAACTATAAAATAACACATATGGAATCATGTAGTAACCAAAAAGTGTTAAACAATCAAATGTTACATTTGAAATTCTTCAAAGTAGCTACCCTTTGCCTTGATGACAGCTTTGAACACACTTGGCATTCTCTCAACCAGCTTCACCTGGAATGCTTTTTGAACAGTCTTGGAGTTCCCACATATGCTGAGCACTTGTTGGCTGCTTTTCATTAACTCTGCGGCCCGACTCATCTCAATTGGGTTGAGGATGGGTGATTGTGGAGGCCAGGGCATCCGATGCAGCACTCCACTCTCCTTCTTGGTCAAATAGCCCTTACACAGCCTGGAGGTGTGCTGGGTCATTGTCCTGTTGAAAAACTAAATGATAGTCCCTCTAAGCGCAAAACAAATGGGATGGTGTATCACTGCAGAATGCTGTGGTAGCAATGCTGGTTAAGTGTGCCTTGAAGTCTAAATAAATCGCTGACAGTGTCACCAGCAAACCACCCCCACACCTCCTCCATGCTTCACGGTGGAAACAAAAATATCAAATTTGGACTCATCAGACCAAAAAGGACAGATTTCCACATGTCTAATGTTCCTTGGCTCAAGAAAGTATCTTCTTATTGGTGTCCTTTGGTAGTGGTTTCTTTGCAGCAATTCAAACATGAAGGCCTGATTTACGCATTCTCCTCTGATCAGTTGATATTGAGATGTGTCTTAAATTAACTCTGTGAGGCATTTATTTTGGCTGCAATTTCTGAGGCTGGTAACTCTAATGAACTTATCCTCTGCAGCAGAGGTAACTCTGGGTCTTCCGTTCCTGTGGCGGTCCTCAGAGTCAGTTTCATTAAAGGGCTTGATGGTTTTTGCGACTGCACTTGAAGAAACTTTCAAAGTTTTTGAAATATTCCGCTTGCCATAATATGGACTTGTATACAGAAGACGAATTAAGGAGAGAAATTCCACACATTAACTTTTAAAAGATATGGCATGGGTCCCCAGATCCTTAAAAAGTTAAATAGTTGCACCACAGAGCATCCTGACCGGTTTCATCACCGCCTGGTATGGCAACTTCTCTGCATCTGACCATAAGGTGCTACAGAGCACCATTCAGGACTTATATACTAGGCGGTATCAGCAAAAGGCGGTATCAGCAAAAGGCCCCCATAATTTTTTGGGTCAAAGACTCGAGACATTTAGGTTCAGGTCCAGGTGGTACGGGATAATCTTGTCCAGGACCAAAAGGCTCCTTAACAGCTTTTACCCCCAAGCCATAAGACTTCTGAACAATTTAATCAAATGTGTCTCGTCACCTGGATTCGGTCTTTTTTTACATTGGTAAAAAGTAGAGACTCAGAGCTACAACATGTAATATAATATACTGCATTTGAGGAACAATGGGAAAGTAATTCTGCTTTGAAAGTTGGTAAACTTACTTTTGAGAAAAGGGCCTTTGAACGTTTTGGTACCTACTGGAGAGCTCTCCTTTGTCTACACCCATTCAGCATTGTTCACACCCTCTTAAACCAGCCCCACCCATCTCGTGGTTAGAATGGATACCATGTCGGTCTTCGCATCTCAGGTTAATTTCTAGCTGCAGACTAGTAACTAGTATCTAAAATGTTCTCTTATTCTGTAGGGATCGATAGTCTCAGAGTTTAAGGATTCACATGTGAGGTCATGTGCTATACAGTGAGTAGTGTAGTAAAGATTAAGACTAAAAGTGGTAGTAGCCTACAATAAGTAGCCTACAATAACAATTCCAGGTAAACAGAAAGTGTCCAAATAAAAACATTTTATAAATATTAGATGATGTTTACCCAGACACACTTGTCTAAATTGTTGGGTCAAAATTCTAGAACCCCCAACCACTTCAAGTGGTGAAAAAAGTACTAAATTGTCATACTAAAGTAAAGGTAAAGATACCTTATTAGAAAATGACTGAAGTAAAAGTCACCCAGTAAAATACTACTTGAGTAAAAGTATTTGATTTTAAAAATACTTAAGTATCAAATGTAAATGGAATTAGCTAAAATGTACGTAAGTATAAATAATTAAAAAATTCATTATATTAAACCAGACGGCCCAATTGTATTTAGTATGTAGTTTTTATTGATGGATAGCCAGGGGCACACTCCAACATAATTTACAAAACAAAGCAATTGTGTTTACTTTGTCTGCCAGATCAAATGCAGTAGGGATGACCAGAGATGTTCCCTTGAGAAGTGTGTGAATTAGACAATTTCTGTCAAAATGTAACTAATATTTTTGGTGTCAGGGAAAATGGAGTAAAAAGTACATACTTTTTTTTTGGAGTGTAGTGAAGTAAAAGATGCCAAAAAAATAAATATTAAAGTACTGTACAGATAGCAAAAAATACTTAAGTAGTAATTTAAAGTATTTTTACTGAAGTACTTTACACCACTGCCCAAAAGCCTTCACACCATACTGTTACACGCATGCACTGATCACATAGTATTCCATACATAAATTATTGCCATTCAACCTGAGTGAGGTGCACATGCACTGTACATAAACAGATGCATGCGCTCACAAATACAGTATATATATATATATAGTAGACACCTGATACGGTCACATGATATTGTTGCGGTATGTCACAAAATCATGTTACGACCACACATCAATATTATTTTTATATTTCAAAATGTTGCTAAGTGGATGGGTCTCTACTGTCACGACTTCCGCCGAAGCCGGTCCCTCTCCTTGTTCGGGCGACGTTCGGCTATCCACTTTTCATTTTCCATTTGTTTTGTCTTTGTCTTTGTCTTACACACCTGGTTTCAATCCCCCAATTACTTGTTCATCATTTTACACTCTGTTCTCCCATGTTTGTTTGTGAGTAATTGTTTGTCTTGTATACAGTCTGTTATTGTGGGCTAGGTATATTGTGTTGTATTTTTTGTGAATCTTGAGTAAATTACGTTGATTACTCATCTGCTGTCCTGCGCCTGACCCTCCACATCAGCTACACACAGGCCGTTTACATCTACAGATCGTGTAAAAGGTACCGCCAAATGGTTAACTTGTAATATCATAAATAATGTCAATGTAAATAAATTGCACAGTATGTTCAAGAACAATATCAATGATAGATGAGGTAGTTATGCATACAATCAGGGGTAAAGTGGCTAAGCAGCAGGATAAAAAAAAAAAATGTAGCAGCAACATATGGCGTGAGTGTTAGGTGAGAGTCATTTGTCCATCAGAACCACGCATGAACAAGGGAATCTACATTCGGGGAGCCTGTTTCTGTCCTGCCCTTGACTTTGGTGCAGGGCATGTGATCAAATCAAATTATTAGTCACGTGCGCCGAATAAAACAGGGGTAGACATTACAGTGAAATGTCCATAGCCTCGTCGCAAAACTCCCTGATCTTCTCAAACAGATGGGAACTGGCTGCATAGGGTCAGAAGGATAGTGCACCTGCAAACACCAAAAGAACAGTAAGATAATTAACTTACAATTGTCTCACCCCTGTCAGTTTGTCATTACCCAGCTCAGTGAAAGGTATATGCCTGCCTCCCATATATACAGTGGGGAGAACAAGTATTTGACACACAGCCGATTTGCAGGTTTTCCTACTTACAAAGCATGTAGAGGTCTGTAATTTTTATCATAGGTACACTTCAACTGTGAGAGACGGAATCTAAAAGAAAAATCCAGAAAATCACATTGTATGATTTTTAAGTAATTAATTTGCATTTTATTGCATGACATAAGTATTTGATACATCAGAAAAGCAGAACTTAATATTTGGTACAGAAACCTTTGTTTGCAATTCCAGAGATCATATGTTTCCTGTAGTTCTTGACCAGGTTTGCACACACTGCAGCAGGGATTTTGGCCCACTCCTCCATAAAGACCTTCTCCAGATCCTTCAGGTTTCGGGGCTGTCGCTGGGCAATATGGACTTTCAGCTCCCTCCAAAGATTTTCTATTGGGTTCAGGTCTGGAGACTGGCTAGGCCAAAGCAGATTCCTTTACTCCCCCTCACCCTTCCAACCACATAGACTGCTGCTAGCGCTGTTCACATAGCATCAGGCATTCATTTGTTTGTGCAGATGCTATGTGTGGTTTCCTGTCCTGTATGAGCATTTATTCTAACAGACGCAGACCTGAAAGGTGTAGAGACATAGCCCACCATGACAAGAACAGGGGAGAGAACAAGCAAAAAAAACAAAAAAATAGGTACGCATGACAACTAGAACAAAAAAGTATTACAGTGCAGTCCTGCGATTATGATGAACATCACAAGACCTAGCAGACCATTTTACTAACCGTCACCCTTCCAACCACATGGACTGCTACTGGCTCTGTTCACATAGCTTTAGTCCTCCGTTTGTGCAACTGCTATGTGTGGTTTCCTGTCCTGTGTGGGCATTTCCTCTAACAGACACAGACCTGAGAGGTGCGCTTAAAATTGTCATTGAGCAATCATGTGACTATTCCAGTGAAATTCTATGAAATCGGATATTATTTTAAGTAGTACAAACCCTCCTGTCTTCCAACATACATGTTTGAAGCTGGTTTATAAAACGCTCCAATTTTTCGTAAATGTTAACTATTAACCGTAGAATCCAAATGTTGTATTCTTTTGAGCCACGTGGCACCTTATTTCCTGGTCAGGCCCTGGATGGGAGACCAGATGCTGCTGGAAGTGGTGTTGGAGGGCCAGTAGGAGGCACTCTTTCCTCTGGTCTAAAAGAAAAAATATCCCAATGCCCCAGGGCAGTGATTGGGGACACTGCCCTGTGTAGGGTGCCGTCTTTCGGATGGGACGTTAAACGGGTGTCCTGACTCTCTGAGGTCATTAAAGATCCCATGGCACTTATCGTAAGAGTAGGGGTGTTAACCCCGGTGTCCTGGCTAAATTCCCAATCTGGCCCTCAAACCATCATGGTCACCTAATAATCCCCAGTTTACAATTGGATCATTCATCCCCCTCCTCTCCCCTGTAACTATTCCCCAGGTCGTTGCTGCAAATGAGAATGTGTTCTCAGTCAACTTACCTGGTAAAATAACGGTAAAATAAATAAATAAAAATAAAAATGTGTACATATGTAAAACGATTCAGTTAAATGTTTGATATAATGTAAATCTGTATTGTAGATGGTGTCTCCATTATAATAGATAGGTCATGTTCAGCATTGACATAATCTGCCATCAGCTAGCAGAGCAGATCAATGATTAACCGGTTAAATACAAATAATCATCAATAAACAAGAGACTTCACATCAAAAGATCTACATTCATTTTTGATTGGCTGCGAAGTATAAATGTACAAGTGCATTTTTTGTGTAATACTTTGTTATTGATCTTGCCTCTAGTATTCGGAGAAGGGTCCACAGTATCATTCCAGTGTTGTATGTACAGTTCAGTCCACCATTGTTGGCCTTTCTTTGATCAACTATGGGAGCTGCTGTTATAGGGTTAGAATTCAACATGATTGATTAAATGGTTGGTTTGTTGATTCTTTAATTGATTGACTGATGATCATGCTACATGGTTGTCTCACCTCAGTTGAATGTTGTTATTGTACGTCTCCGTGGGTTAGAGTAACTCATAATAAAAATGTACTGAACAAAAATTTAATAGACAAGTACCTTTGACCATGATATTTATGTAGTGTCCCATGGTAGTATGGCCTCCGATTTCGCATACTGCATGGCACTGATAGACTCCTTGGTCAGCAGGGGTCAGCTGTATGAAGTCCGTTACAACGCGTCTATGTCTGACACTGTGGTCAACCATAAACATCTCGTTGACAACGGTGAGGTACTTTCCGGGGTCAATGAGCTTGGGACACTCTTCCAAAGTGGGATGACACCAAATGGCATCAATACGACCACGTTTTTTTGTGTCATACTCTGCCTTACAGGTGAGCCTCAAGGGCATGCCCTCAATCCTACCCACAGGAGTCCTGGATTACTTTAACTCAACGGCATCTGGAGTAGCTAAAGAGTGGGAGTTGTGGAAAAAGGACAGTTCAAAACACCTCTACATATAACCTCTTTGTTTTTTGTTACCAAGCTAGTTTATTAGGGGTTATTTCTGAGCATTAAAAGCATTGAACACTATCTCATCACAAATACCATACCTAGAGTTTAACCCTGTCCCACTTTTGAATATAGACACTTGTGTGTTTTTTACCCCCTATAATTATCATTAGTGCTCACCTGTGCCACAGAGAGACACTGTTTATTTTTAAATGATTTAACCAGGCAAGTCAGTTAAGAACTAATTCTGATTTACAATGACAGCCTAGGAACAGTAGGTTAACTGTATTGTTCAGGGGGAGAGTGACAGATTTTTACCTTGTTGGGATTTGATCTTTTGATTATTGTCCCAATGCTCTAACCACTAGGCTACCTGCCACCCCTGTTAACAGAATGGTCAGCACTTTACATTCACGGAGCCAAACCATTGCCAAGCACTCTAAACTGAAAGTTGCTTAAACTGATATACTCCACGTGAGCTACAGTTGAAGTTGAAAGAATACATAGACTTATGTTGGAGTCATTAAAATTCATTTTTCAACCACTCCACAATTTTCCTGTTAACAAACTATAGTTTTGGTAAGTCGGTTAGGTCATCTACTTTATGCATGACACAACAAATGTTTCAAACAATTGTTTACAGACAGATATAGATCACTGTATCACAATTCCAGTTTACATACACTAAGTTGACTGTGCATTTAAACATCTTGGAAAATTCCAGAAAATGAAGTCATGGCTTTAGAAGCTTCTGATAGGCTAATTGACATAATTTGAGTCAATTGGAGGTGTACCTGTGGATGTATTTCAAGGCCTACCTTCAAACTCAGTGCCTCTTTGCCTGACATCATGGAAAAATCAAAAGAAATCAGCCAAGACCTCAGAAAAATTATTATAGACCTCCACAAGTCTGGTTTATCCTTGGGAGAAATTTCCAAATCCCTGAAGTTACCACGTTCATCTGTACAAACAATAGTACGCAAGTATAAACATCATGGGACCATGCAGCTGTCCTACCGCTCAGGAAGGAGACGCGTTCTGTCTCCTAGAGATGAACATACTTTGGTGCGAGAAGCGCAAATCAATCCCAGAACAACTGCAAAGGACCTTGTGAAGATGCTGGAGGAAACAGGTACAAAAATATCTATATCCACAGTAAAACGAGTCCTATATCAACATAACCTTAAAGGCCGCTCAGCAAGGAAACAGCCACCACTCCAAAACCGTGATAAAAAAGCCAGACTACGGTTTGCAACTGCACATGGGGATAGAGATTGTTCTTTTTGGAGAAATGTCCTCTGGTTCAATGAAACAAAAACAGAACGGTTTGGCCATAATGACCATCGTTATGTTTGGAGGAAAAAGGCTTGCAAGCCGAAGAACACCATCCCAAACTTGAAGCACGGCTGTGGCTGCATCATGTTGTGGGTGTGCTTTGCTGCAGGAGGGACTGGTGCACTTCACAAAATAGATGGCATCATAAGGCAGGAAAATTATGTGGATATATTGAAGCAACATCTCAAGACATCAGTCAGGAAGTTAAAACTTGGGTGCTAATGGTGCTTTCAAATGGACAATGTCCCCAAGCATACTTCCAAAGTTGTGGCAAAGTAGCTTAAGGACAAAAAATTCAAGGTATTGGAGTGGCCATCACAAAGCCCTGACCTCAATCCTATAGAAAATGTGTGGGCAGAACTGAAAAATTCTGTGCGAGCAAGGAGGCCTACAAAGAGTATATAACAAAGTATTGAGATAAACTTTTGTTATTGACCAAATACTTATTTTCCACCATAATTTTCAAATAAATTCATTAAAAATCCTACAATGTGATTTTCTGGAATTTTTTTCTCATTTTGTCTGTCATAGTTAAAGTGTACCTATGATGAAAATTACAGGCCTCTCTCATCTTTTTAAGTGGGAGAACTTGCACAATTGGTGGCTGACTAAATACTTTTTTGCCCCACTGTATGTTTTTCCAGTAGCGGACTATGATCGATGATGTCAAAAGCTGCCCTGAAGTCTAACAAGATAGCCCTTACAATCATTTTATCATCAATTTCTCTCAGCCAATCATCAGTAATGTGTGTAAGTGCTGTGCTAAACAACCAAAGATTTCAAGACTAAAGATTGGTTTGTATTAGGTTTATCGACATGTCTGTAGACAGTTGTCGCAGTGACATCATGAACATTCTATTGTCATCCGACATCAAACTTGTCGTTGTCGTTATGAAAAAGTATTAACACAAAAATGACAGGCTGCATAACATCAGCAGCCTGGTGGTCCCTAATAGTGGTGTATTTTAACAACAATAAACCCATCCGTTTCAAAATGTATTAAGTATATGTCAATGTAGCAAACGAGGCAACTAAAAGCAACGTTCTAAACAATGTTTTGGTTCATTACCTTTAAAAAAATATATATTTCACCTTTATTTAACCAGGTAAGCTGAGTTAAGAACAAGTTCTCATTTATAACTGCGACCCGGCGCAGATAAAGCAAAGTAGTGCGACGCAAACAACAACACAATAACACCTTAGCTGGCTAGCCAGTTAAATGAATGACCATATCATAGCTGACAACGATTTAACTTTAGCAAGTTTTTATGAATTATTACAGGTAAATAAACTCACAACATGATCATTATTTACAAGTTAATGGCAAGCTAATTACAGGAAATAGCTTACGGTTTGAGTGTGACAAAATAAAAGCAGGGCATTCTACCTGACAATTTTAGAACTTGGACACTGTCTTGTTGGCCTTACGATATATCCTAATTTGACATTGTTGCAGGTCATGTTGTTCTTCACATTACCGTCTCTGCTAAACACACACTATATCAAATAAAATCTAAGTTTAGTTGTCACATGCACAGGATACAGAAGGCATAAACGGTACAGGGAAATAATCCCAACTCATAACATTACTACCCTGCATGAATCTGCTGGTAGCTAAAATTAACCAACTAGCTAGGTTTAATGTTAGCTAGCTAGCTAACATTATGTTGTAACTAGCAATACAAATGACTCTGAGATATGAATTACACAGATCATACAAATAACGTTAGCTATTGAGCCAGCCAGTGCACTTTAACTTGCAATGAAAACATCTTTCTGACAAAATTAGAAACGTATAATATCTGAACATGTAGCTAGCTGGACTCTCTTGCCCATATACATGGATGAACACTTTTCTCTTTCTGTGACAGATGCCATGGTTGCCCTTAGTTTGAAGATGTTATCTGGAGACAGGTGTTTTATACAACAGCCTTCTTCCGTGTGTTCTCTTTTAGACTAGTTCCCCGTTATTTGCAATCAAGCAGCTAGCTTCTGTCCTCCTCTTGGTACATTGACTTCAGTACAAAACCTAGGAGGCTCTTGGTTCTCACCCCCTTCCATAGACACACACAGTAATTATGACAAATTCCATCCACCAAATCAAATAATCAGGGAATGAATCTAGTACTGAAAGCATAAGCTACAGCTTATGGACTCAAAGAGAGAAAAAGACAATAGGTGAACAGTTTTCAACTAATTAATTTCTTTAAAAATGAAGGACAAGTAAGAGAGAGGGAGCTTTTTTTTCACTTTCAGTTTCACTTACTTAGCTAGCAAATGCAGCTGGCTAGTTTAATTTATCAAACATCCGGCTCAAACAGAGGGATACTATGTTAGCTAGCTGGCTATGACTATTCAACACAAAACTGGAACTCATCGAAGACAAGGTAAGCTTTTGGTTTTATTAATTTATTGCCACCAGGGCCTGCAGGTCTAACTGCTTACTGACTATACACTGTAACGTTACTGCTATGTTGACTAGGACGTTACTTTAGCTAATATGGGGGACAACGATGTAGGCTGTGGGTAGCAGTTATGACATGCTTTGGCTTGGAAAGGATTTTAGAGGCTAGAATGAACACAACGTGGCTGCTATGAAAGTGAAATGTGTTTATGCGTGATTAGGGGTGTATTCATTCCACCGATTCTGTTGAAAAAGATTTCTTAAACAGAAGTAAACAAAACGGGAATAAAAATACATTAATAGAAACTCTTGTTTATAACTGTTGCACTAAATATTACACCCTAGTATATTACAGCGAGTATCATGTGGTAGCCTAAACCTACAGTATCAATGTTACATTGAACTGGGTGAATGGAATATGAATGAGAGTCCTCTGAGTCATAACAAATGTTATTTGTCACGTGAAAAATCCAACAGGTTACAGTGAAATGCTTACTTACAAGCCCGAAACCAACAGTGCAGTTTTAAGAAAAAAAGGTGTTAAGAAATGATTTACTAAAACAAACTGAATATATATATTTTTTAAAATACCGGTACAGAGTTAATTTGCAGGGGAACCAGTTAGTTGAGGTAATTGAGGTAATACGTACATGTAGGTGGAGGTAAAGTGACTATTCATGGATAATAAACAGAGATTAGCAGCAGCATAAAAATTGGCGTGGGGACAATGTAAATAGTCCGGGTAGGCATTTGATTAGGTGTTCAGGAGTCTTATGGCTTTCCGTGTGGTAACAGAGAGAACAGTCTATGACTAAGCTAGCTGGAGTCTTTGGCAATGTTTTGGGCCTTCCTCTGACACCGCCTCGTATAGAGGTCCTGGATGGCAGGAAGCTTGGCCCCAGTGATGTACTAGGCCGTACGCACTACCCTCTGTAGTGCCTTGCGGTCGGAGGCTGAGCAGTTGCCATACCAGGCGGTGATGCCACCAGTCAGGATGCTCTCGATGGTGAAGTTGTAGAATTTTTTTGACCCATGCCAAATTTTTTCAGTCCCCTAAGGGGACAAAGCGCTGCCGTGCCCTTTTCACCAATGACTTGGTGTGTTTGGACCATGATAGTTTGTTGGTGATGTGGATACCAAGGAACTTGAAGCTCTCAACCTCCTCCACTACAGCCCTGTCGATGAGAATGGGGGCATGGTCGCTCCTCCTTCTCTTGTAATCCACAATCATCTCCTTTTTCCTGAACACGTTGAGGGAGAGGTTGTTGTCCTGAACCCACACTGTCAGGTCTCTGACCTCCTCCCTATAGGCTGTCTCATCATATTTGGTGATCAGGCCTACCACTGTTGTGTCATTGGCAAAATTAGTGATGGTGTTGGAGTCATGCTTGGCCATGCAGTCATGGTTGAACAGGAAGTACAGGAGGGGACAGCACGCACCCTTGAGGGAACCATGTTGAGAATCTGTGTGGCAGATGTGTTGTTACCTACCCTTACCACCTGTGGGTGGCCCGTCAGGAAGTCCAGGATCCAGTTGCAGAGGGAGGTGTTTAGTCCCAGGTCTTTAGCTAAGTGATGAGCTTTGAGGGCACTATGGTGTGGAACGGTGAGCTGTAGTCAATGAATAGCATTCTCATGTAGCTGTCCCTTTTGTCCAGGTGAGAAAGGGCAGTCTGGAGTGCAATAGAGCACCTTCTGTGGGATATGTTATAAGTGTCGTTGAAAGCTTGTAATCCAAGGCTTCCTGTTGGCGTTTGTATGTACGTTCACTGTGAGGACGACATCATCGTTGCACTTAATGACACACTTAATGCCATCGGAAGAATCGCAAAATATATTCCGGTCTGTGCTAGCAAAACAGTTCTATAGCCTGTTACTGCTAGACGTTCCACTAGCCAAACATCCGGTGAAATTGCAGAGCGCGAAATTCAAATTAAATTTTTAGAAATATTTTCATACAATCACGTGCAATTCACCAAACTAAAGCTTAACTTCTTGTTAATCCAGCCACCATGTCCAATTTCAAAAAGGCTTTACGGCGAAAGCAAACCATGCAACTATCTGAGGACAGCACCCCACCATACAAACGCATGACAGTCATATTTCAACCCGCCAGGCGCGACACAAAGGGGTGGGAGTCGGCCAATTATGCACGGCTGAAATGCGGTTACTCTCCATCTCCACCCCTGAAGTGGAAATGCGGTACCCTAGGTAGGAGACGGACTGTTGGAAGAACAGACATTTCTCAGCCTTGACCTACAGGTCATGCTCCAACAGTCGACCAAGCACCCTGCACACCAGGGACACATGCTTGGTGCGAGTAGCGGAGTATATCAGAATGTTGTCGATATACACCGCTACACCATGCCCATGCAGGTCCCGGAAAATCTCTTCTACAAATGCCTGGAAGACTGATGGAGCATTCATCAACCCGTACAGCATGACAAGGTTCTCATAGTGCCCTGAGGTGGCACTAAATGCCGTCTTCCACTCGTCCCCCTCCCGGATACGCACCAGGTTGTAAGCGCTCCTGAGATCCAATTTTGTGAAGAAGCGCGCCCCTTGCATTGACTCTATCGCACTGGCTATGAGAGGCAGCGGGTAGCTGTACCTCACAGTGATTTGGTTGATACCTCGATAGTCAATGCACAGGTGCAGACCTCCATCCTTCTTCTTCACAAAAAATAAACTCGAAGAGGCAGGTGAAGTGGAGGGCCGAATGTACCCCTGCCCCAGGCATTCGGAGACATATATTTCCATAGCCGCCGTCTCCTCCTGTGACAGGGGATACACGTGACTCCTGGGAAGTGCTGCGTCTACCAGGAGATTTATCGCACAATTCCCCCGTCGATGTGGTGATAATTGAGTCCCCTTCTTCTTACAGAAGGTGAAAGCCATATCGGAATATTCAGAGGGGATGCGCACGGTGGAGACCTGGTCTGGACTTCCACCGTAGTAGCACCGATCGAAACCCCTAAACACCTCCCCGAGCACTTTCATGACCACCCCTTGAGAGCCCTCTGCTGCCAAAAAATTGTTGGGTCATGACAGGCCAACCAGGGTATGCCTAGCACCACGGGAAACGCAGGAGAATCAATAAGGAAAAAACTAATTCTCTCCTTGTGACCCTCCTGCGTAACCATGCCCAGTGGAGTGGTGGCCTCCCTAATTAGCCCTGACCCTAATGGTCGACTATCTAGGGTGTTTACAGGGAAGGGCATATCCACAGGAACAATGGGGATCCCCAAGCTATGGGCAAATGCTCTGTCAATAAAATTCCCAGCTGCGACTGAATCTACGAGCGCCTTATGCTGGGAATGCGGGGAAAACTCAGGAAATGTTATAAACAAAACCATGTGAGCAACAGGGTGCTCTGAGTGAGCCTGGAGCAGACTCACCTGGGTTGACACGTGAGTGCCCTGTCTGCCGTCTCGACATCCAGAGGAACCTACCCAGCACCGACCAGCAGTGTGCCCTCTGCGGCCACAGATGGTACAGGGAACGGCCCCTCCTCCGGTCGCCCTAATCGCAGCACCTCCCAGCTCCATGGAGCGGTGGTGCTGGTGGATGGAACTGACAGTCGCCCGATCCAGACGTCCGGGGGTAGCAAACAGGTTATCCAGCCAGTCAAACGTCAGAGTAGTATCCCTGCAGGCCAACTCCCGACGGATGTCCTCGCGCAGACTGCACCGGTAGTGAACAATCAGGGCCCTGTCGTTCCATCCCACACTGGCGGCCAGGGTCCGGAAGTCCAAGGTGTAATCCTGTGCGTTCCTCGTCCCCTGCCTCAAGTGGAACAGACGTTCACCCGCCTTGGGAAAACTGCCCGAAAGCGACGGGTGAACTCTGTGTAAGTGTCCAACAATGCTTCTCCTTCCCCCCATACTGCGTTGGCCCACTCCAGGGCTTTCCCTGAGAGACAGGAGACGAGGGCGGACACGCTCTCACGTCCCGAAGGAGCCGGGTGGACGGTCGCCAGGTAGAGTTCCAGCTGGAGTAGGAACCCCTGGCATCCGGCAGTGTCACGTCCTGACTAGAGTTCTTATGTGTTTTGCTTGTTTTAGTGTTGGTCAGGACGTGAGCTGGGTGGGCATTCTATGTTGTGTGTCTAGTTTGTCTGTTTCTGTGTTCGGCCTAATATGGTTCTCCCTGTGGTGCGTGTCTCCAGCCTAGTACCTCCAGTTCCGGTACCACGCACCAAGCCTCCTGTGCGTCTCCAGAGCCCTGTACGCACTGTTCCTTCTCCCCGCACTCGCCCTGAGGTGCGTGCCCTCAGCCCGGTACCACCAGTGCCGGTACCATGCACCAGGCCTATAGTGCGCCTCGAGAGTCCAGTGTGCCCTGTTCTTGCTCCCCGCACTAGCCTTGAGGTGCGTGTCTCCAGTCCGGTACCACCAGTTCCGGCACCACGCATTAGGCCTACTGTGCGCCTCAGCAGGTCAGAGTCGGCCGTCTGCCCAACGCCGCCTGCACTGCTCGCCTGCCCAGCGCCGTCTAAGCTGCCTGCCTGCTCAGCGCCGTCTGAGCTGTCTGCCTGCCCAGCGCCGTCTGAGCTGCAAGCCTGCCCAGCGCCATCTGAGCCATCCGTCTGCCCAGCGCCGTCTGAGCCGCCCATCTGTCCCGAGCCATCAGAGCCGCCCGTCTGTCCCGAGCCGTTAGCGCCGTCCGTCAGTCAGGAGCCGCTAGAGCCGTCCGCCAGTCAGGAGCTGCCAGAGCTGCCCTCCAGTCATGAGCTGCCCTCCAGTCATGAGCTGCCGTCCAGTCATGAGCTGCCTTCCAGTCATGAGCTGCCCTCCAGTCATGAGCTGCCCTCCAGTCATGAGCTGCCCTCCAGTCATGAGCTGCTCTCCAGTCATGTTCTGCCCCTCAGTCATGAGCTGCCCTTCAGTCCAGAGCTGCCTCTCTGTCCGGAGTTGCTTTTCAGTCCGGAGTTGCCCCTCTGTCCTCAGCTACCTCTCTGTCCTGAGCTACCTCTCTGTCTTGAGCTACCTCTCTGTCTTGAGCTACCTCTCTGTCCTGAGCTACCTCTCTGTCCTGAGCTGTCTCCTCTATCTAGGCGGGACTTTTGTGAAGGTTCCTAGACCAGGGTCGGGGGCGAGGGTCGTCACACAAAGGACGCTAAGGAGGGGGACAAAGACAATGGTGGAGTGGTGGCCTCGTCCTGCGCCGGAGCCGCCACCGCGGACAGATGCCCACCCAGACCCTCCCCTTGAGTTTTAGGGGTGCGTTCGGAGTCTGCACCTCAGGATGGGGGTACTGTCACGTCCTGACCAGAGTTCTTATGTGTTGTGCTTGTTTTATTGTTGGTCAGGACGTGAGCTGGGTGGGCATTCTATGTTGTGTGTCTAGTTTGTCTGTTTCTGTGTTCGGCCTAATATGGTTCTCAATCAGAGGCAGAGTCAATGGTTGTCCCTGATTGAGAATCATATATAGGTGGCTTGTTTTGTGTTGGGGATTTGTGGGTGGTTGTTTCTTGTGTCAGTGTTTGTGCCACACGGGACTGTGACGGTTAGTTCGTTTGTTATTTTGTATAGTGTCTTGTCTTCGTGTTTATTAAATCATGGAAACTTACCACGCTGCACATTGGTCCTCCGATCCTTCTCTCCTCTTCTCGTCTGAGGAGGAGGAAGAGCTAGACTGCCGTTACAGGCAGCTGTCCCATCATACTCCCTCGGGAGCGAGCCAAATACCACTGGGACCGGGTGAAGGAGGGGTGAACGGTGGTGGCTGTTGTAGTGGTGCCGGTGGAGGCGCTGGCAGAACTCCTCCTCTCTCCCATCGGTCCATCGTCTGCAACATGTGATCCATGGCGGTGCCGAGATGTTGCAACATGGTCGCATGCTACTGGACGCGCTCCTCAACTGGCAAATGAGTTTTGTCTGCTCCTGCTGACTCCATTTGGGGGTGCGTGTTTCTGTAAAAGGTCTGGGCGTAGCTGGTGCAGAGGAGTCAGGCGCAGGACAGCAGAGATGAGTAATAAAGTACTTTTACTCAAAATTATCCAATACATGTATAAATACCAAGCCCACACAAATGGACCGAAATACATAAAACAAACACACACAAAAACCATGGGGGAAAACAGAGGGTTAAATAATGAACATGTAATTGGGGAATTGAAACCAGGTGTGTAAAACAAAGACAAAACAAATGGAAAATCAAAAATGGATCGGCGATGGCTCGAAGGCCGGTGACGTCGACCGCCGAACGCCGCCCGAACAAGGAGAGGGACCGACTTCGGCGGAAGTCTTGACATATTTTTGCAATTCGTTCCAGTCATTGGCAGCAGAGAACTGGAAGGAAAGGAGGATGACCAGTGAAATATACCTGCAGAGCGCATGCTAGGGGTGGGTGCTGCTATGGTGACCAGTGAGCTGAAATAAGGTAGGGCTTTAACCTGTTTGGCGTGCAAGCCCGACCTCGGACCGAAAATGACACCCCTGCAGGGCGCGAAATTCAAAATCTATTTTTTAAAAATATTTAACTTTTACACATTAACAAGTCCAATACAGCATTTGAAAGATAAACATCTTGTCAATCCAGCCAACATGTCCGATTTTTTAAATGTTTTACAGAGAAAACACCACATATATTTATGTTAGCTCACCACCAAATACAAAAGTGGACAGACACGTATGAATTATGATTATGAAGTATGAATTATGATTGAAGTAGCATGCACAACCAACCGAAATAAACTAAAACCAACCTAAAGAGCCCAGAAAAAACGACCTCAGATGACAGTCATATAACATGTTACACAATAAATCTATGTTTTGTTCATAAAAAGTGCATATTTTAGCTATAAATCAGTTTTACATTGATGCTACCCAAAAATGCTAATACATAGCTTGAGTCTGAATCCAGCCGGGAGTAGCCAGAGAAAATACATACACCAACGTCGGCTACTAATTACACCTCATAAAACATTTCAGAAAAACATATGGTGGATAACTAATGAAAGACAGATATCGTGTGAATAAAGCCAACATTTCCGATTTTTGAAGTGTTTTACAGCGAAAACACAATATATCGTTATATTAGCTAACATCATAAGCTAGCATAAGGCAGCATTGATTCTAGTCAAGCGCTAGCCTAGCACAGTTAGCAGAGTTAGCATTCAACAGTTCGACATATATATGAAAAAGCATCCCAAATTGGGTCTTATCTTTCTTGGTACTCCATCAGAATGTTGTAACGGGGTCCAATGTCCAGTAGAGTCTTTAGTTGGGTTCCAGAACGAATTATTTCCCTCTTTGGTTAGCTAGCACGATAGCATTGCTGCGCTAGAAAGCGTTTCTTCAAAAAATTCTTCCGTCGTTTCACATCTACAGTCCAGAATAAATTGCAATAATATAATTAAAGTATATTGAAAAAACATACTTTAGGATGATTTTGTGACATGTATCAAATAATATCGTAGTCAGGCATCATATTCAACGTTATCTACCTTGTTCCAGAAGCCGAGACCAAATTATCCTTCGCGCCCGGATTTTTTTTTTAACTGCGCAGGTCTCACAAGAAGTTGTGTTATTCAGTCCAGGGACGAGATATTCGACTCCTTTCAATTCTCACTTCCGCATTACAGTCTGACGAACGCCTGTGACGTGTCTCTATCGTCCCAAGTCAAATGGCCTTTTATAGAGAAGGTCTTAAAGAGATACATCGCATTTTGGAAAACTCAATTCGGCTGGGAAAATGGCTGTAAAAATATTTCTGTTCGACTTAGAGAAACAATTCAAACCTTTTTAGAAACTACAGACTGTTATCTATCCATCAGTAGTAAATATATGCATATTGGAAAATAAAAAGTTTCTTAGGAGGCCGTTTGAAAATGTGCACACATTTTCCAGTTTTTTCAATATTCAGCGTGCAGCCATAACAGGTTAAAGACTTATAGATGACCTGGAGCCAGTGGGTTTGGCGACAAATATGAAGCAAGTAGGGTTGATTTGAGCGTTCTGGCCTTACAACGGCAGTCAAGCATCCAAGGTAATGTTGGTTAGCTACTTCTAGACACAAATGAGACAACTTTGACCATTTTACTCGCCCTAGCAGAGCTGGTAAGGCAGTTTTCGTGTTAACCAGAGTTTTGGTGACTGTACATGTGCTGCTGGAAACAATTGATTTATGCTTTTTTTCCAACGTTTACTGACACCGGCCATGTTCAACGGGTGTTGTCGGCTCGTAAAATAATTATTCTGCACACTGGTACACTCAGAAGAGAGTGATCTGAATTCCGTGTAGATAGTAGGCTGGACACATGACATTTTTAACAGTGTTCTTTTCTGATAAAAACAAGTTAATTGCATCTGCCGTGGAGCCCAGTTTCATAAAATGTCCATATTTCCCAGCTGCTTGCTGTCGTTTTGAAGTAATCGTGAAAAAACAGGCCTTATTTTAGTGCATTTTTCACCCTGCCAGCTCCTATTTGATCTATTGAGCACCGTGGCACCAACTCGCCTTCCGTACGTTCTATTTCCAGCTTATTGTTCAATGTCACATGCCTACTTCGCTATTGTTGGCAATGAGATCTGCTTACGTTGTTTTATAGTTAAAATGTAAACAATAAAATGTAAAAATCACAAATTCGACCAAATAAAGATATAAATAGCCACTAACCAAGAAACAACTTCATCAGATGACAGTCTGATAACATATTTATTGTATAGCATATGTTTTGTTCGAAAAATTTGCATATTTCAGGTATAAATCATAGTTTACATTTCAGCTACAATCAGAAATTGCACCGAAAGCAGCCATAATATTTACAGACACCAACGTCAAATACCTAATTACTCATCATAAAACATTTCTGAAAAATACATAGTGTACAGCAATTGAAAGACAGGCATCTTGTGATTCCAGAGAATATTTCCGATTTATTAAATGTTTTACAGCGAAAACAAAATGTAGTGTTATATTAGCGTAGCCACAATAGCCAGAAACACTTGGGCGCCGACGACCAGTTCACATGCACGACAGATATTAGAAATAGCATCATAAAATGTTTCTTACTTTTGGTGATCTTCCGTCAGAATGTTGGACAAGGTGTCCTTTGTCCAGAACAGTCGTTGTTTGGATCTGGAACGGCAAATTTCCCTCTTCATTTAGCATGGGCACTTGCCAAGTGGCACGGATTTCTCCAACGTCAACAAAGTCAGAGAACGGAACACGGCAAAACTCCCGAAAAAAATTCAATAATCTGATTAAACTATATTGAAAAAACATACTTTACAATGATATGGTCACATGTATCAAATAAAATCCGAACCGGAGATAGTAGTCGTCCATAACGGCAGCTAAACAGAAGGCAATCCCACTGTCCAACTGGCGCTGCCAAGAGTACCGGAAATGAGGTGTTGTCGGCTCGTATTAGAGCTTGTATTCCAATTCAGAACAAGATGAACACAACATTTCTTCTCTCACAGCCTCTTGACAACCAGGGGAAGGTCTATGAAGTGTACGTAGACTCTTACGTTTCATGCCCATGTATAGGCAGGAAGTTGAACAGAGCATCGATTTCAGACATTCCACTTCCTGGTCAGGAAATGTGCTGCAGAATGAGTTCTGTTTCACTCAGAGAAATAATTCAAACGGTTTTAGAAACTAGAGAGTGTTTTCTATCCAATAGTAATAATAATATGCATATGGTACGAGCAATAATTGAGTACGAGGCCGTTTGAAATGGGCATCTTTTATCTGGCTACTCAATACTGCCCCTTGCAGCCATAAGAAGTTAATAGCGTTCGCACTGAGACCTTGAAGTAGTAGTTCCTCTAGCTCTGCAAGGGCTGTGGCTTTTGTGGAGCAATGGGTAACAATGCTTCGAGGGTGGCTGTTGTCTATGTGTGCAGAGGGTCTCTGGTTTGAGACCAGGTAGGGGTGAGGAGAGGGACGGAAGCCATACTGTTACACAGGAACCATTTTAAATCAGGAGAATCTCCTCTTTGTAATTACGTTAGTCTGGACAGCGAGCTCGTTTGTCATCGATCGCTGGACCAGAAATAGTCAGAAGTTTTTATTTTTCCCCACTTTACAGAGACATAAACACAGTTGACACCATCAAGGTGCGGATGTTTACTTTCTACACAGGTAGTTTTTTTCCAGTTTCGTCCAAAAAACAGATTGTAGTGGTAAAATAAAAAGGGATACATATTTTATGGAATTCTAAGCATCACTGCAGTCAAAACAGGCTCTGCGAACATTCAAATCCATTTAATTTAATTTACTATGGGCTCACGCTAGTGATCCAGTTTAGCCAAGCCGTTTTTCAGCCTTGGGTGAATTTTGACTCGTTCTATTGTCTCGTTCTACTGTCGAGCCTATAGATAGCCAGAGTGAATTTACGAAAGCACCCAAATGTCTATTGAGAAAGCATAACGACTATACCATTTAGCTAAGCTAAGAATGACGAGAATAATCAAGTCAATAAACGTTGGGTAGTTAGTTAGCCTATAGTTAATATACTGACAAGTTTGATGTATAGCTGCTCACGTTAGGTAGCTAGCTAACATAATGTTACATACTGCTGTAATGATATGCTATGTGGTTCGTAAGGACAGCGTAGCTAACAAATTGTCAGCCAACACAACGTTTGAGGTAACTTATTTGAAAAGTCATTACTTTAGGTCAAATCTGGTCTGTGATAGGAGGGGGGTTTCACACCTAGCTCGGCTATTAGACTATTCTTTAGTAAAGGTAGAATAATCTTTGTTCAGAAATTAGCCCTCCTCCCCAACTTGCAACAAATTGCTGTTCCCATCTCATTCCTTTCCCACTTCCACGCGTCATCATTCTGCTTCTGAGTGGCTTGCTTGTGGGTGTGCTGGCAGGATGTCTTCGGTTGTGCTTCAAGAATTCTGCATACAGTAGCACGTTTGTATGAAAGTGTGGTTAGTCACAGGCAAATTGTTATATGCTATAGAGGTACACTTGTATTTTTGTCGAGAGCAAAACCTTTTTTATTTTCAATTAAAAATAATTGTCCTGAAAGCAACTTATGTTTTATTTTTTCAAAGCGGAAACCTATGAAAATGGCATCTCAGGTAAGCAGCACTGGGCTGTATTGACATATCCTAAAAAGGACAACTTCTGATTGAAATTGAATAGTCATTTCTCAGTTATTGTTTTCATACCTATACAAAAATAAGCTGTTTTCTTTACTTTCAGAGAAACCGAGGGGTCGAAAATGTAGATATTGCCAGATGTTCACTGTCCGAGGAACAGGCCGTGGAAGCTTTATTGCTGGCAAAAGTGTCCATAACCAGAGGTAATTAAACTGTTCTGTGATCTTTTTCTCTATCTCTGCCTGTGTTTTTGTACATGGAACCTGTCTCACATGCATTAACTAAAAAACTCTTAAGATGTCAACTGCTAATTTTCAGATTTACACCACATAAACACAACCATTTTCACTGAGAGAGGAACCAGTCCCGTCATCGCCACCTCACCCGCTCATAAGAAGATAAGATAACCTTCGGGCCAACTGGGGGCCCAAGGCTGGTTAGGAGACACCGCAATTGTGATGAACTGAGAGAATATTAGGGTAGCACCGTAATTCATGAATCGTATGCTGTCTGCCACTGTTCTTACCTCTTTCCCTTTCTGTCTTCTACCCCTCTCTCCCCACCTCGTCTTTCTTCTTCGTTTTATAATGCACACCATGGTTGCATTGAAGTACAGATTGAACTTGTATTTATAATATTACAATTATCATAATTATATTGCATTTGTGTATTTATAACACCTGGATAATGAACTTCTTTCAATAAAACGTTTCACATTCTCCACTGGTTGAAATTAAGTATCTCATTGAAATACTCTCCTGTGTCCTCAGATTAATGCAGATGAAGGGAGTTAGATATGCATAGTTTTTTTCTGTATATATGATTAGGCATAGGCGTCCCGTCAACGGGGCAGTTGTAAATCATGCAGCGCCGTGTGACACAATTGCAGATTTTAGAGAAGCAACAGATGTCGGTACATATAAGTGTCTTATGTGTGCTGAAAGCTTAAATTCTTGTTAATATAACTGCACTGTCCAATTTACAGTAGCTATTACTGCAACAACAAAAATGCCATGCTGTTGTTTGAGGAGAGCTCCTAACAACAAAACACTTTCACCGCATTAGGTTTGATAAATTCACCTCTGAAGGTGAAATGTATATTTACATTCTGAAATCTTTCTCTGATTTATCATCCCAAGGGTCTCAGAGATAACATGAAGTGTTGTTTTGATAGATAAAATCCTTTTTCATATCCTTAAAAGGTCCATATAGCATGCACGATCGATTTTGTATTTCCACTCGTTCAATTAGCAAAGAAATTCATCTGTGAAAATCTAACTGTAAACGTTGTTTCAACCAGTCAAATGATGTTAATATTTATTCCTCAGAGGTCCTAGAACGTAACTAGAATTCACTATATCATTAGGAGTGTAGTATATCCTATAGGACACCAAATTTGTTCAGAGAGCGAAGCCTTCATGTCATGCCGATGACACTGGCAGTAATTCACTTGATTGACTGTAACTTAGTCAAATAAGCACCAATCGGGTTCAAACAAAGCTAGATAGATAGCCAATGAGCTGGGCTTTATGTGAATACGAAACCCCATATCTGTCGCAAAATTTGGCTGCTAACCTTACGCGAGCAAGCCTTTTCCTTTTGGACAAAAATTGCAAGAATATTGAGAGTAAGAGTATGAAAACTGGGTGTTTTGTAAATCTTGAACATACAATATGGCTACAAATACTGGAAAAGCTAAATCATAGTCCAAGTATACAGATTTCATGATATTCTTGCAGAAAAATGTAATGTAAATGTGTCCTTCACAATTTGCCCAAACGTACCTGGGTGACTTCACACTAAATGTCATGTAGCTTGCTCATACTTCAATTTATCAGTCTGATACTTTGCACATACACTGCTGCCATATTGTGGACACTATCGGAATTACAACCAGAGTGAAGGCTAGATTTGGGACCTTTCTGTTGCATTTAAAAGATGGTGGTAGATAGAAAATGCAAAAAATAAACATTTTTTTTCTTTGTATACTCTTCTAATAGATATATAGTGTTCTATTATCCTACTGTCTCCTACTATTCTACAAACTTCAAAGTGTTTCCTTTCAAATGGTATCAAGAATTTGCATATCCTTGCTTCAGGGCCTGAGCTACAGGGAGTTAGATTTGGGTATGTCATATTAGGCGAAAATTAAAAAAAGGGGGCTATCCATAAGATGAATTACAAATCAATCAGGTTTATAGTCTATTGAATAGTTGTAATGTGTAATCATTGATGTCCCAGGAGCAGAAGTGGTAAACACGGTTGAAGTGTATAATTGTAATACATACATGCAGACACAGATTCATTCAAATAATGGAGTTTGATATGACTGAAAAAGAATGTCTAAGAGATTCCTACCTGAACCACACCTTTATTCGCCAAGGAATAGTGCATGATGAGTGAATATATTCAATGTACAGGCTACAATGTAGGAATCTCATGCGTGGTAATAACTACAATACATTTGTATATAGGACTTGCATCCTTGGCACAATAAAGTTATTATATTCTACTCTATCCATAGGCTTCATTAATGCCATTCAGACTTGAAGTTGATACAACAACTATGATAGCCAAGGTTCATAGATTGGTATGAATATTAGTTCAGAAACTAATATTTTCACACACAGATCGGCTACATACTGTAGCTAGCTATACATCCATAGGCATACAATTAGTTGTATCCTCCACTACACAATAAGCAAGTAAATAGTTAGCTAGCTATGTTACTTCAGCTGCAATGCAAGGCAAGCTTACACAATTGTACATTCAATTTACAGTAAATGCTTTAGCAGCTAGATTCTTTAGAGCCACTGTTTCACAAGACGACAGCCTGGTTTTCTCAGTTGTCCCTAAAACATTAAACAACACGAATTACAAATGAATTCTCCTAACACTAGCTAGTGTAGGACTAATTGATACATATGTAGGTAGATATCACACTATTAAACAATAGACAGGTGTACGCTAGAAAATAGGAGAAGAAGGCAGGCCTGAGTGCATTTGCCTTTCTGGTAAATACAGGAAACCAAAGATTAGCAGATGGCCAAAGTCATACGTGCTTTAAAGTGCATGTATGGAAAAAGCAGGACACCATAATGAAGATAAAATTGACAGGAACGGCCATAAGTGCTTAGGGTAAAGGCCATAAGTGCTTAGGGCAAGATAGACATATATTAATTTTAGGGAACAAGGGGTCCTGCCCCCATTATAATCTAATCAAGAGCGGATACAGGCGTTATTGGGCGTAGACAAGCAGGAAGGCTGAAATGAAGGATAATGGTGGCAGATGACCATAGGAGAAGTAATTTAATTAATGTATGTAATGATCTCATGTGTGTGGATGTGTATAAAGAGCGAACCAGTGCTCTGGGAAGGTGTGTGTTCCGCAGGACATTCCAGATTGCTATACAATTGTATTAAAAGCATGTTTGATTTCACAAGTTCTTGTAAAGCGTTATATTTGAACCGATTGTCCACGACACTAGATGGCTAATATTAGCAGGTCAGATAACTTGCTAAATAGCGATTTACATAAATTAACGTCATGACAAAAAATATGCACAAACGTTTGTCTTTACATTAACTAACATACTCCTCACAATTGTACATTTTTTGCTTGACTCATTATGACGTTATAACAACTTACATCTGGTTCAATCGTAATGTTTTGTCAGCAATCTTTGTTGAAGAACGCCACATGGCAATGGTGACTCGCGTCAAAAATACGTAATTGGAATCACTCGATATGATTGGTCATATAAAAACCTTGGGACCCAAATGCATAATGAGTACTCTAACTCCTCCTTATGGTGGTCTGGAGCAATGAAGCCGTGAATCTGGGTACCGCTAAGTCTCACGGTGCAAGCTAGCAACTTTTAAAGGAGGAGCCACTGTATTTGTAGTTGTCCACATATTCTTAGTCAGAACTATCCAGACTAGTGATGCTAGGTGGGTGGGTGGGAAGCAAATCGGTTGAAGAGCATGCATTTCGTTTTACTAGCATTTAAGAGCAGTTGGAGGCCACGGAAGGAGTGTTGTATGGCATTGAAGCTTGTTTAGAGGTTTGTTAAAACCTCTAATGAGTCACAAACCCGGATCCGGGACCCTCCCATCAAAAAAGCTGACTAGCATAGCCTAGCCTAAAGCCACAGGGATATCATATAATAAAATGTCATGAAATCACAAGTCCAAGACACCAAATGAAAGATACACATCTTGTGAATCCAGCCATCATTTCTGATTTTTAAAATGTTTTACAGGGAAGACACAATATGTAAATCTATTAGCTAACCACGTTAGCAAAAGACACCACTTTTTTTACTCCACCCTTTTCTTACTGCATCAGTAGCTATCACAAATTAAACCAAATAAAGATATAAATAGCCACTAACCAAGAAACACTTTCATCAGATGACAGTCTGATAACATATGCTATACAATAAATATGTTTTGTTAGAAAAATATGCATATTTCAGGTATAAATCATAGTTTACCATTGCAGCCACCATCACAACTCTCACCAAGGCAACTAGAATAACTACAGAGACCATCGTGTATTAGCTAATTACTCATCATAAAACATTTCTTAACCTCTACCGAGCACCTACCCCGGGTCCGGGAGCACCCCCCACCCCCCCCACACTGATTAGCATCGCTAGCATAGCGTCACAATTAAATAGTAGCATCTAAATATCATTAAATCACAAGTCCAAGACACCTAATGAAAGATACAGATCCTGTGAATAAAGCCACCATTTCAGATTTTTATAATGTTGTACAGGGAAGACACAATATGTAAATCTATTAGCTAAACACGTTAGCAAAAGACACAATTTTTTTACTCCAACAGTTTTTTCCTGCGTCAGTAGCTATCACTAATTCGACTAAATAAAAATATATATAGCCACTAACCAAGAAACAAGATGACAGTCTGATAACATATTTATGTTATAGCATAGTTTTTTTTTGAAAAATGTGAATTTTTCAGGTATAAATCACAGTTCTACATTGCAGCTGCAATCTGAAATAGTGCCGACGCAGCCAGAACAATTACAGAGACCAACGTCATATAACTAATTACTTGTCTTAAAACATTTCAGAAAAAATACACAGCGTACAGATATTGAAAGCCCAACATCTGGTGAATCCAAACAATATTTCTGATTTATTAAATGTTTTATAGCGAAAACAAAATGTAGCGCTAAATTAGCATAGCCACGCCAGCCAGAACCAGCTGGGCGCCTCCGACCAGTTCACATGCACGACAGATATATGAAATAACATCGTAAATTGGGTCTTACTATTGCTGATCTTTCATCAGAATGTTGATGAAGGTGTCCTTATTCCTGATGAGTCGTTCAATCCATTCATAATGGCAACTTTCCCTCTTCATTTAGCATATGTACTGGTCGACTGGCCAAAGTAAAAAAAAGTCACAGAACGGAACACGGCAAAACTCCAGAAAAAATTCGAATAATCTGATTAAACTATATTGAAAAAACATACATTAAGATGATATGGTCACATGTATCAAACAAACTTCGAGACGGAGATAGTTTTCATCCGTAACGGCAGCAAAACAGAAGACAATCACACCTACAAATCGCGCGATTCAGAGAACCGGAAGTTGTCGGTCACGCCAAAGAAATAGGTCTTATTTCACGTCAGTACAAGATAAACAAAAAATTTCTCCTCTGACGTCCTCTTGACACCCAGAGGAAGACGAATGAAGTGTGTTTCGGGTCATAGGTGGCGTGACCATATATAGGCAGAGCGTTGAAGCGAGCATACACATCTTGCATTCTTCTTGGTCAGGGAAAGTGCTGTCAAATGACTTCTGTTTCACTTAGAGACAAAGTTGAAACGGTTTTAGAAACTATAGATTGTTTTCTATCCAATGGTATTAATTATATGCATATAGTAAGAGCAATAATTGAATAAGAGGCAGTTTAATCTGTAGAGGAAATTATGCTAATGCAAAAACGGCACCCCCTGTATTCTCAAGAAGTTAAAAATACACAGCGTACAGAAAATGAAAGACACAGATCTTGTGAATCCAGCCAATATTTCAGGTTTTCTAAGTGTTTTACAGCGAAAACACAATATAGCGTTATATTAGCTTACCACAATAGCAAACATCACAACAGCATTGATTCAAGCCAAAATAGCGATAACGTATAAACCACCAAAACATATAAATTTTTTCAATAACCTTCTCAGAATTCTTCAGGTGACAGTCCTATAACATCATATTACACAATGCATGTAGAGTTTGTTCGAAAATGTGCATATTTAACGCCACAAATCGTGGTTATACAATGAGAAAAGTAGCAAAGCTGCCCAGAAAATGTCAGGAGAAATCTTTGGAGAGGCACCTATTCTAATCAATAAATAATCAAAAACTTGACTAAAAAATACAGGTTGGACAGCAATTGAAAGACAAATTAGTTCTTAATGCAATCGCTGGGTTACATTTTTTAAATTAACGTTACTTCAAAATACAGCGTGCGATAAAGCGAGGCTGCAATGCAATTAACGGCGGGTTATGCATTTGACATTTTTCAACAGAACAACGAATTATCAGCATAAATAGTCCTTACTTTTTGATGAACTCTCATCAGAATCTTGGGAAAGGTGTCCTTTGTCCAAAAGAATCGTTGCTAGAATGGTGTCGTCTGCATAGAGTTGGATCAGAGATTCACCAGCAAGAGCGACATCATTGATATATACAGGGAAATGAGACTGCCAGAGGTCCGGACAACAGGCCCTCTGATTTGACACACTGAACTCTATCTGAGAAGTAGTTGGTGAACCAGGCGAGGCAGTAATTTAGAAACCAAGGCCATTGAGTCTGCCGATAAGAATGTGGTGAATGACAGTCGAAAGCATTGGCCAGGTCGATAAAAATGGCTACACAGTACGTCTTTTACCTATGGCGGTTATGATATCGCTTAGGACCGTGAGCTTGGCAGCTCGGAAACTAGATTGCATAGTGGAGAATGTGCGGTGGGATTCAAAATGGTTGGTGATCTGTTTGTTAATTCAGCTTTCGACAACTTTAGAAAGGCAGGGCAGTATGGATATAGGTCTATAAGAGTTTGGGTCTAGAGTGTCTCCCCTTTGAAGAGGGGGATGATCGCAGCAGCTTTCTAATCTTTAGGGATATCAGACGATACAAAAGAGAGGTTGAACAGGCTAATAATAGGGGTTGCAAAAATTTTGGCAGATCATTTTAGAAAGAGGGTCCAGATTGTCTAGCTCAGCTTATTTGTAGGGATCCAGATTTTGCAGCTCTTTCAGAACATCAGCTATCTGGATTTGGGTGAAGGAGAAGCGGAGGGGGGGGGGGGCTTGGGTAAATTGCTGCGGGGGGTGCAGAGCTGTTGGCCGGGGTAGGGGTAGCCAGGTGGAAAGCATGGCCAGCCATAGAAAAATTATTTTTGAAATTCTCGGTTATCGTTGAATTATCGGTGGTGACAGTGTTTCCTAGCCTCAGTGCAGTGGGCAGCTGGGAGGAGGTGCGTTTATTCTCCATGGACTTTACGGTGTCCCAAAACTTTTGGGAATTAGTGCTACAGGATGCACACTTCTGTTTGAAACAGCTAGCCTTCGCTTTCCGATCTGACTGTGTTTATTGGTTCCTGACCTCCCTGAAAAGTCGCATATCGCGGGGGCTATTTGATGCAAATGCAGTACGCCACACACGTTTTTGTGCTGGTCAAGGGCAGTCAAGTCTGGAGTGAACCAAGGGCTATATCTTTTCTTAGTTCAGCATTATTTGAATGGGGCATGCTAATTTAAGATGGTGAGGAAAACACTGATAAAGAACAACCAGGCATAGTTGGCAGATTGGCTGTACCGACTTCTGACGATTCCCAAGGCACTTGTGGAGGAGAGAGACCAAGAGACCAACATTGTGTTCGTGAGAGTCAAATCAAATCAAATGTATTTGTCACATACACATGATTAGCAGATGTTAATGTGAGTGTAGCAAAATGCCTGTGTTTCTAGTTCCGACCATGCAGTAATATCTAACAAGTAATATAACCTAACAATTTCACAACTACCTTATTTCACAACTACCTTACTACCTTATAATTTGCCAATCTTGGTGTTCTCTGGCAAATGCCAAACATCCTGCACGGTGTTGGGCTGTAAGCACAAACCCCACCTGTGGACATTGGGCCCTCATACCACCCTCATGGTTTCTGTTTCTGACCGTTTGAGCAGACACATGCACATTTGTGGCCTGCTGGAGGTCATTTTGCAGGGCTCTGGCAGTGCTCCTCCTTGCACAAAGGCAGAGGTAGCGGTCCTGCTGCTGGGTTGTTGCCCTCCTACGGCCTCTCATGTAGCTCTGGACCTGAAGCAAGGATATGTATATTCTTGATACCACTTGAAAGGAAACACTTTGAAGTTTGTGGAAATGTGAAATGAATGTAGGAAAATATAACACATTGGATCTATTAAAATATATATTTTTTTTGGACCATCATCTGTGAAATGCAAGAGACCAGGCACAATTTACATTTTGGCCAGCAGTGTATGTGCAAAGTGTTAGACTGATCCAATGAACCCTTGCATATCTGTTCAAATGTTGTATCACGACTGCCCAAATGTCCCTAATTGGTTTATTAATACATTTTCAAGTTCATAATTGTGCGCTCTCCTCAAACAATAGCATGGTATTCTTTCACTGTAATAGCTACTGTAAATTGGACAGTGCAATTAGATGAACAATAATTTAATCTTTCTGTCCTGGGATTTTATTTTGTAGCTTACTACCTCATGCTAATCACATTTGCCTATGTTAGCTCAACCTTCCCACGTGGGGGTGTTGGGGGGGGGGCGATCCCGTAGAGGTTTAATGGGCAGATGTGGTGGATTGAGATGCATTCAATGCAACAAAAAAAGTGTTGGATCAGACATTGATTTCAGGGGGCTAATAATTTTGGATTGAAAAGATCTAGGCAGCCTAGTCAGCCCACGTTTGAATATTAACCAAATTTGATTACATTCACATTTTCTCCTGACACAAACAAATGAACTGTAAATACACAACGTTACCAATTTGTCTACCATGACCAGATGGACAGGGTGCATAAGCTGTATGTGGCTGCTATTACAAGTAGCCTACTGATGATCAGACCGGAAAGTCATCAGATCTCTAATGTTTAAGTGTAGCCTAGGCTGCTGCAACATTTTGCTTAAGTCTGTCTGGACTGATGATGTGTTATCATGTTTGCTAAATAAATACCGTAGGAAAGTGGAAAGCGTAGCCTACTTCAGGCACAAAAAAATGTGCTGCGTCATCCTCTCTTTTAATCTAACTTTTAATGGATCATGCAATGGAAAATATTAAATCATTCTGTTGATTTCGACGTCCCATAGAAGAAAGTAGAAACGTCCATATATTCAGAAAGCAAATAATGCTAACGTACAATTACCTCTGCATGCCTATTATCAAATCAAATGTTATTTGTCACACGCGCCGAATACAACAAGTGTGGACCTTACCATGAAATGCTACTTAACCAACAATGCAGTTCAAGAAATTAAGTAAAGAAAATATTTACAAAATAATCTAAAGCAAAAAATAAAAAGTGACACAATAAATAATAAGGCTATATATTATTTAAAATATGACCTTTAATTAACTAGGCAAATCAGTTAAGAACAAATTCTTATTTTCAATGGCAGCCTAGGAACAGTGGGTTAACTGCCTTGTTCAGTGGCAGAACGACAAATCTTTACCTTGCCAGCTTGGGGATTCGATCCAACGCTCTAACCACTAGGCTAACTGCCGCCCTATATACGTACAGGTAAGTCGAGGTACTTTGTACATGTAGGTAGGAGTAAAGTGACCGTGCATTGATAATAAACAGCGACTAGGAGCAGTGTAAAAACAAAAAAGGGGGATCAATGTAAATAGTCCGGGTGGCCATTTGGGTATAAGAAGGAGCCTTTTGGACATAGATTTTGCACTCCGGTACCGCTTGCCGTGTGGTAGCAGAGAGAACAGTCTGTGACTGGAGTGTTGGGCCTTCCTCTGACACCGCCTGGTATATTGGCCCTGGATGGCAGGAAGCTTGGCTCCAGTGATGTATTGGGACGTACGCACTACCCTCTGTAGCGCCTTGTGATTTAATGCAGAGCAGTGGCCGTACCAGGCGGTGATGCAACCAGTCAGGATGTTCTCGATGGTGCAGTTCTAGATCTTTTTTGGATCTGGGGACCTTTTCAGTCTCCTGATGGGGAAAAGTAGTTCTTGTTCCTCTTCACGACTGTCTTGGTGTGTTTGGACCATGATAGTTTGTTGGTGGTGTGGACACCAAGAAACTTGAAACTCTTGACACGCTCCACTACAGCCCTGTTGATGTTAATGTGAGCCTGTTCGGCCCTCCATTTCCTATAGTCCACGATCATCTCCCTTGTCTTGCTCACATTGAGGGAGAGGTTGTTGTTCTGGTACCACAATGCCAGGTCTCTGACCTCCTCCCTATAGACTGTCTCATCGTTGTCAGTGATCAGGCCTACCACTGTTTTGTCATCAGCAAACTTAATGATGATGTTAGAGTCGTGCTTGGCCAAGCAGCCATGGGTTAACAGGGAGTACAGGAGGGGACTAAGCACTCACCCCTGAGGGGCCCTGGTGTTGAGGATCAGCGTGGCAGATGTGTTGTTGTCTACCCTTACCACCTGGGGACGGCCCGTTAGGAAGTCCAGGATCCAGTTGCAGAGGGAGGTGTTTAGTCCTAAGGTTAGTGATGAGCTTTGTGGGCAATATGGTGTTGTACGCTGAGCTGTAGTCAATGAACAGCCTTCTCACATAGGTGTTCCTTTTGTCCAGGTGGGAAAGGGCAGTGTGGAGTGTGATTGAGATTGCGTAGTCTGTAGATCTGTTGGGGCGGTATGTGAATTAGAGTGAGTCTAGGGTTTACGGGATGAGGGTGTTGATGTGAGCCATGACCAGCCTTTCAAAGCACTTAATGGTTACTGAGGTGAGTGCTATGGGGCTTTAGTCATTTTGCCAGGTTACCTTTGCATTCTTGGGCAAAGGGACTATGGTGGTCTGCTTGAAACATGTGGGTATTACAGAGAGGTTGAAAATGTCAGTGAAGACACTTGCCAGGTGGTCCGCACATGCTCTGATTACACATCCTGTTATTCCGTCTGGTCCCGCGGCCTTGTGAATGTTTACCTGTTTCAATGTCTTGCTCACATCGGCTATGGAGAATTAAATCGCACAGTTGTCCGGAAAAGCTGGTACTTTCATGCATGCCTCAGTGTTGCTTGCCTCGAAGAGCAGCAAAAGGCATTTGCTCATCTGGAAGGCTTGCATCACTGGACAGCTCGCAGTTGGGTTTCCCTATGTAGTCCGTAATAGTTTGCAAGCCCTGCTACACCCGACAAGCTTAAATGCTGATCTAGTAGGATTCAATCTAAGTCCGGAATTGCCACTTTGCCTGTTTGATGGTTCGTATGAGCACATAGTGGGATTTCTCATAAGCGTCGAGATTAGTGTCCCAGTCCTTTAGCTACCTTTAGCTAGAGCTGTTGCCTGTAATCCATGGCTTCTGGTTGGGATATGTATTTACGGTTCCTGTGGGGATAACGTCGTCAATGCACTTATTTATGAAGCCGGTAACTGAGGTGGTATTCTCCTCAATGCAATTGGATGAATCACTGAATATATTCCAGTCTGTGCTAGCAAAACAGTCCTATAGCGTAGCATCCGTGTCATCTGACCACTTCCGTATTGAGCGAGTCACTGGTACATCCTGCTTTAGTTTTTTGCTTGTAAGTAGGAACCAGGAGGATAGAATTATGGTCAGATTTGCCAAATGGAGGGGGACATGAGACGTGCTGGTAGAAATTAGGTAAAACTAATTTATGTTTTCCTGCATTAAAGTCCCCGGCCACTAGGGGTGCTGCTTCTGGATGAGGCTTTTCTTTTTTGCTTATATTCTTATACAGCTCGTTGAGTGCGGTCTTAGTGCCAGCATCGATTTGTGTTGGTAAATAGACAGCTACGAATAATATACATGAGAACTCTCTTGGTAGATAGTGTGGTCTACCTAAAGACTACTTAAATGTTAGACGTCGCGAACCAGCTGTTATTGACAAATAGACAACCCGACCATCTCCGTCTGTATATCCGCCTTTTCTTCCTGCAAATGACGGGGATTTGGGCCTGGTCTCCGGAGAGCAGGATATCCTTCGCGTCGTACTCATTAAAGAAAAATCTTTGTCCAGTTTGAGGTGAGTAATCGCTGTTCTGATGTTCGGAAGCTCTTTTCAGTCAAAAGAGACAGTAGCAGCAACTTTATGTACAAAATAAGTTACAAACAATGTGAAAAAACTAACAAAATAGCACAGTTGGTTAGGAACCTGTAAAACAGTTAGCCATCCCTTCCGGCGCCATTATTATACGTTGCCCTTGTTAGCTGAACCTTCCCTCTTGTTGTGCCGCTAAGTAAAAGCCATCTCTTGCCAATAAGCTGCTTGTGACCCTGTCTCTTCATACCTTCTCATTGTGTTGCGTAGTTTGTAAACTCATACCTTTGTCCATTACGTGATTGATGTGGCTTTTTCCCAGAAGCTAGAATCTGATGTGGGCAATGAAAGGGGTTCTTCAACAAAAATACACTACATTGTTGTTACCATTAGCTAGCTATTCTGGTGACCAAAACTGGACTCTAGTAGCTAGCTCGCTTCTTGGTACTTAAGTTAGCAATGCAAATTGAAATAAATTGCACTAATTTGACACAAGAATAAAGTTCTAAATCCAATATGACAATATATAATCTTTCTTCTCCATCTCCTGTAGTTTGAAGAAACTAATTTGAATTTAATAATATCCTAAAAATGCTCAACTATAACTCTTTCGCTTTCAATCAATATGTCACCAACTCAGCAAGCTTCACACCACATAGAACTCCAATAATGCTGTGCGGCACAACCCTAGTACACCACACTAGGTTAGTTCTTTGATCTTAAATCTATGATTTGATGAACAACATGTCAGTTCCTATTGCAAAAGCTTTGATTAGTTGGTGGACGTCCTCTGGAAGTGGTCATAATTACCATGTAGGTCTATGGATGTGGGTGAGGCATACAAGCCTCCTAGGTTTTGTACTGAAGTCAATGTAGCCAGAGGAGGACGGAAAATAGCTGTCCTCCGGCTACACTATGGTGCTATCCTAAAGTATTTTGTTGAGACTACTGTTAGACCTTCAATGCAAAACAGTGTGTTTTATTCAGGTATTTGGTGACATGAATATGTTTATTATAGTTTTATCTAACAAGTAGAATTTTTTTTATGTTTCATTATTCTTTGAGTAGGATGGTCTTCCCCTTCCTCCTCTGAGAAGTCTCCACTTTGTGAGAGTCCATGAGAGGTGTGGAGGATCTTGATAGTAAGTTAAAGCAGACAGATGCACTACCATAGCAAGAATAATGCAGTGAATTTGGTCCAAAAGGGGGAAGAGAACATTAAAAACAAACACATTTACACAACTCATGACTCCTTTATTATGAATCATCTAAATTAATGACTATTGTATCTGGAAACGGATGATTTATAATGCAATATCTACATAGGCGTACAGAGGCCCTTTATCAGCTACCATCACTCCTGTGTTCCAATAGCACGTTGTGTTAGCTAATCCAAGTTTATCATTTTAAAAGGCTAATTGATCATTAGAAAACCATTTTGCCATATTGTTAGCACAGCTGAAAACTATTGTGCTGATTAAAGAAGCTACAAAACTGGTCTTCTTTAGACTCGTTGAGTATCTGGAGCATCAGCATTTGTGGATTCAATTACAGACTCAAAGTGGCCAGAAACAAAGAACTTTCTTCTGAAACTCATCAGTCTATTCTTGTTCTGAGAAATGAATGCTATTCTATGCAAGAAATTGCCAAGAAACTGAAGATCTCATACAACGCTGTGTACTACTCCCTTCACAGAACAGGACAAACTGGCCCTAACCAGAATAGAAAGAGAAGTGGAATGCACCGGTGCACAACTGAGCAAGAGGACAAGTATATTAGAGTGTTTAGTTTGAAAACAGACACCTCACAAGTCCTCAACTGGCAGCTTCATTAAATAGTACCCGCAAAACACCAGTCTCAACATCAACACTAAAGAGGCGACTACAGGATGCTGGCCTTCTAGGCCGAGTTGCAAAGAAAAGCCATATCTCAGACTGGCCCAAAAAAATAAAAGATTAAGATGGGCAAAAGAACATAGACACTGGACAGAGGAAGAAAGGAAAAAAGTGTTATGGACAGACAATTCTAAGTTTGAGGTTTTCGGGTCACAAAGAAGAACATTCGTGAGACGCAGAAAAAATGCTGAAGGAGTGCTTGACGCCATCTGCCAAGTATGGTGGAGGCAATGTGATGTCTGGGGGTGCTTTGGTGGTGGAGAAGTGGGATATTTGTAAAGGTTGAAAGGTATTTTGAAGAAAGAAGGCTATCACTACATTTTGCAACGCCATGCCATACCACATGGAGGGTGCTTTATTGGAGACAATTTCCTCCTACAACAGGACAATGATCCAAAGCAAAACTTCAAACTACGGAAGAAGGAGTCAGCTGGTATTCTGTCTATAATGGAGTGGCCAGCACAGTCACTGGTTCTCAACCCTATTGAGATGTTGTGGGAACAGCTTGACCGTATGGTACATAAGAAGTGCCCATCAAGCCAATCCAATTTGTGGGAGATGCTTCAGGAGCATGGGGTGAAATCTCTTCAGATTACCTCAACAAATTGACAACTAGAATGCCAAAGGTCTGCAAGGCTATAATTTCTGCAAATGGAGGATTCTTTGACGAAAGCAAAGTTTGAAGGTCACAATTATTTTTTCAAATAAAAATCATTATTTATAACCTTTTGAACGGTAGTGTGTGTTTATATATGGAATAAAAGTGAAGACATTAAAACTATGAAATAACACCGTAAAAACGTCTTCACTTAAATTTTCAATTGTAGAAAATAGTAAAAATAAAGAAAAACCCTTGAATGAGTAGGTGTGTCCAAACTTTTCACTGGTACTGTGTATATACAGTATGTAAAAAAAACAAAAGGTATGAAGTTCAATACGGTTTTGTAAGCAGGAAAATTGAAGAGGAAAAACACTGAAAAGTTAAAATATTTATGCTGAAGGGCCTCAGCCCCTAATGAACACATTAATGTTAATGGCTTACAATCCATCATGACTACCTGTTATCCTCAGATTCCATATACAGAATGATTACATTAGCTCATGTCTTGATACCATTGTCAGATATTCTTGTAGGGCATGTCAAAATTGGCATTTTTATCAACAGCATTGTAGTATTCAGGCATCTCCACAGAGACCCCACTATCCACATGGTAAAGGTTGTCCTCTGGTATGTCAGTCAACACATTGTATGGATTTTCCTCACACAGAGCGCTGATCTGATCATACTTCTCTTGTAGAGGAGAGGTGATCTGCGAGGCCAGGTAAGGGTATTGATGAGAATCAATCAGGTGCTGTGGGGGAGAAGAACTGTCAGTCAATGAACCATCCAATGAATGGATGGATGAATAGATGGATGGATTGATTAATTAATTAATTGAACACAGACTCACACAGATGTGCACCAAGGGGTGCACACATGCACCCATGCATACACGCACGCATGTGCACACACACGTACGCATGCGCGCACACACACACACACTGTACCTGTTTCAAATGCTCAGGCAGCTCAACCTTGGGATGGAGAAACCTTTTCCCTTTGTAGATGATCCAGGGGACTAGGAGTAGTAGTGGAAAAGCCACAGCTACTGTCACCAAACTGACCACCAGGCCCTCAGACAACCTTCGCTCCCCATCTAAAGCACAGACACAGGTGGACACCAGTTAGAGCGACCCTCAGAAACTGAACTGATGGCACAGATTATGGAAATGTCTGTTTTGTTGAGGCAGTTTCCGTTCCATTTGCAACAATGAACACACATGCTATTTGGTATCATAAAATTATGAAGGATGGGAAAGAAAGTGGAAGAAAGGGGGAAGGGTGTGTGAGGGAGAAGGGAGAAGTGGTGGAGAAGGTGGGGAGCTCACCTGTGGTTGTGTTGTTTGCGGTGCTCATCACACACGCGGCCTTGCTGTACTGCCCCGTATTGTTTTGCGGCATCGGTATGTACACCTGAACCTGAACGCAGTATCTAGTGTTGGGCTCCAGGGCCTTCAGTTTAACACGTTGCTCAGTCACCATCTCTCTCTCAGACACCTGTGATAACACACGGAGTTAGTGTAAGACGTGAGTGAGTGAGTGAGTGAGTGAGTGAGTGAGTGAAGTGTGGTGGGTGGGTGGGTGAGAGAAATAGTGGGAGTATGTCTGTGTGTGTGTATATACATTAGGAACACCTGCTGTTTCCATGACATAGACTGACAAGTTGAATTTAGATTAAGGCTATTATCCCATTTCAATCAGTGTAGATGAAGGGGAGGATTTTAAAGAAGGATTTGTAAGCCTTGAGACAATTGAGGCATGGATTGCATACATTGAATTTGGAAAGCATTCAGACCACTTTTTCTAACTTTTGTTATGTTACAGCCTTATTCTAAAATGTATTAAATAAAACACACAGTTGAAGTCGGAAGTTTACATACACCTTAGCCAACTACATTTATACTCAGTTTTTCACAATTCCTGACATTTAATCCAAGTAAAAATCCCCTGTCTTAGGTCAGTTAGGATCACCACTTTATTTTAAGAATGTGAAATGTCAGAATAATAGTAGAGAGAATGATTTATTTCAGCTTTTTTTTCTTTCATCACATTCAGAGTGGGTCAGAGGTTTACATACACTCAATTAGTATTTGGTAGCATTGCCTTTAAATTGTTTAACTTGGCTCAAACGTTTGGGGTAGCCTTCCACAAGCTTCCCACAATAAATTAGGTGAATTTTGGCCCATTCCTCCTGACAGAGCTTTTAGTGAATTTTCCAAGCTGTTTAAAGGCATAGTAAACTTAGTGTATGTAAACTTCTGACCCACTGGAATTGTGATTCAGTGAATTATAAGTAAAATATTCTGTCTGTAAACAATTGTTGGAAAAATGACTTGTGTCATGCACAAAGTAGATGTCCTAACCGACTTGCCAAAACTATAGTTTGTTAACAAGAGATTTTTGTAGTGGTTGAAAAACAAGTTTTAATGACACCAACCTGAGTGTATGTAAACTTCCGACTTCAACTGTACATCCTCAATCTACACAAAATACCCCATAATGACAAAGCAAAAACACGTTTTTAGAAATGTTTGCAAATGTATATTTTTCTTTAACAGAAATAACTTATTTACTTAAGTATTCAGACCCTTTGCTATGTGCCTCGAAATTGAGCTCAGGTGCATCTTGTTTCCATTGATCATCCTTCAGATGTTTCTTCAAATTGATTGGAGTCTACCTGTTGCAAGTTCAGATGATTGGACATGATTTGGAAAGGCACACACCTGTCTATATAAGGTCCCACTGTTGACAGTGCATGTCAGAGCAAAAAGCAAGCCATGAGGTTGAAGGACCTGTCTGTAGAGCTCCGAGACAGGATTGTGTCAAGGCAAAGATCTGGGGAACATTACCAAAACATTTCTGCAGCATTGAAGGTCCCGAAGAACATAGTGGCCTCCATCATTCTTATATGGAAGAAGTTTGGAATCACCAAGACTCTTTCTAGAGCTGGCCACCCTGCCATAATGAGCAATTGGGGGAGAAGGGCCTTTGTCTGGGAGGTGACCAATAACCTGATTGTCACTCTGACAAAACTCCAGAGTTCCTCTGTGGAGATGGGAGAACCTTCCAGAAGGACAACCATCTTTTTCAGCACTCCACCAAACAGGTCTTTATGGCAGAGTGACCAGAATGTAGCCACTCCTCAGTAAAAGGCACATGAAGTCCCACTTGGAGTTTGCCAAAAGACACCTTATGGACTCTCAGACCATGAGAAACAAGATTCTCTGGTCTGGTGAAACCAAGATTAAACTCTTTGGCCTGAACGCCAAATCTGGAAGAAACCTGGCACCATCCCTACAGTGAAGCATGGTGGTGGCAGCATCATGCTTTGGGGATGTTTTTCAGTGGCAGGGACTGGGAGACTAGTCAGGATCGAGGGAAAGATGAATGAAGCATAGTACAGAGAGATCCTTGATGAAAACCTGCTCGAGAGCTACTTGGAACTCAGACTGAGGCAAAGGTTCACCTTCCAATAGGACAATGACACTAAGCACACAGCCAAAACAACACAGGAGGGGCTTTGGGACAAGTCTCTGAATGTCTTTGAGGGGCCCAGCCAGAGCCTGGACTTGAACCCGATCGAACATCTCTGGAGAAACTTGAAAATAGCTGCGCGGCGACGCTCCCCATCCAACCTGACAGGGCTTGAGTTGATCTGCACAGAAGAATGGGAGAAACTCCCAAACTACAAGTGTGCCAAGCTTGTAGTGTTACACCCCTGAAAAAGGGTAGAAAGAATCACGAGAGCGTGATACGGAATGTTTACTCATGGAACGTTTAGTGCAATCATTTTACAAAAGTAACACATTTTACAGAATAACAGATCTACAGGAAATAGAGTTTTGTAGGGTACAAGGCTTATTCAAATCATAACAGTATACACTGTACATCACTGAAACAAATACTATTTTCAATATAACTGTCAAGCAAAGCTTTAACTCAGTAAACCAAAACACAATTTATCAACAGGCAATAAAGTGTTTGAAAAACCATTACACAAATATCACCGCAAAATATCTTATTAACAATGCACAGGTTCATTCACAATCGACATAAAATGGCAGCTACGTAGCAGTACCTAGCAGTGCGTAGCTAGCTGCAACCGAGCACGGCTCATATTACTCTGCAAACTTAACTAACTTCCTCAATATGTTACTAAAACAAACCTTAAACACTCTTGACATGTTAGCAAGTTATTACATTTAAATTACTCTTTTTAATCATCAATAACGTACCTGAAAAAGGGTAGAAAGAATCACGAGAGCGTGATACGGAATGTTTACTCATGGAACGTTTAGTGCAATGAGAAAAAAGACCGCGAATTCTCCGTGAACTTGAGTGGAGACCAGAGCAATCGATCTCAGGCTCATAGATTAAGAGCATTTAGTAGATCACAGATTAACACTTTTATCCACGACAACATAAAGTAATCAACATAACGTTTACACATTCCTCTCACAATTCGTACCCTTTGTATGCTTGACGGATTTTAACAGAATTATATAAATGTTATCAATCTATCAACTAATACTGAATGCATGATCTTCTTAACCTTAGATGTTTTAAGATCCTCACATACTATGAATTTACTAATACTTTTTAATGTATAACAGGCTATTAGTATTTCCTTTAACCTGTCACACTCTCCCCGACAAAATAAATGTTGTCCCAACATTACCAACATTGTCTTCTTCAACAGTCTGTATGCACTGGACCTAGAAAATCCTCTTCTGTAAGGTAGTACTTGAGCAGAGGTCAAGGGTCACAGTTCAAATATAAGTAACAAGTTATTCACAGTCCATATCTGTTGACCAAGCTGTATAACATAAACAGTCCTTTCTCATACTATTGATCAACAGTCCATCAATTTTAATGATCTAAATGCATAGTGTGCAAATTGTCTCGTGACAGTCTGTGAAATCAGTCAGTAGTCCATGGTCAAACATGTCAACTCTGTAGCCTCATGTTTGCTGAAGCCCATACATATAAGGTGGCTGAAAGTAACATTGCTGTAGTGATGGCAGCCATGGAACCAGTCCTGGTGCAGAGTAGACAGGGAACAACTGTGGCTGGATACTGTAGCAGGAAGGGATACCAAGCTGATCATAGGTGATACGTCATGGAGGCTGTCTCTCTCTTTGTGGCAGCTGGTAGGCTGGTTCCTCAGGTTCAGCAGCATCAGTTAAGGAAGGAAAGGCACTTGGTGGACGATCATCAGGCAAATTTTCAGCAGGCAAGTTCATCTCCTCAGCAGGCAGGTCTTGAACTGTTGTTGTCTCCTCCAGCCGCTTTTCAACAAGAGGCTGTGCTGGTAGCGTATCAGGGACTGGCACCGCAACTGTCTGTTTCACTGGTGGGGGCCTGTGTTCCCACTCTCTCGCTGGTTCAGCATTCCTCTCCTCAGGTACTGTAGGAGATGTGGGAACCTGTAGCGGCTCATGATGAAGGTCATATTCATCCCCGCTGTCATCAGAATCTAGAGGATGTGATGCAGGCTGATGTCTCCTTTTTTTCAGACTTTTGTCATCTTTGGTCATTTCTGGTTGTGTCTCAAAAGGTAAGTGGTCACAGGACATGAGCAGGTTTCTGTGCAGGACCCTGGAGCGTCCCCTACCCTTTTCTGGTCTCAATTCATAAATCGGCAGGTCTGAACCCATTTGTCTCACTACTGTGTGAATTGTATCTTCCCAATAGTTACGGAGTTTGCCTGGTCCTCCTCTTGGTGTCAGGTTTTTAATCAGAACTCGCTCGCCAGGCTGTAGCACTGAACTCCTAACTTTAGTGTCATAGTACTTCTTACTTCTTTCAGCAGCTTTCTGAGCATTTTCATTTGCAATTGCGTATGCTTCTTCCATCCCTCGTTTCCAGTTCTCCACGTAGTCTCGATGGTTACTGGAACCTGCCTCTGTGCACAATCCAAAGAGCATATCAACTGGAAGCCTGGGTGATCTCCCAAACAGAAGATAAAATGGTGAATAGCCAGTCACTTCGCAACGGGTGCAGTTATAGGCATAAACCAGTTTGTTCAGAGACTCCTTCCAATTTGACTTTTGTGTCTCAGTTAGTGTCTTTAACATTTGCAACAATGTTCTGTTCATGCGTTCCACTTGACCATTCCCCATCGGGTGGTAGGGTGTTGTTCTGGACCCCGCCATGCCACTGAGTTTCTTTAACTGATGGAACAACTGATTTTCAAATTCTCCCCCTTGGTCATGGTGGATGCGGGACGGGAACCCAAATTTCAGGGCAAAGTCATTGAAGATGAGATTTGCAGCAGTTTTACCTGACTTTGATGTGGTGGCGTAGGCTTGAGTGGAACGTGTAAAATGATCAACAATCACGAGGATGTACTCATATCCCCCTTTGCATCTGTCGAGATGAAGGAAGTCTATACATACCAGTTCAAATGGCTGTGTTGTCACAATGTTTGTCAGAGGAGCTCTTGCTTCATGGGCTGGCTTTTTCTGCTTGACACAGCTACAAGTTTTAGTCACATAGTGCTCGATGTCAGATTGCATATATGGCCAGAAGAAGCGGTCACGTACTAGTGATACAGTGCGGTCAGTACCTTGGTGTCCCATGTTATTGTGCAACTCTTCCATCACTTTACCTTTGTACTGCTCTGGTAGAACTAACTGCTTGCGGGCTGTAGTGATTCTGTACAGAATGCCATCACTGTCTATTGTCAATTTGTCCCATTCTCTGAATAGGCATTTTGTCTTTGGACTGAATTCCTTTTGCTCTTTAACTGGCGGTTTGAAACCCGACAGTTTGAAATTGAGCACAGGACGGATGACCGGATCAGATTCTTGTGCTTCTCTTATCCTATCTTTTGGGATCGAGCTGGTTGTTGCAGTGGTTGTCTCACCTTCAGCTGACACTGACATAGCTGCAGCTGAAAGTGACCAAGGTACAACAGCCTCTTTCTGAACCTCGACTGCTTGTATCGTGGCGGCAATGGTGTCTGGTGGAAGCTCCTCAGAACATTCTCTCATCAGTGACTCTACATCCAGTGGCATCCTTGACAACGCATCTGCATCGCCGTTCTCTCTGCCTGGCCTGTACTTTATTGTGAAGTGGAAATCAGCCAATTCTGAAACCCACCTGGAAGTGGTTGCGTTCAGTTTCGCAGTAGACAGAATGTAGCTGAGCGGGTTGTTATCGCTGTATACAGTGAAGGACGGAGCATAGTACAAATAATCATGGAACTTATCAGTGATTGCCCATTTTAGAGCTAGAAATTCTAGCTTGCCTGAGTGATAGTGATAGTTCTTCTCAGCTGTTGTTAAGGTTCGAGAGCCATAAGCAATGACCCTAAGCTTCCCATCTTGCTTTTGATAGAGAACTGCTCCCAAGCCTTGGTGTGACGCATCAGTGTGTACAACAAATGGCTGAGTGAAATCAGGGAAACCTAAGACTGGTGGGTGAAGCAAACACTCAATCAGCTGTTCAAGTGCCTGTTGATGCTGGTCAGTCCACAGGATTGGCTTGTTTGAGGGCACCACATGACTTAGTTTCTTTGTTTTTGTTTTCCGTGGGTGGTCAGGTAATTTCTCTGAGTCTGCTTTCAGGAGGTCATACAGGCAGCTGGCCCTCCTAGAAAAGTCTTTGATGTACTGTCTGTAGTAAGTGAGTAAACCAAGCATTTGTCTGAGCTGGCCCACAGTCCCTGGTCTGATTTCTTTCAATGCTCTTACTGCTTCAAAATCGGCTGGGTCAACTCGGCTGCCCTCTGCAGACACTACTCTGCCCAAATAACGGACCTGAGGTTTAAAGAGATCACACTTACTTGGTTTGAGTTTAATGCCATACTCTCTGAGGCGCCTCAAAACTTTTCGCACATCATTCACATGGCTGTCGAAAGTTTACTGAAAACAAGCGTGTCGTCCAGATAAGGAATGCAGATGTCATCCCGGAGCCCTTCCAAACACTCCTCCATACACCGCTGAAAAGCTGCAGGAGCGTTCATGAGGCCGAATGGCATCCGTATCCACTCATAGAGTCCCCACGGAGTCACAAATGCTGTCAGTGGTCTGCTTTCTTCAGAGATGAACCCCTGGTGATAAGCTTTTCCCTGATCTAAGAGGGAGAACCAGGAATTACCACCTAAACTGTCCATGATGTCTTGGACCCGAGGGATGGGCTGGCGGTCGGGATGTGTCTTTCTGTTCAGGTCTCTGTAATCTATACACAACCGGAGGGTCCCATCCTTCTTACGAACGCACACGACAGGTGAAGAATATGAAGAGTTTGACTTCCTAACCCAGCCCTGGGCTATGAGGTCATAAAGGTAACCCTTCATCTCCTGATACAGTGGCCTGGGCACTGACATGTATGTGCGCTTGACTGGTTCAGAGTCCTTTAGAGAAATAGTCATTTTCAATCGTTCAATGCAGCCAATGTCATTGTCTGACCTGGAGAAGGAGTGACACTCTTCTCTAAGCATTTGCCTAACAACCTCTCTCTGCTCTTCAGTTAGGTGAGTTAAACCTACTGGTGGATCCCACTGTTCAGTAGCAGTACATGGGGTTCGAACGCTGGTGTGATTCACTGTGGCTGGGGTAACAGTTTTTTCAAAGACTTGGGCAGGTAACACAGTCATAATGGTTTGTACTGTACCGATTATTGTGCGTCCTAGCAGGGCAATGTCGTGGTCAGTAGGGTTAGAGACATCAAGCCTGATAACTGGAAAAACACCTTTCCTGACTCTGACTAGTGTGTCAAAGAACTCAAGGTCGTCTGGCCACTGCGGGTTCAGGTCTGGCTGGAAAAGCATTGTCATGTCCTCTTTGAAAGGCTGGGAAGCTACGCGGCACTCAATCTGAATGCTACTGTGTTTTGGGATAGCAACCTTCTCTTTCTTGGTTTTCACTGCATATTCATCTGTCTGTTCTGCGCTAACAGCCTGTATAAAAGCACTCACCTTGTTTCTTTTGAGGCTTGGGAAAGCTGTTCTTATTGTACTGTATCGTTTAGTCTTTTCGGTCATTGTCAGGATGTGCTCGATAACATTGAAACCTATAATGGGATGAGATAGGTGACAGCCTTTCATTACCAGCACTGGGATGATCAGTTCCTTTGTTTCGTCAGTTTCAGAGGCTAGCCGAAAAGTTGTTTCAATCCATCCCAGGTACGGCATTTCAGTCCCATTTGCTGCAGTCAACCTGAGATCAGCAGGTGAGTCCAGGATTTCTGAAACATCCCTAAGCCTTGCGTTTGGGAGAGATTCCTCTTTCCATCGTTCATCAATGACCGATACCTGAGAGCCTGTGTCCCATAGAGCTTGGAGGTGGTGGCGATTCAGGTGACACTCAATAAGGCACTGTCTGCCGACTAGCGAGGTGACCTTACGGGGGTGGCAACCTTGAGCTAGGGATGGTAAGGAGTGGGCATTTTCCTCTGTGCAGGAAAACCTTCCACTGGTAGAGTTACTTTTCAGGTGAGTGCATTTTTCCTTATGTTTAATCCAATGTTGATTTTGACATACTTTGGAACAGTACAGTGTCTCTTTACATGATGAACATTGTTTCAGGTTCTCAAATGAATCTTCTCTGGCACAATTTGCACATTTCTGGAACTTTTTGGTAGCTATGGTTAACACTCGTCCCTCAGCGGTAACCTTTCCCCGTTTAAATGGCCCTCCCTTGATGGTCTGACTCCCCGGATTTTACATCCAGCTTGAAAATGTTCTCCACTCCCACATCGGAAGCAGTGTGTGCAGCGTGCATCTGTTCTGGCCTGCTGGCAGACAAAACACCTCCTTGGAGCTTGAGCAGAGCGGTTGGCATACCGGTTAGGTGCATATTGATGCTGCGCAGGGTCAGGTGCTTGGGACTGACTGTAGTTGCTGTAATACTGCTGCTGGGAAACAGGTGGCTGGGGGCCCCAATCTGGCCTCCTAACTGGAGGTGGGGCATAGGCACAAGGCGGTGACTGAAACATAGGCTGCTGTAATGTCTCCTTAATCTGAGCAATCTCTGCACTGAGACCTTTTAGAGAAGCTACACCTGTCTTAAGTTCAGCTAACTCTGTTAACAGTTCTACTGGTATCTTGACTTTGGCTTCCTTCACAGGACACTTTGTGGATGGCGTATCATCTAACTGGACTACACTTACAGTTGTAGCAGGCTGTGGGGCATGACACCGCTTTTTGTTTCGTCTTTCTATCTCATTAGCACAAGCAATGTTAAGCTTCTCTAGCAAAACCTCATCTGATGTTTCGCTATCTAGCAGGAGAGGCTGCATGTCTATCCTGATACTGTCACTCTGGAGACCTGTAAGGACTGTGTGTAAACACATGCGCTGGACTAGAGCAGGGTCATACTTAAGCCCTGATTCTGACTCCTGGGATGCAAACAGTACTTTTTGCCTCAAATCTAAAACACGCATCAGGAAGCTTTGAGGGGTCTCCTTGCTATGCTGTGCTTCTGAAGCTAGCTGTTTGTAAAGCTCTGTAGCACTCTTCTCTTGGAAGTGGGAACGCAGGATACATCTAAGTGTGGGAAGAGTTAGCTGGGGTTTACCTTCCAAGTAACTGCGTAGCTGTGAGCCTGGAGAAATAGCCCTGACTACTGCGTCTACTATTTCTACCCCAGGATAGCCTCTGTTAAGTCCACTCTCGATCTGATGGGCAAGGCTGGAAAAAATCAGTTTATCTTTCTGGCCCGGTTCACCTATCTGACCAGATATTTTAAACTCTTTGCGCCAGTATGAGCTGGGCTGTGCATTGGGTGAGAGCGGCACGCTCCCCTGAAGATTGGCATGGGGTTGGGGCTGACGCAGAGAATCACTGGCTTTGGCTGCAGTAATCTGCTCAGTTCCCACCCTTTGTTGTGGGGTTACAGTTCTCAGTTCCTCTATTCTGTGATGTGTTCCGGCAGTTTCAATATCATGGTCAGTTTGCCATGTTTTGTTATCTATGCCACTTATCATCTCTGTCATTGTCTCTTTAAGTAGCAACAATTCCGACATGCCGCCATCTTCTAACTCTGCAACTTCCTCTCTTTCAAGGAACCTCATAATGTGAGTCATCAATGATATGCGGGATTTGTCTTGAACATCTCTTCTCTGTTCGCCTGATATGTCAAGGAAATCACATATCTCTAGTAACTTGTCTTTAGTCAGGGTGTGCAATTCTCCTACTACCTCTTCCTGTAGTTCTTCCAAGGCGGTTGTCATGTTGACAGAACAGGAGGAACTTTTACTGTGCAGGAGTTGACTCTGAATTAGATGGTCCTTACTGTCTCTGATGGTCGATCAATGGCCTCAGTTGACACGTACTTAACCACCAACTTCCAGCTCTCCTCGAACAGCAACACTTTCCTCACTGCAGCCTGCCTGAGTTATTATGTGGGGATTTAGCTGGCTCGGAATTCAGCGACCAGGATGTGGAAACTGGACATCTGAGCAGCTATCTCAGCGGAGCCTCCAAAAATGTTACACCCCTGAAAAAGGGTAGAAAGAATCACGAGAGCGTGATACGGAATGTTTACTCATGGAACGTTTAGTGCAATCATTTTACAAAAGTAACATTTTACAGAATAACAGATCTACAGGAAATAGAGTTTTGTAGGGTACAAGGCTTATTCAAATCATAACAGTATACACTGTACATCACTGAAACAAATACTATTTTCAATATAACTGTCAAGCAAAGCATTAACTCAGTAAACCAAAACACAATTTATCAACAGGCAATAAAGTGTTTGAAAAACCATTACACAAATATCACCGCAAAATATCTTATTAACAATGCACAGGTTCATTCACAATCGACATAAAATGGCAGCTACGTAGCAGTACCTAGCAGTGCGTAGCTAGCTGCAACCGAGCACGGCTCATATTACTCTGCAAACTTAACTAACTTCCTCAATATGTTACTAAAACAAACCTTAAACACTCTTGACATGTTAGCAAGTTATTACATTTAAATTACTCTTTTTAATCATCAATAACGTACCTGAAAAAGGGTAGAAAGAATCACGAGAGCGTGATACGGAATGTTTACTCATGGAACGTTTAGTGCAATGAGAAAAAAGACCGCGAATTCTCCGTGAACTTGAGTGGAGACCAGAGCAATCGATCTCAGGCTCATAGATTAAGAGCATTTAGTAGATCACAGATTAACACTTTTATCCACGACAACATAAAGTAATCAACATAACGTTTACACATTCCTCTCACAATTCGTACCCTTTGTATGCTTGACGGATTTTAACAGAATTATATAAATGTTATCAATCTATCAACTAATACTGAATGCATGATCTTCTTAACCTTAGATGTTTTAAGATCCTCACATACTATGAATTTACTAATACTTTTTAATGTATAACAGGCTATTAGTATTTCCTTTAACCTGTCACAGTAGCGTCATACCCAAGAAGACTCGAGGCAGTAATTTCTGCCAAAGGTGCTTCAACAAAGTACTGAGAAAAGGGTCAAAATACTTATGTAAATGTGATATTTGCTTTTTTCATTCCTAAAAACCTGTTTTTGCTTTGTCATTATGGGGTAGTGTGTGTAGATTGACTATAAACTATTAATCCATTTTAGAATAAGTCTGTAACGGAACAAAATGTGGAAAAAGTCAAGGTGTCTGAATACTTTCCAAATGTACTGTAGGTGCAGAGGTGAAGATGTATTTTTAAACCTTGAGACAATTAAGACATGGACTGTGTAAATGTGTGCGTTATGTGCAAGACATCAGATTTAAGTGCCGTTAAACGGGGTATGGTACTAGGTGCCGGGCACACCGGTTTGAGTGTCAAGAACTGCAACGCTGCTGGGTTTTTCATGCTCAGCAGTTTCCTGTGTGTATCAAGAATGTTCCACCGCCCAAAGGACATCCAACCAACCCGACACAACTGTGGGAAGCATTGGAGTCAACATGGGCCAGCATCCCTGTGGAACACTTGACACCTTGTAGAGTCCATGTCCCAACGAATGCAGGCTGTTCTGAGGGCAAAAGGGAGTGTGATAGTAGGAAGGTGTTCCTAATGTTTTGTACACTCAATGTACACTGTATGTGTGTGTGTGTATGTGTGTTTGACTATCATATGTTTCTCTTACATCGTTCTTGTCACTCTTCTTCCAGTATCTGATATTGTATTGCACTTTGCTGTAGGCTTCTTTCAGCGATGAGATCTTTAGCACCGGATTCTGAATGTTCACCTCCACAGCTCCAAAAGCTCCTCCCTTGGTGACCAAGGTTACGTTTGGAGGACCAATTACGGCTGAGGAGACACAATACAGGAAGTCAAAGATAGGATGTCAAGAATGAGAGAGCAACAATGAACAATATCACCGAAGTGCATATTGGTACTCACTTCCTTTCTTAAGAGAGAAGTTTGGGGTTTCCGCCCAACTGGAGTTATTTCCCTCTAACTCCATCCTCACTCTGAATTGATAATTTCCATGGCAACTGGGAAGTTCGCCGAAGTCACAACTGTGCTCTTTGGTGGCTTTACATACGGTGTGGAAGAAGGCAGTTGAAGGCATTCTGAGTATTAGACAATAAAAAGAGGTTAACATTTTAATTGCATTTTTTGTGGCATCGATTTGTAATAACAGTGCCTTTATGTTGCGTACTATTAAGTAGAGAGGAGAAAACACACAGCTGATTTGGCAAGGTATTCCAAAATAACATAACACTTATTAATGAATGTCAAATAATGTAGCTACAAACTCAATAGCTCTGATGCAATTTATTCATTAGACAGGAAAACACTTTCATTCTCTTAATTTCTCTTAGTGTTATGTTACTACCTGTTTTATAAAAATCAAACAGGTTTTGTTTAGTTTTTTTGCAAGTGTGTGCGTCTTGTTCTCTTCCAGAAAAGGTGGGACTTTTTTAGTTCCTATACGGTATGTTTGGTCATATCAATGCCCTATCATTGTTCACAACTTCCCCTCTCAGTGAAGTTCCTCATGCAGATTTAGGATCTTCATTTGAGCCAGTTTGCTAAAGCAGGAAAATAATCCTGCATCAACAGGACATTTTAGTTATTAAGTGGATGTATAATTATTATTTTCTTGTAGGGGTTGACACATTTTTCGTTAGGGCAAATCAAGTCTGACATTTTAAACCTTGACTACACTGAGAAAATTCTCAGGCACAAAAGAGTGATCAAATTAAGATCCTACATCTGTATAACCACAGACATAATGGTACTGATACACTCACACTATGGCAAAATGTCAACATGTCACTGAAGTGCATGACCCTATTTCCTGTACGATAGATATGGCGAAAGAGATTTCTACTCATCGATTCTTGGTCCACAGCTCAAATTGAAGATACATATCACAGTAGCCACTAGCCAGTGAGCACAAACTATCTAACAATATTGAGTAATGCAACCAAGCCATATTACACTCTTAAATAATGCAACAATCCACAAGCAGCTTACTCCTGCTAACTAACAACATGATTCAAGATCAAGTAACATTACCGTATTGTTAATAAACATATTAATATACATTTACAGCAAAGTATTATACCTTTTATTCACACAGTTGAATTCGGAAGTTTACATACATTTAGGTTGGAGTCATTAAAACTCGTTTTTCAACCACTCCACAAATTTCCTGTTAACAAACTATTGTGTTGTCAAGTCGGATAGGATATCTACTTGATGCATGACAAGTTATTTTTCCAACAATTGTTTACAGACAGATTATTTCACTTATCATTCATCGTATCACAATTCCAGTGGTTCAGAAGTTTACATACACTAAGTTGTCTGTGCCTTTAAACAGCTTGGAATGTTTCATAAAATTATGTAATGGCTTTAGAAGCTTCTGATAGGCTAAGTGACATCATTTGAGTCAATTGGATGTGTACCTGTGGATGTATTTCAAGGCCTACCTTCAAACTCAGTGCCTCTTTGCTTGACATCATGGGGATATCAAAAGAAATCAGCCAAGACTTCAGAAAAAAATTATAGACCTCCACAAGTCTGGTTTATCCTTGGGAGCAATTTCAAAATGGCTGAAGGTACCACGTTCATCTGTACAAACAATAGTACGCAAGTATAAACACCATGGGACCACGCAGCCGTCATACCGCTCAGGAACGAGACAAGTTCTGTCTCCTAGAGATGAACGTAATTTTGTGCAAAAAGTGCAAATCAATCCCAGAACAACAGCAAAGGACCTTGTGAAGATGCTGGAGGAAACAGGTACAAAAGTATCTATATCCACAGTAAAACAGTCCGTTATCGACATAACCTGAAAGGACGCTCAGCAACGAAGAAGCCACTGCTTCAAAACCAGCATAAAAAAAAAAGCCAGACTACGGTTTGCAACTGCACATGGGGACAAAGATCGTACTTTTTGGAGAAATGTCCTCTGGTCAGATAAAACAAAAATAGAACTGTTTGGCCATAAAATTCCTCTCACAATTATCCATACTGGAGCCATCTCCACCCTGGTACCTAAGTACAGAAACACCAACTCATGCTATGGAATGCGGTCTTGTTAGGTTTATCACGCAAGGCATCGTAAATCTTCTGTCAGCATTAAGCCCCCAGAGGTCCCTTCTCAGTAGAACACACACCGTTGAGAGTGTTCTAAGAACCCCCTATTCCAGCCTTTCTTAAAGTATGGGTCGCGAGCCAAAGTGGGTCGCCGACCTGTTAATGGTGGGTCGCAATGTGTCAGAGTAAATTTCTAATTATTTCAAAGTAAATGTATACTTATTTCATGAATTACTGGAATTGATTTGGCAACGTGCATCTGTGCAATTTTGTTTGCGTTTCACCGGATCTTTTTTCTGCATTTTTATTGAACATCACTCCATGACACACGATGCAGCGCTGTCATTCAGCAGCAGGTGATGCCCTGTCAGCCACTGACTTGTCATTCCCACTCGCCATCACTCACCGCTTTCATCAAATGGACTCATGCTAGCTACAAGTTCTGGCTGAGCTCAATTGTCTTGAAATACAAATACAGGGATGAGTTTCTCTCTCTTTCATACAAACTTTGAGAAATAACGAGGAGCGCCCACAATGTGTTTTGTGCGGGGAAGTGCTTAATGTTAGTATTGAGTCTCTCAAAACAAACAAATTTATAAAATGACACGTCCTGACCAAACATACAGCATGATGATAAACCCAGGGAGTTCATTCAGAACAGGGCATCATGCTTCAGGAAGCAGTGCTTTGACAGTGGAAAAATAAGTCAGCTAGCAAGGCATTGTTGTAATTCTATAACAGGCAATGATAAGTAGAAACAACGGAGTACTAACTCTCATAGTAGTAGATGTGAGTTTCTCTTTTCAAACAATCCCGTGGCCTTGTAAGTTACACAACTAAAAGCTAACATTGGCCAAAGGAAAGCAAGCTATCTAGTTACTGATGGTGCAACCCTTAGTAACAGTACAGATGAAGATGAAAAATGAGGCCTACTGTACATCTTACTGTAGTAATAATAGTATAATAATAATAATAATAATAATAATAATAATAATAATAATAATAATAATAATAATAATAATAATAATAATGTAGTAATAATAGTTGAAAACGAGTCTAGGTTGGAACTGTTGCTGTTAAAATACAAGTAATAATTCGTATTCTGAACTGGAATAAACTGATTGAAGCAAGATGCTTTTTGAGGCAAACATTCACACAGTTCTGGGTTGCTCATCTACAGCAGGAAGCGGCCTCCTGCCTGACTGAGAAAGCAGTAGAAGTTCTGATCCAGTTTGGCTCCACATACCTATGTGAGTCAGGGTTCTCAACTCTGACATACTTAATTAAAAAACAGATACAGAAATGGTCTCATTGCTGAGTATGACCTCAGTGTTGCACTGTAAAAAACTGAGCCCAGAATAGTCATGCTTTTTGAAAACTTCAACCAGCCACGCACCTCTCATTAGGACTGTGCGTGTATGAGTTTTCGGATCTACATCTGTGTGATGTGATCAATCAGTTTCTTCTAGTTCAGAATAAAATGATGTACTGTATTTTAAACAGCAACCGTTCCAACCTTGATTTTCTTTCAACAATCATTTCTACAGTAAGATGTACAGTAGGCTTGATCATTTTTCATCTGTACTGTTTCTTAGGGTTGCCCTATCAAAAAGCCTGTGTGTGCTTTCTGTTATGCATCTGTGTGATGTGATCAATCAATTTGTTCCAGTTCAGAATGAAAATTATTTCTTGAATTTTAACAGCAACAGTTCCAACCTAGACAGATATGTAAGAGTTTTTAATGGGGGAAAATAAACATTAATATAAATTTACATGAAAATGTAATTTAATTGTTATTTGTTTTTGTCTATATTGCATTTGTTTTCGGCATAAGGGCAATTTAATGTACCGATATTTACATATAGTTGCATATATTCCTAAGCTTGTCCCAGGAAAACACAACATTTCTAATTGGGGTCCCAGGCTGAACAAGTTTAAGAACCCCTGCACTATTCTGTTGCATAAAACAACCATTTGATGCAATGACAGTAGTATAACATAACCTTGCTATTTTGCTCTCACAGTATGTGTAGCTGAGGATACTTTTGCTAAAATGCTAGTAAGTGTGAACAACCTCTAAGTATAATGTCAAAGACAAAACACTTACACCAGAAATATTTGTGTGTATTTGTTTGTCACAAAAATGTATTTGTAATTGGAGCCAGTCTCCTACAGCAGGAAAATAATCCTGCAGCAAAATAAAACGTGAATTATTATGTCCATTAAAATTAATGGAATTTTTGAGCAGTTGATCATTTTTTTTGTCAGGGAAAATCAAATTAAGATCCTACATCTGTATGTGTGTTTTTGTTTTTCTGTTTGCTCTTGTAAAAAGTCAGTCTCCCGTCCAGTGTAGTCCAGGAATGGACGTACCAGTCGAAATGCCTCTGAGACACTGCGGGAGGAAAACTGCATCCAGAATGAGCAACACCCTCTTCATCTGTATTTTTATCCTCTGTCTGTCTGTGTGTGTGTGTGTGTGCATGTGCGTGTGCGTGTGCACGTGCGTCTCACCTGTATTCAGCTGTGTAGGTAAGGTTTTTCAGTGAAGTAAGGGGAGCGTCCCACTTAACTATGGCATCCATGTTGTAAGAGACCACCTCAACGTTTTGTGGTGGAGGCAGAAGTGACTCCGCTATAGAATGAAAGAAACAAACACTCAGTTGATTACCAGAATTAGACTGAGACAGAAAGACGCTCTTCAGATACAAGAGTCGAGTGAGACGAAATAACACTCAAATACTAGAATCAGTGAGACGAAATAACACTGAAATACTAGAGTCAGACCTGGGTCAAATACTGTCAAATACGTTTTCTGATTGATTTAGCTTGCCCGGTACAAAGGAATCAAAAGTTAAACAGTGACACTGCCACAATGAGGTTACTTTATCTAGGCTACAGTAAGTTAAGGCCTGAAAACACAAACCTGAAATGAATGGAAATCCCAGAGTGATAAGAAGATAAAATGCCATCACAATGTTCTGTGGTGTGTTCCAATTGTAACAACAGCTGTAAGTCACACTGGATAAGAGTGCCGGCCAAATGTGCAAAATGTGAAAATGAAAATGAAAATGAAAAGGGAAGAAACTGATAACTGCTCTTTTTAAGGGCGGGCATAGCGAAGAAAGGAGAACACTCTTATTTCCTCATTGGCACTGAGACAGTTGCCCTAGCCCAAATGATGTATTATCATTGTAGAGGCCACTGATGTTGACATATCATTATTGTATCAGGTATGAGTGGGCTGCCAAACAATTCATTATCATCTGAAAGTACATACCATTTTCACATGCTCCACCGCAAACTGTCATAAACAAATCTCACGAAAAATCAGACACGGCAAAATCCTGGTTAATATCCACTCAAAGCCACGGTGACACTACTACCGACGGTTAGCCACATTTGGCTTAAAAAGCCAAACGCAACATAATATCTACCAATTCATTTCCAGCAGTATTGCCCCTGCCTGCGTGAAGCGCACGTCTGTCTAGTGGGTAGACAGAAAGGTTTTCCTCAAAACCTTCTCAAATAAATGTTTACTTCAAAGTAGGCCTACCTGACAGAATTATATAATTATTATTTGTATCAATTTGTTGCCGCCACATGTGCAGTTGCAGTAGCAGCACAGAAACATTGCTAGTCAAACACATTCCTCTCTCGCTAGGTGTGCACTTGAAATATTTGTATTTATTTTTTATTCTCGCTTTTTCCAGTCTTCGGAGTTATTATTCACCCTTATTTGACCAGGTATATTGACAGAAAACACATCTCTTGTACAGTAAGGACCCGGGGAAGAAATACAGGGGAAAGGAGAAGAGAAGAATATGCCTATTTGAAAGCTAGATTAAACAAATTGTTAGAAAAGGTTGGAGACCCCTGTTCTAGTTGGTCTAGATCTATAGGAGGTAGGGGCTAAGGAGTAAGGCGTAGTTTCTAGTTGTATTAGTCGTATGTACGGGATACGCATGGCATACATCGTCCAAGGTTTCTTCTTGACAATGCAACAACAATAAAAAAGTATAAAAGATAAGAATGTGAACATAAAGTAAATGGCTCATTAAAATAGAATACACATTTTAGTACAAGTATAACACAGGAAGGCACAATTTATGATTTAGTATTTACGTGTGTATTGGGGAACAGGGCGATGAGAGGGCGGTGTATAAACTGAGCAGTATAATACGAGTCTGGCAGCTGCAGTTGTGATGTGTGTGTAGCATGAATGTATATGTGTGTCTATGTCTGTGTGTGTGTGCGTGTCTATGTCTGTGTGGGTGTGTGCATGAGTGAGTGCATGTATGCTAAGGTGCAGAGAATAAGAGCATGTGGTCAGTCCAGTTGGACAGGTTTGTCAAAGGGAGTACTGCAATATACAAATGATGTAAGAAAATGGCATAGAATAAAATGCTAAAAACTATTGAGTGAGTGTTGTCTGATTGAAGCTGGTACATGGTAACAGGACATGCCAAGTGATGTATCACAATGTAAGATCTTTGCAATATATTTAGTGAGCGTGGCGACTGCTGAAATGACATGGCTGTCAACATTATTCAAACACACAGCATGCTACCGTCCCCATATTGTGTGTGTGTGTACGTGGATGTGTGGGTGAGTGTATGGTCTTGAGAGAAAATGTGATCAGAGAAAAGAGAGAAAGACGTAAGACCTATGTTGCTCTAACTGTAATACAAAGGTGTTTGTGCGTGTGTGTGTGTGTGTGTGTGTGTGTGTGTGTGTGTGTGTGTGTGTGTGTGTGTGTGTGTGTGTGTGTGTGTGTGTGTGTGTGTGTGTGTGTGTGTGTGTGTGTGTGTGTGTGTGTATGTGTGTGTATGTGTGTACGCGTGTGGATGAGTGAACCAGTGGACAAAACAATTAAATGTGGGCTGCATAACAGCAAAGCCACTACACAACACAAGACTAAACAATAAATTAATTGCACAGTTTACCCACTGTTCCGCAGTAGGCCATCATTGTAAATAAGAATTTGTTCTGAACTGACTTGCCTGGTTAAATTAAAATTAAATTAAAAACAAACAGTGACCCCAAACAGCAATCCCAACACCTTACCACTACTACACCTGGCTGTCAGCAGAGCCTTGTATGGCAGTGAACAATTAATTCAGCCTCATTTATTGCCTTTAAAAAAAACATAGCTGATTGGCTGACTTGCTTAAACAAATGTGGTTTCTACTGACAATTGAGATGTACAAACTATGGCATAAGGGACGACAAGCGAATAAGAGGCTATCCGTAATTTCGATTAAGACATTAATGAGCGAGCTTGGATGGATTTAGTCAATATAACTATTTGTTCAGCACTTTCAAAATGTACAGAGACAGAATTCAGAACATGGGCCGCTCTTACAGTGTTCTCCCTGTACACCAAGTCAGAACCCTAGGATAAATAAAGGAAGCAAATAAGCAAACAATGAAAGCTCTTACAATATTCGATTATTAGCGTGAGGCACATGGCACATGGGCTACTAACAGCTTACTACACAACATACACTTAGTATTACTTTCTTATCTACATTATATATATCTCCCTGGCATATTACATAATTTATGCAGCAGTATACAATACATTTTTGGACTCACCTTGTTGTGCTCACTTGAACAGGAAGGTGGTGCGGCGGTCATCAAAGTCTGGCATTCTCTGCATTTATGGTGCTTTAAAGACAACTGGGAAATTGGAAAAAAAGGTTTAATCACGATAACGTCAGTGATCTTCAAGTCGTAGATCTAGAAAGTGGCCCGAGTTCCGAATTTACAATTCCGTGTTGGATGAAAGTTCAAAACGTATTTTCACAGACGTAGCTCGTTTTTCCCGAGTTCACAGTTGTCTTGAACTCACAAAAGTCAGATTTTACAGTTCAGAGATAATAGTTGTTCTGAGCTTGGCACAAATCATGCTTGATGACTGCTAGCTAAGATTTTGAAAGTATGACGTTGACATTATCTGTCCAATCAAAGCTTCTGCGATTTCACATCATTGTATCTGTGGCTCATGACCTTGAGCCTTCATGGATGGGCACTTCTAATGTGACTCTATGGCAGCACCAAAGGGGCTTGAATTTTCTAGCTCTACCCTTAGACTTGGTAGTGACGTAGTGTCCCAAACTGAGAAGTGGTCTGTGGTCACCACCTGCAGAACCACTCCTTTATTGGGGGTGTCTTGCTAATTGCCTATAATTTCCACCTTTTGTCTATTCCATTTGCACAACAGCATGTGGAAATTATTGTCAATCAGTGTTGCTTCCTAAGTGGACAGTTTGATTTCACAGAAGTGTGATTGACTTGGAGTTACATTGTGTTGTTTAAGTGTTCCCTTTATTTTTTTGAGCAGTGTATATATTTTTTACATGTTTTTCAAACTGATATGTGACAAGTATTAATCCCAAAATAACATGAAAAACAAGAAAGGCCCCAACAACAAAAAAAACCTTTGCTAGAAATGTGGGGCTCAAAACCTCCCTGAATGACAGATCGCCACTGGAGTGAACTAATTTGTCACTTCAGCATCTGCCACCCTTAGATAGTGCAAACCTTGTACCTGTGTGTAGATGGTCCTGGAGCTTTCATTTTGCAGTTATTCAGTAAATCCCCCAGAGGGCAGTACAGCCCTACATTTAATCACAGACAACTACATATTCTGCAATAGAGAACAAAAATCTGTCACTTTTCCCTTTGGATGATGTGTCCTTAACATCGACAGATCTCATTACCGAGTCGTGACACGGGATTGTGACATTGATGTGCTTGAGTGGGAATGGAGAAGTTCATCTGATTACGTAATCTCCGTCTCACTATATCGGCATCTGGTCTAACACTCCCGAAGCAGTGTCTACAATAAGCTTGACCCCAGGCAGCCAGAGGAGATTACATTTCCTCAACTACTCAGACACAGACCCAGCTAAAGTAATCCTCGATCCCCTCACCCCTCCCTCAGGAATTAAACAACCAGGCAACTGAGGCCGGAGGAGGCACCTTTTCTCTCAGTGGATGAAAAGATCAGACCCACCATTTGAACCCCCTCCAATTCACCTCTATCTGGCTTCTGTTCTCCTCCCTTTCTCCCCTCTCTCTATCTCTCTTTCTCTCTCGCACGCACGCACACACAAATCATGCACACACATGCAGTACATTTTCTGCAGTTCTACACATTTTGTCATGGTGCGAGTAATCATCATTTTTTGGGAGCGATTTTACAACACATTTCATGCAATTCTACTCATTTTCCCATGCGGCAGAGAGAGATTTTTGCAGCTTTAAAGCACGTTTTCAGTAATTCTACAAATTTTACCATGACTTATGCCATGTTTTTGATATCTGACTGAGAGTGATGAACAAAATCAATGGAGGCCCCCTGAAGGTCAGGATCTCTGACCGACTGGTGTGCCCGGCGGTATTTGGCCTTGATTACTACAAGTTTAGATAGCTGGCTAAACTAACTTACCAATTTAAAAATGTTAGCTAATTGACTGACTGTCAGAGACTGACAAAACAAGAGAAAAATTGCTGATGCACAACCAAATTTTGTTTATTCTACTGTTCTAAATATCAACAATAAGTTGAGACCCCGACTGAGTGAGACAGAAAGAATGAGACAATCCATGCGATTTTGGGAGAAGGAAAGATACAGGGATTGAAAAAGAGACCGAAAACAGAGCAAGGGATGGTGAAAGACAGAAGTTGAAGAGAGAGTGAGAGATTGATAGCGTGAGGGAGGAGGGTAGGAGGATGTATCTGTGCTCAGCAAAAACGAGGCTAAAGAGCTGACCGGCGGATAGAGAGGTGCACGCTGCGATGCCGGCGGGGTGTGTAATGATATCCTCGGTCTGTCCTTCGCTTCCTTCGTCTCTGCCCTCGCTCTGCCAATCACTCTCCGATGAGGGGGGCCGGGGATGGGACTGGATGCAGCGCAGGAGTCTGCAGCCATTCCAAAAGAGCCCTATAGAGTCAGATAAGGGGTGGAGGGTTAGTGGGAGGAGGGATGAAGGGTTGGAGGGAGAGAGCATGGTTCCATGGCCATGAACAGGATTCCAAAACAGCCTGATGGGGGTGTTGGCACAGGAGGAATGTGGGTGGCAGCCCATTTGGGACACAGATGTGACGAGGAGCTCCGAGCTGAGAACTTTTCACCTACCTCTTTCGGAAAGGTCACCTGACCTCTGCCCACGCCTTCTACCTTATGGTGGTAAGAGGGCTTGGGAGGGGGAGAGGATGAGAGAAGATGACCCTAGCAGAGCATAATGGTCTAAAGCCAGAGCGGTACATACAGAAACGCCCCTGTGCAATTCCCCTTCCCCTTGAGGAACCTTCATGGCTACATAGGCTATAAGAGCTTCTGTTAAATGAATATATACATTCCCCTAAGTGAATTTCAGAAAACGCATTGCACGAGATGAATACTGAACTGTTAAAGTGTGGGGTTTAATGTGGGGGGGGGTCTCTAGACCACATTTTTACAGTTTCCAATGTTCAGACCTTATTGGCCTTTTCCGGTAAATGTCCCACTCTAGCAGTGTATCGTCGAACTTGACTTTGTGATCTCAAAAATGGCCTGTCCAGTCTCCTAGGCAACTAGCTAAATTTAGATAGTAATAACATGATATTTGATTGGGGAATTCAAGCAAAGAGCCACTCCATGGAAGTAGGCTCCCCTTTTGGGTGTGCTCTCCCTCTTCCCTTCCTTCTGCTTCCCCCTATCTATCTGCTTCCTCCTCTTCCTCCTCTTCTACCTCTCCCTCATCCTATACATGTTCCTCTCCTCTTCATCTCTCCCTCCACTCTCCTCTCCTTCACTTTTCTCTTCCTCTCTCCCTCCACTTCACTCTCCTCTTCCTCTCTCCCTCCACTCTCCACTCCTCCCTCCTCCCTCCACATATCTATCCTTCCAATCATCTCTAACTTCTCTTCCTCCATGCCTTTTGCTGCTGAGCCCGGACTCTCTACATCACTTCCCTATTTTTCACTGACCTAGAGGAACATGAATAGTAACAGAGGGAGAGGAGCAACAAATAGGATACAATTGTGATCAGGAACATAATCTCTCTCTCTCCCTGTCTCTCTCTTCCTTCCTCTCTTTCTTTTTCTCAACCATACTGTTACGGTAATCCTCTTCCTCTTCATCCGAGGAGGAGGAGTAGTGATTCGACCAAGGCGCAGCGGGTTGTGAATACATAATTTTAATTAACAAGACGGAAAAAACACGAAACGAAATACACTTGAATGATTAACAAAATAACAAAACGGAATAGACAGACCTGGACATGGAACTTACATAAAACACGAAGAACGCACGAACAAGGAAAATAGACTACACAAAATGACGATGTACAAATAAACCGAACAGTCCCGTATGGTGCGACAAACACTGACACAGGAGACAACCACCCACAACGAACACTGTGAAACAACCTACCTAAATATGACTCTCAATTAAAGGAACGCCAAACACCTGCCTCTAATTAAGAGCCATACCAGGCAACCCTAAACCAACATAGAAACAGACAACATAGAATGCCCACCCAAACTCACGTCCTGACCAACTAACACATACAACAAACTAACAGAAATAGGTCAGGAACGTGACACATACACATCCTCTCTTCCGAATAATAGGTTTCCATAATACATTGTATGATACAGTTTTCACACTCTCGCTCTCTCCCTCTATTAAATTCAATTTAAGTGCTTTATTGGCATGGGGAACATATATTAACATTGCCAAAGCAAGTGAAGTAGATAAAAAAACAAAAGTGAAAAAACTATTAAAATGTACAGTAAACATTACACTCACAAAAGTTCCACGAGAATAAAGACATTTCAAATGTCATATTTAGTGCAAATAGTTAAAGTACAAAAGGGAAAGTAAATAAACATAAATATGGGTTGTATTTACAATGGCGTTTGTTCTTCACTGGTTGCCCTTTTCTTGTGGCAACAGGTCACATATCTTGCTGTTTTGATGGCACACTGTGATTGTAGTGGCGATTACCTATGAAATGCCACTGGCACGGGAGAGAGATAACACGTCCACAAAAATCAGCTTTCCAAATGCTACTCTTTTTGGGTGAATATAATGCATATAAAATATAAATAGCTCCAAACACATATTCCTATAGAAAAGGTGCAGAGAAATGCATTCTATGACCTATATCTGTGATATGGTGAGAACTGCATGTGCTCTCCTCTCACCTGTGCTAACCCATCCTGGTCACCTGTGCTACCTACATACAAACGTGACCAGTGACCCATGACACCAACATATAGTGCCCTCTAGTGTACAAAACAAGTAACAAATAACCCTTGACAGACAACATACGTACAGTCGTGGCCAAAAGTTTTGAGAATGACACAAATATACATTTTCACAAAGTCTGCTGCCTCAGTTTGTATGATGGCAATTTCCATATACTCCAGAGTGTTATGAAGAGTGATCAGATGAATTGCAATTAATTGCACTCTCTCTTTGCCATGCAAATGAGCTGAATCCCCCCCCCAAAAAAATTTCAGCCCTGCCACAAAAGGACCAGCTGACATCATGTCAGTGATTCTCTCGTTAACACAGGCGTGAGTGTTGAGGAGGACGAGGCTGGAGATCCCTCTGTCATGCTGATTGAGTTTGAATAACAGACTGGAGGCTTCAACAGGAGCTCTGTCAACCATGGTTACCTGCAAGGAAACACGTGCCATCATCATTGCTTTGCACAAAAAGGGCTTCACAGGCAAGGATATTGCTGCCAGTAAGATTGCACCTAAATCAACCATTTATCGGATCATCAAGAACTTCAAGGAGAGCTGTTCAAATGTTGTGAAGAAGGCTTTAGGGCGCCCAAGAAAGTTCAGCAAGCGCCAGGACTGTCTCCTAAAGTTCATTCAGTTGGGGGATCGAGGCACCACCAGTACAGAGCTTGCTCAGGAATGGCAGCAGGCAGGTGTGAGTGCATCTGCATGCACAGTGAGGTGAAGACTTTTGGAGGATGGCCTGGTGTCAAGAAGGGAAGCAAAGAAGCCACAAAAACATCGAGGACAGACTGATATTCTACAAAATGTACAGGGATTGGACTGCTGAGTACTGGGGTAAAGTAATTTTCTCTGATGAATCCCCTTTCCGATTGTTTGGGGCATCCGGAAAAAAGCTTGTCCAGAGAAGACAAGGTGAGCGCTACCATCAGTCCTGTGTCATGCTAACAGTTAATTATCCTGAGACCATTCATGTGTGGGGTTGCTTCTCAGCCAATGGAGTGCGCTCACTCACAATTTTGCCTAATTACACAGCTATGAATAAAGAATTTTACCAACACATCCTCCAAGTGTAACTTCTCCCAACCATCCAGGAACAGTTTGGTGACGAACAATGCCTTTTCAGGCATGATGGAGCACCTTGCCATAAGGCAAAAGTGATAACTAAGTGGCTCAGGGAACAAAACATTGATATTTTGGGTCCATGGCCAGGAAACTCCCCAGACCTTAATCCCATTGAGAACTTGTGGTCAATCCTCAAGAGGCGGGTGGACAAATAAAACCCCACAAATTCTGACAAACTCCAAGCATTGATTATGCAAGAATGGGCTGCCCTCAGTCAGGTTGTGGCCCAGAAATGAATTGACAGCATGCCAGGGCGGATTGCAAAGGTCTTGAAAAAAAGGGTCAACACTGCAAATATTGACTCTTTGCATCAACTTCATGTAGTAATTGTCAATAAAAGCCTTTGACACTTGAAATTATATGCTTGTAATTATACTTGAAATGCTTGTAATTATACTTCAGTATTCCATAGTAACATCTGACAAAACTATCTGAAGACACTAAAGCAGCAAACTTTGTGTAAATTAATATTTGTGTCATTCTCAAAACTTTTGGCCTCGACTGTATATATTTAATTTTATTGAACCTTTTTTTAGTCAAGTCAGTTAAGAACAAACTCGTATTTACCCAAACGGCCTAGCCCGGCCAAACCCTAACCCGGACGACACTGGGAGCTCCTGCCAAATGTATGACCATATTAGAGACACATATTTCCCTCATTACACAGTCCCACAAAGAATTTGAAAACAAACCCAATTTTGATCAAATCTCATATCTATTGGGTGAAATACAACTGTAGGAGCATGTTTGGCCTGTTTATGTGTTGACTCAATCATGGACACTCTTACTGACAGTTGTGGCTGCTTTGTGTAATGTATTGTTGTCTTTACCTTATTGACCTTTGTGCTGCTGACTGTGCCCAAAAATGTTTGTACCATGTTTTGTGCTGCTACCATGTTGTGTTGCTACTATGTTGTTGTTATGTAGCTAACGTGCTGTGTTGTCATGTGTTGCTGATTTGCTATGTTGTTGTCTTAGGTCTCTCTTTATGTGGTGTTGTGTTGTCTCTCTCGTTGTGATGTGTGTTTTGTCCTATATGTATATTGTATTTATTTATTTTAATCCCAGGCCCCCGTCCCAACAGGAAGCATTTTGTCTGTTGGTAGGTCGTCATTGTAAATAAGAATTTGATTTTAAATGACTTGCCTAGTTAAAAAAAGGTTAAATAAAAATGTAATAACAAATTAGGTTAGGAAGTGCAGCTCAATTTACACCTCAATTTGTGGGCAGTGTGCACATAGCCTATTTTCTCTTGAGAGCAAGGTCTGCCTATGGCGACCTTTCGCAATAGCAAGACTCACTGAGTCTGTCAAAGCTTTGCTTAAGTTTGGGTCAGTCACACTGGTCAGGTATTCTGCCACTGTGTACTCTGTTTAGGGCCAAATATCATTCTAGTTTGCTCAGTTTTTTGTTTGGTAATTCTTTCCAATGTGTCAAATAATTATCTTTTTGTTTTCTCATGATTTGGTTGGGTCTAGTTGTGTTGATGTCCTGGGGGTCTGTGGGGTCTGTTTGTGTTTGTGAACAGAGCCCCTGGACCAGATTCACAAAATACTTCTTACGCAAAAACGTACGTTTATTAAGAATACAAATAAGAAGTTCATAAGATAGTTTGTAAGTGCAATTCCTCAACAATATTTTAAGATTGAATGATTTTCTTACGAACCTATCTTGGAATTTGGAACATTTCAAATAACTTTATTTTCAAGAATTGAATTTCTTCTTAAAACCTCTCTAGGCTAGGGCGGACAGTAGTGTCCTCAGATATTCGCATGGTTTGCTTTCGCCGTAGTCCTTTTAAAATCTGACACCGTGGCTGGATTAACAAGAAGTTAAGCTTTATTTTGACATATTGCGTGTGTATTTTTAAGAATGTTAAATATTTACAATTCTGTAGTTTGAATTTGGCGCCCTGCACTTTCACTGGATGTTGGTCAGGTGGGACGGTAGTGTCCCATCTAGCCTAGAGAGGTTAAGAAGATTTTGTGAATCTGGGCCACGCTTGCTTAAGGGACTCTTCTCCAGGTTCATCTCTCTGTAGGTAATGGCTTTGTTATGGAAGGTTTGGGAATCGCTTCCTTTTAGTTGGTTATAGAATTTTAATGTCTCTTTTCAGGATTTTGATAATTAGCGGGTATCAGCCTAATTCTGCTCTGCATGCATTATTTGGTGTTAAGTTATACACAGAGGATATTTTTGCAGAATTCTGCATGCAGAGTCTCAATTTGGTGTTTGTCCCATTTTGTGAATTATTGGTTGGTAAGCAGACTCCAGACCTCACAACCATGAAGGGCAATGGGTTCTACAACTTATTAAAGTATTTTTAACCAGATCCTAATTGGTATATCCAATTTTATGTTCCGTTGGATGGCACAGAAGGCCCTTCTTGCCTTGTTTTCTACTTTTAAACTCGGACAAAACAGAGATGCTAGTTCTAGGTCCCAAGAAACAAAGACATCTTCTGTTGAATCTGACAATTAATCTTGATGGTTGTATAGTCGTCTCAAATAAAACTGTGGACCTCGGCGTTACTCTGGACCCTGATCTCTCTTTTGACGAACATATCAAGCTTTTTTCCATCTACGTAACATTGCAAAAATCTGAAACTTTCTGTCCAAAAATTATCCAGAAAAATGTATCCATGCTTTTGTCACTTTTAGGTTAGACTACTGCAATGCTCTACTTTCCGGCTACCCGGATAAAGCACTAAATAAACTCCGGTTAGTGCTAAACACGGCTGCTAGAATCTTGACTAGAACCCAAAAATGTGATCATATTACACCAGTACAAGCCTCTCTACACTCTATACTGCTAACCTACAAAGCATTTCATGGGCTTGCTCCTACCATTCTTTCCGATTTGGTCCTGCTGTACATACCTACACGTACGCTACGGTCACAAGACGCAGGCCTCCTTACTGTCCCTAGAATTTCTAAGCAAACAGCTGGAGGCAGGGCTTTCTCCTATAGAGCTACCATTTTAATGGAATGTCTGCCTATCCATGTGAAAAACGTAGACTCGGTCTCGAACTTTAAGTCTCTATTTAAGATTCATCTCTTCAGAAGGTCCTATGATTAAGTGTAGTCTGGCCCAGGAGTGTGAAGGTGAACGGAAAGGCATTGGAGCAACAAACCGCCCTTGCTGTCTTTGTCTGACGGGTTCCCCTTTCTCCACTGGGATTCTCTGCCTCAAACCCTATTACAGGAGCTGAGTCACTGGCTTACTGGTGCTCTTCCATGCCGTCCCTAGGAGGGGTGCGTCACTTGAGTGGGTTGAGTCACTGACATGATCTTCCTGTCCGGGGTGGCGCTCCCCCTTTGGGTTTGTGCCGTGGGGGAGATCTTTTTGGGCTATACTCGGCCTTGTCTTAGGATGGTAAGTTGGTGATTGAAGATATCCCTCTAGTGGTGTGGGGGCTGTGCTTTGGAAAAGTGGGTGGGGTTATATCCTGCCTGTTTGGCCCTGTCCGGGGGTATCGACGGACGAGGCCACAGTGTGTCCCGACCCCTCCTGTCTCAGCTTCCAGTATTCATTCTGCAAAAGTTTGTGTCGGGGGCTAGGGTCAGTCTGTTATATCTGGAGTATTTCTTCTGTGTTATCCGGTGTCTTGTGTGAATTTAAGTATGCTCTCTCTAATTCTCTCTCTCTTTTTCTCTATTTCTTTATTTCTTTCTTTCTTTCTCTCTCCATGCCTCAGGATTACCTGGCTTGATGACTCCTTGCTGTCCCCAGTCCACCTGGTCGTGCTGCTGCTCCAGTTTCAACTGTTCTGCTTGCGGCTATGTAACCCTGACCTGTTCACAGGACGTGCTACCGGTCCCAGACCTGCTGTTTTCATCTCTCTAGAGACAGCAGGAGCAGTAGAGATACGCTGAATGATCGACTATGAAAAGCCACCTGACATTTACTCCTGAGGCGCTGACCTGTTGCACCCTCTACAACCACTGTGATTATTATTATTTGTTCATGCTGGTCATCTATGAACATTTGAACATCTTGGCCATGTTCTGTTATAATCTCCACCCGGCACAGCCAGAAGAGGACTGGCCACCCCTCAGAGCCTGGTTCCTCTCTAGGTTTTTTCCTAGGTTCTGGCCTTTCTAGGGAGTTTTTCCTAGTCACCGTGCTTCTACACCTGCATTGCTTACTATTTGGGGTTTTAGGCTGGGTTTCTGTACAGCACTTTGTGACATCAGCTGATGTAAGTAGAGCTTTATAAATAAATGTGATTGATTTGATTGATTATCTCTCAGATTGTTCACAGCTTTGTGGAAGTTACCTGTGGCGCTAATGTTTAGGACGAGGTATGTATCGTTTGTTGTGTGCTCTAGGGCAAAGGTGTCTAGATGGAATTTGTGTTTGCGGTCCTGGCAACTGGACCTTTTATGGAACACAATTATTGTTGTCTTACTGAGTTTTACTGTCAGGCCCCAGAATCTGTGCAGAAGATCTAGGTCCTGCTGTAGGCCCTCCTTGGTTGGGGACAGAAGCACCAGATCATCAGCAAACAGTAGACATTACACTTCAGATTCTAGTAGGGTGAGGCCGGGTGCTGCAGACTGTTCTAGTGCCCTTGCCAATTCGGTGATATATATTATGAAGAGGGTGGTCTTAAAGTCAATCCTGTCTCTCCCCACGGCTCTGTGGAAAGAAAGTAGTGTGTTTTTTTCTGTTTGTGTACCTGGATTTTATTATGTTTTATGTTTTTCCTCCAACCCCACTTTCCATCAATTTGTATAGCAGACCCTCATTCCAAATTGAGTCAACAGCATTTTTTAAATCAAAAGAGCATGCGAAGTCTTTGCCTTTGTTTTGGTTTGTTTGTTTGTCAATTATGGTGTTCAGGGTGAATACGTGGTCTGTCGTACGGTAATTTGATAAAAAGCCAATTTGACATTTGCTCAGTATATTGTTTTCACTGAGGAAATAAGTGAAAACAAGTTGGCTGTTAATGAAAATGCAGAGGATTTTCCCAAGGTTGCTGTTGATGGATATCCCATGGTAGTTATTGGGGTTCAAATTTGTCTCCACTTTTGTGGATTGGGGTGATCAGTCCCTGGTTCCAAATATTGGGGAAGATGCCAGAGCTAAGGATGATGTTAAAGCGTTTAAGTATAGCCAATTGGAAGTTGTGGTCTGTTTATTTTATCCTTTCATTGAGGATACCATCAACACCACAGGCCTTTTTGGGTTGGAGGGCTTGTATCTTGGCCTGTAGTTCATTCAATGTAATTGCAGAATCCAGTGGGTTCTGGTAGTTTTTAATGTTTGATTCTAAGAATTGTATTTTATCATGTATATGTTTTTGTTGTTTGTTCTCTGTTATAGGGCCAAAAAGATTGGAGAAGTGGTTTACCCATACATCTCTGTTTTGGATAGATAACTCTTCGTGTAGTTGTTTGTTTAGTGTTTTCCAATCAGTGGTTAGACTCTATGGATTCCTAAAATTCATTGAGCTGATATCTGAGTTCCTTCTATTTCCGTAGTGTATTTCTGTGTTTTAGTGATTCACCATAGTGAAGGTGTAGATTCAGGTTTTCTGGGTCGCTATGTTTTGGGTTGGATAAGTTTCTAAATTTGCATTCATCAAACCATTTGTCATTGTTAATTTTCTTCGGTTGGATATTTTTTGATTTGATAGGGAAGCTGAGAGGTCAAATAAACGTTTTCTACTGCCATGTTTACACCTTCACTATTACAGTGAAACGTTTTGTCCAGAAAGGTTTGAATTTGTTGATGCTTAATAGTTGTTTGGTAGGTTTCCACACTACTTTCCTTCCATCTATAGCTTTACTTAAGAATATGATTCAGTTCCTTTGGCTTTGATGCCTCATGAATATGTATTGCTCTGTTCAAGTAGTCTGTGATTTTGCTGTGATCTGATAGGGGTGTCAGTGGGTTGACTCTGAATGCTCTGAGAGACTCTGGGTTGAGGTCAGTGATAAAGTAGTCACCAGTTCTACTGCCAAGAGATGAGCTATAGGTGCACCTACCGTATAAATCCACTCGAAGCCTACCATTGTGTACATACCCAGCATGCAACAGAGCTGCAGGGGTTGTGACCCATTTTTGTTGGTTATGTTGTCGTGGTATGCCCAGGGGTGCATATGGGGGAGGGAATGCTGTCACCTCCAGGTAGGTGTTTGTCCCCATGTGTGCTGAGGGTGTCAGGTTCTTGTCCAGTTCTGACATTTAGGTCACCACAGACTAGTACATGTCCCTTCATTTGTCTTTCCTGCTGTGATGTTGAGGCTATGGTCAGGGTCTGGTGTGAACAGTTCTGCTGTGATGTCGAGACTTTGGTTGGGGTCTGAGGTGGGCTGTTCTGCTGGCTTCTCTAATGGGTTGTTCTGTGTCACACGTCATCATTCTGACCTGCTCCTCGAGCACATTCACCTTCTCCTCTAGTGCTCTATTCTTCTCCTGCTCCTGCTCTTTCTCCTGTTGATGTTGTCTCACCACAGTCCAGAGTGCAGATATGTCTCTCTCCACCTCCAGCTCTCCGGGTCTGGTTGAAGGTGTTGTTGAGCTGGACAATTTTTTTGTGCTGACTGGAGTGTGTTCACCTGCTGTTCTAGCTCCACCTGACTTACCTCCAGCTGGGTGAATTTTTCCTTCATTTCAATGAGGGAGTAGTACTCTGTGCTGGGAGGTTGATTTTCCGCTTGGGGTTGTATAATGAAGAGGTCTGGTCTGACATGCTCGGGGTGGGGTTATCTTTCTCAAGACAGCTCAACAGGATAAACTCTATCTCTTTGATTGTGTGAAAGTCCAGCTGAAACTGTTTGGGGTTGCCCTGGACCATTATTGTTCCAGACTTGTAGAGGTTGACATTGGCTGACTCAGTTTCCACCCATTGCTAAGACCCTTCCTCTTAACAGATGGGTAGTGTGCTAATGTAGTACTGCGCCATGCCAGGGGATGGTCTGTGTGGAAGAATAAGTTGCTTATGTTCCCATTTCTATAATAGTCAGCCTTGTCTTTGGAATGCACAGGGGTGTATATGTTTAATAACAACCTGAGAGTCATTTTTTACTCCTGTCATTTCAAATCAATCAAATGTATTTATGAAGCCCTTTTTTACATCAGCAGATGTCACAACCTGCTTATACAGAAACCCAGCTTAAAACCCCAAAGAGCAAGCAATGTAGATGTAGAAGCACGGTGGCTAGGAAACTCCTTAGAAAGGCAGGTACCTAGAAATAAATCTAGAGAGGATCCAGGCTCTGAGGGGTGGTCAGTCCTCTTCTGGCTATGCCGGTGGAGATTTTAAGAGAACATGGGCATTAAGGCTAGACGTCCCACTCCTTCCACCTTCCACTGCGCTAGCCAGCAACTTTAATAATTACACACACATCCATTTAGTCCTGTCGGCCTAGTCCCTGAAAATAAGTTTTGAATTCAATTTACATCTCAACATTATGCCTGGCTGTCTCTAAATACTGCAGCTAATTGTTGAATACTTTCCCTTACTTGATGTGGTCCTGTAATCCCCACCAACCACTATGGTTGTCTAAAAGAGACTACATAGTACGTCATAGAATAGGCGGGCGCAACATACACATGGTGGCACAACATACAGAAGGCCGCTGGTTCAAATCCTGCTGTTGGTTTTTTGTTTTCTAACCTTAACCCTAACCCTAAACTTATCCTGAAACAGTTTGGTCTCAAGAGTTCTGGTCATGGCTTCGTCTCTGATATGACCTATAGTGGAGGTAATTTTTGTAGCATCTCATGCAAGCAGACATCGCCATGTGTATATATATCAATAAATAAAATAAAGGAGAATGTCCAACATGTGCTCCAGTTGACACAAACATAAGACGGTCTCCAACTCTCCATCAATTAATTTGCACAGTGAATCAATAAGTAAAAAATTGTGTTTTCTTTTCTCCTACATTGAGATGTCTCTGTGTGTGTGTGTGTGTGTGTGTGTGTGTGTGTGTGAGAGTATGTGCTTGCGCACACTGAATGACAGACTGGGACAGACAGACATACTCATAGTACACACACACACACACACACACACACACACACACACACACACACACACACACACACACACACACACACACACACACACACACACACACACACACACACACACACACAGTACACAGATACACACACACACACACAGTACACAGATACACAGATACACAAGTATGCCCAAACACACACACATACAGTAGCCAAGGCTTGTTCCAGGCAAAAGCGGTCCGGCCCCGCACGCAGCATGTGTTCCATGCTGAGCTGTGGTGATAAAAATGACTAATTGTCAGACAGGTTTAGAAATGAGCTCAGAGAAGCCAAAGGACATAATTACAGAGCTGTCAGCGGCTAAAACACTGGGATAGTGATGCATGATAATCACTGTGGCTGAGCTGAGCTTCGTATGCCCGAACAAGCTTCATTCTTTTCTGCCACACCATCGACAAGGGAAGCTTATGAGGAACTATATCTTATTTCCAGTCGAAGCCAGAACCTAAATCATAAGCACTGAAACCGAGTCTGAGATATGGAAAGCTGTTTTGAAATGGAATTTGTAATACCTTGCTATTTTTTCTAATCACACTGTATCACAGCCTATATATACAGTACCAGTCAAAAGTTTGGACACACCTACTCATTACAGGGTTTATCTTTATTTTTTACTATTTTCTACATTGTAGAATAATAGTGAAGACATCAACACTATGAAATAACACATATGGAATCATGTAGTAACCAAAAAAGTGTTAAACAAATAAAAATATATGTTATATTTGAGATTGTTCAAAGTAGCCACCCTTTGCCTTGATGGCAGCTTTGCACACTCTTGGCATTCTCTCAACCAGCTTCATGAGTTAGTCACCTGTAATGCATTTCAATTAACAGGTGTGCCTTGTTAAAAGTTAATTTGTGGAATTGATTTCCTTCTTAATGTGTTAGAGCCAATGTGTTGTGACAAGGTAGGGGTGGTATACAGAAGATAGCCCTATTTGGTAAAAGACCATGTCCATATTATGGCAAGAACAGCTCAAATAAGCAAAGAGAAATGACAGTCCATCATTACTTTAAGGCATGAAGGTCAGTCAATCCGGAAAATGTCAAGGACTTTGAAAGTTTATTCAAGTGCAGTCTCAAAAACAATCAAGTTCTATGATGAAGCTGACTCTCATGAGGACCGCCACAGGAAAGGAAGACCCAAAATTACCTCTGCAGCAGAGAATACGTTCATTTGATTTAACTGCACCTCAGATTGCATCCCAAATAAATGCTTCACACATCTCAACATCAACTGTTCAGAGGAGACTGTGTGAATCAGGCCTTCATGGTTGAATTTCTGCAAAGAAACACCAATAAAAAGAAGAGACTTGCTTGGGCCACGAAACACGAGCAATTGGCCTTTAGCCTGGTGGAAATCTGTTCTTAGGTCTGATGAGTACAAATTTGCGATTTTTGGTTCCAACCGCCACGTCTTTGTGAGACAAAGAGTAGGTGAACGGATGATCTCCGCTTGTGTGGATCCCACTGTGAAGCATGGAGGAGGAGGTGTGATGGTGTGGGGGTGCTTTGCTTGTGACACTGTCTGTGATTTATTTCGAATTCAAGGCCAGCATGGCTACCACAGCATTCTGCAGCGATACACCATCCCATCTTGTTTGCGCTTAGTGGGACTACCATTTGTCTTTCAACAGGACAATGACCCAAAACACACCTCCAGGCTGTGTATGCGCTTTTTGACCAAAAGGAGATTTATGGAGTGATCCAACAGATGACCTGACCTCCAAAATCACCCGACCTCAACCCAATTGAGATGATTTGGGATGAGTTGGACTGCAGAGTGAAGCAAAACCAGCCAACAAGTGCTCAAGACTGCTCATTAAGCGTTTTGAGAGATTGCCAAGAGTGTGCAAAGCTGTCATCAAGGCAAAGGGTGGCTACTTCGAAGAATCTCAAATATAAAATATATGTTGATTTCTTTAACACTTGTTTGGTTACTGCATGATTCCAGATGTGTTATTTCATAGTGTTGATGTCTTCACTATTTTTCTACAATGTAGAAAATAGTAAAAATAAAGAAAAACGCTTGAATAAGTAGGTGTGGTACTTTACATTGTTATGGGTGTTTTGTAGCTAATACATTCTGATATTTCTCCATGAGAGTGAGAAGGTAGACAATTTACAAATACACATAAAAGACACTTAAAATATAATATTTGCCTCTTTTATGCTTGACATTTGTTGATAAGAATTACTGAAAGTGAGACAAGACAGAATACAAAAGAACAAAATAGGAATACATAGGAATATACACCCACATTTTCAGTCAAAACAGAGTATTTCAAACCATACTGTCCCCCAGGCACCATAGTCATCCTAAATCAGCACACAATAAATGTAAAAACTTCACAATGTTTCCAATTATAATTTGTATTCTCACTGGCACTAATGTTGCTTATAGCGACTATTTGAAAGGAGCTTTTACAATACAGGTGTAGGATCTTATTTTGAGCCATTTTGCTGCAGCAGTAAAATAAATCTGCAGCATCAGAAAATGTGAATTATTATGTGGATTATATTTTTGAAAGGGTTGATCATTTTTTCGTAACGGAACATATCAAAGAGGAAATTAGAAACTTCAGAAGCCTTTTTAAACCTCAAACACACTGCACGTTTAAAAGTTATCCTGCAACCGGGTGATCAAATTGTCATCCTAACATATGTACTTGCAGTGGTTGAGATACAGTACGTGTTTAACCTACTTATTGTAAGAAGGCTAGCTCTAGATGAAAACATATGCTAAGGTCACTTAAAGGTCATTGTAAACATGTGTAAATGAGAAGAATGCAATTAATATTATATGAAAAAGGAGCACAGTGTTAAGGCTGTAACAATACTGATCTAGTTCATTTTGAGGAGTAAGACATTCCTTAAGTCTGTACTTAGCAACTGGTCACCTCATACAACCATCGAGAATTCTCATGAGCTTACATTTCAGTAATCAGTCTGGTAATTATGAGGCTAAGTAACTGGTACGAATATGTCAAATTCTCTGAGTGTCCCATTTCAAATGAGTCTCATTCAATGGTGTAGTCTGGGATTGGTACATCAATTTCTGGAATCATGCCGAATCATAATTTATTTGAAAGTTCTCAAATGAATGTATCAATCCCAGATTGCCCCTTTAAAGCCATTCGGAATAACTCATTTATCATTTCAAACTGTGTGAAGCCATGTGTATAACACAGTATCATACTTCTCTCCTAAATATTCACCCTTCCCACTGCCTGCTGTGGATCTGATTCATTTGTGTGAATGGTGTGTGTGGGCGTGTAGCGACTACGGAGCCACGATGTGAACGGCAACGGTAGAACTGTACAGTACCAATGTATCTCAGACACAAACACACACGCACAAAGTCACACAGGTGCACAGGCACACACCCACGCACTCATGCACACTGTATCTGGGGCAGTTAGTAGCAGATTTAACTGACTCTTCTCCATTCAAAGCGGTGAATCTGTGAATCGTGTGACATTGTACGTTTAACATCTCTGCGCCGGAGGAGAAAGGTGAGAGAATACTCGTTCACCTTCACAAACCGAGAGGCAAATTACACTTGAATTTGAGATGACCAATCTCTCTCCATCTTGCTCTTTCATTCTAAACGAGTGAAGTAAACTAATGGCCTGTCTGGGTAAATGTCCCGGGGGCTCCAGAAGATGACTGACAGGGGGGACAGATAGCGAACAAGAGAAAGATAGCGAGAGAGACATAGACGTTAATAAAAGAGACAGGAGGAAGGGAGGGGGAGGAGTGGGATAGAGGACAAATGTAGAGTGGGTGAACGGAGGCATTGATCATAAGATCCGCCCATGCCCAAGATAGACTATTTGGTTATGTGAAGAGATACAAGTAGTTAAGTGTAGGAGAAGCATGAGGCGGATGAGAGGAGAACAGAGATAGCGAGAGAAAGACAGAGAGACGTGTCAGAAAGTGTACGATAAAGGAACAAAAGATGAGAGAGAAGTGTGAGAAGGCGTTCTGTCCTTTTCCTACTGGCCCAGTTTCTCCATCAATCAATTACTTCCTGTCAGAGTGGGCTCTGTGAAGAGGTTGCTGGAGGTCACAAATCTCCCCAGGTGAAGTGAAGAACACTGGTCACTTCAATAATGTTTACATACTGTTTTTCCATATTTATATGTACTGTATATACTATATTCTGGTCATGGCTCATCCTATATAACTACTGCTATAGACACCTTTTCTATTCACTTACTGTCTATACTGTCTATACAAACCATTCACATACATACAGTATATATTTATATTCCAGACTTTGGTCCGGAAGCTAATTCCCTGCAATTCTATCCATTTTGCCATAGGTTTTTGTAGTGTGTCTTTAAATACTGCATTCTCAATATACCTCATTCCAATATTTACCCTACTGTACATTGCAATTTAGTTATACTGTTTATACACACCCCATATTTATTTATATACTGGATTCTTGACATAGCTCACTCTACTATCTACTGCTGTACATACCATTCTTAGACAGCTTGTGTAAATTCATCAGATCGAGATACAGTACGTATAGATTGCATTTGGATTACTGTTACAGTGCTATTAGGTTTGTAAATTGGATTCATTCTGACATTTCACGATTTCTTGTGTTTTATTTCAATTTTTGATTATTTGTGTACATTGTACTGCAACGTTAGGAGCTAGAAACAAGAATATCTCTGCACCCACTGTAACATCTGCTTAACTGTGTACGCGACCAATACACTTTGATTTGAAGATGCTAAATAGGGAAGGGCAAGGCATGGTCCACATTATAATAAACAATGACGCATTTCAGAACCCAACAGAGACACCTCAACTAGCCAGAGAGGAGGTGGTGGCATCGCCCCATATTAGAATGAGTCAAAACATTGAAAGCCCTGTTTCTCATTGTCCAAACATCCCCGTCAGTAAACTCTAATTCGAATTAATGAGTTCAGGAGGAAGACTGAACTGCATCTGAGCGAGGACACACTCGTCATGTCATAATCCTCTTACTGGGCCAGTTTAATTAAAATATGAAGCACACACATGAGAAAGCAAAGGGATAATGCTATTTTCAGGATGTGCTGCAAGGTTCTTTGAAGCCATCAGGGAAAATGACAGTCATCCAATCAAGGCTTGACTGCAAGGTTTATTTGTTACTGTCGAAAATCGGGAATGTCCAGGTAGAAAAAAATTCCACAAGCTCAGTGGGAGCTTTTGCATGTGGTTCCCCTACATTCCAAGTTTGATTCAGAAAATCTACCTGTGAGTAAAATGTCGCCTTATGCGATTCCAAACCAAAACCTTTGGGGTTACTGAAATGTTCTAGTTTTCCTCATTGTGTCTCCGAGAATATATTTGACCCTAGGAATTCAAAGCTGTGGAATCTCCAGACATTGTCAGATATCCTCTCTCATTCATATTCTGTCTCTGTCTCCCCTCTCTCGCTCTCCCCATCTCCCTTCCTCCCTGTCATCCCACTCCTCTCCCTACACATCACAGCCGTCACTCAGGGACCTACTGACTTCTTCAATGACATTGTCATTCTGCCCATGCTAGGACAGTGAACACATTGTTCATGGGATAAACATGATTGAAAAAAATGCAGTGCTTATCTACTGGACTATCTTGATAATGGAAAAACCCTTTTATTGCTGCCTGTGTGTGTGTGTGTGTGTGTGTGTGTGTGTGTGTGTGTGTGTGTGTGTGTGTGTGTGTGTGTGTGTGTGTGTGTGTGTGTGTGTGTGTGTGTGTGTGTTTAGTTTGTCTATTTGCTCTGGTAAATAGTCAGTCTCCAGTTCAGTGTAGTCCAGGATGCTGCTAAGTGTTTGTGTGCTGACTGACTGGAATGGATGTACCAGTATAAATGCCTCTGAGACACTGCAGGAGGAAACTGCATCCAGAATGAGCAATGCCCTCTCCATCTGTTTAGATCATTCCATCTCTTACAGGGATATCCCTCTTTAGTGGCTCAAATTGTATTTTTTTCTAAAACAATATCATAACATGGAGTATATTTCCTGCTGACTGTAAAAACAAACAATGCCGCCAAAACAATCATATGGTACCTTGTCCCCAGGCTCGAATTTCTGGCACATAGTGCCTGCTAACACTGTGCCTCAAAGTGGAGTGTGGTTAACATTGAGGCAAGAGAGGGAGCAAGCCTGTAACAGCTCTATTAGCTGGGACTTTGAAAAATGACAAAAATCACCTATCAAAATAATACCATGGTGACCATATTATTTTTGGAGAGTTCGGCAAAGAAAGTTTATATGTGAAAACAATTCCTTTGATGCATACATTCCGAATGCCAAAACTCACTTCCTTATTTAGCCCATTACTTGAGATCAGCCAATTAAAACCTGTCAGATGTTTTTGCCGCTCCTGCCACAGACTGCCATTCAAGTCTACCATTCAAGGCGTTCTGAAACCATACGTCTCGACAGAGAGAGAGCCGGCTGGTAGGCGAGATTAAAAAATATGTGACGATGTGCATAGGTGTACAGTGCATTCGGAAAGTATTCAGACCCCTTGACTTTTCCCACATTTTATTACGTTACAGCGTTATTCTAACATGGATTAAATATATATTTTTCTCAGCAATCTACACGCAATACCCCACAATGACAAAGCAGAAATAAAAATATATTTTGTACATAAGTATTCAGACCCTTTGCTATGAGAACGGAATTGAGCCTATGTGCATCCTGTTTCTATTGAGCATCCTTGAGATGTTTCTACAACTTGATTGGAGTCCACCTGTGGTAAATGGAATTGATTTGACATGATTTGGAAAGGCACACACCTGTCTACATAAGGTCCCACAGTTGACAGTGCATGTCAGAGCAAAAGTCACGCCATGAGGTCGAAGGAATTGTCTGTAGAGCTCTGAGACAGGATTGTGTCGAGGCACAGATCCGGGGAAGGGTACCAAAACATTTCTGCAGCATTGAAGGTCCCCAAGAACACAATGGCTTCAAAGATTCTTCAATGGAAAAAGTTTGGAACCACCAAGACTCTTCATAGAGCTGGCCGCCCTGCCAAACTGAGCAATCTGGGGAGAAGGGGCTTGGTCAAGGAGGTGACCAAGAACCTGATGGTCACTCTGAAAGACCTCCAGAGTTCCTCTGCGGAGATGGGAGAAGCTTCAAGAAGGACAACCATCTCTGCTGCACTCCACCAATCAGGCCTTGATGCTAGAGTGGAAAGAAATGAGGTAGCACATATCAAGTCTGAGGGAGTTAAGACAAAACATAAAACAACCTGTTACAACTAAATCCTTCATCTCGTTTCTCCATGCACGGCTTAATCCCTGGCATTTGGCTCTGTAATTGACTGTTTAAATGACTAAAGATGAAAGAGCAGAGTTTAGCTGCAGCACATCAAATTGGCCAGACTGAAGCTACGTCTGGAGGAAACCTGGCACCATCCTTACGGTGAAGTATGGTGGTGGCAGCATCATGCTGTGGGGATTTTTTTCAGTGGCAGGGACTGGAAGACTAGTCAGGATCGAGGGAAAGATGAATGAAGCATAGTACAGAGAGATCCTTGATGAAAACCTGCTCCAGAGCTACTTGGAACTCAGACTGAGGCAAAGGTTCACCTTCCAACAGGACAACGACACTAAGCCCGCAGCCAAGACAACGCAGGAGTGGCTTCGGGACAAGTCTCTGAATGTCCTTGAGTGGCCCAGCCAGAGCCCGGACTTGAACCCTGATCGAACATCTCTGAAGAGACCTGAAAATAGCTGTGCAGCAATGCTCCCCATCCAACCTGACAGAGTTTGAGAGGATCTGCAGAGAAGAATGGGAGAAACTCCCCAAATACAGGTGTTCCAAGCTTGTAGCGTCATACCCAAGAAGACGCAAAGCTGCAATCACTGCCAAAGGTGCTTCAAAAAAGAACTGAGTAAAGGGTCTGAATACTTATGTAAATAAATATTTAAAAATAAAAATAAAATATATGTAAAAATAGTTTTTGCTTTGTCATTATGGGTATTGTGTATAGATTGAAGTGGGTAAAAAAACGATTTAATCCATTTTAGAATAAGGCGGTAACGTAACAACATGTGGAAAAAGTCAAGGGGTCTGAAAACTTTCCAAATGCACTGTCAGTAGGTATGAAATCTAACTTCCACCTAAGTCACATTTTGTCTTTGTCTCTATTGACATCAATGAATGACTCAGTGAAAATTAAGACTTGCATCATGAAAAAGCAAAACAGAGAAAATAATGTTCCTCTTGCTCATGGTGACGGAGAGCCATTACTTAAGAATCCTCCCCTGAAACGATGGAGTTGCAGACTAACTACTAGTCTGGAAGTATTCATCACATTACACACACACACATACACACATGTCTGGGTATCTAAACAACCTCAGGTTAGAAGTGTCATTAGTAGTGTCCGTTATCTTAACAAGACTGGGAGAGTTCGAGGGGTCGCTGTCGCAGTCAGACTGAACACTCACTTATATCTGCACCTTTGTAAGCGAAACATGAAGGAATTGAGTAGAGCAACTGGGGCGTTGGCCAGGGTCATTTCCATAAAACCGAAAATGTGATGCGCTAACAGTCCTTTAATAATGACCTTACTGATTGTGGCTGATGTAACACCCATCCCTTCCGAAGGGGGCTTCTGACGGCTGCTGCGGCATGTTTTAGCGACACGAATGAAGGAGCCGCATGCAGCCTCAGGAGGAGACCAATGACATTGTCAGATAAAAGGGTCCCTTTCTAATTTGAACAAAACAGCAGTTTAAATGTCATCAGCAAGGTCTAACAGGCTGATTGTGGTTGTGTTTGATGCACCTTCTGCCTGATTACCAGGACTGTGCTTGATGTGCAGCACAACATGCACACACACAACCGCACACACCCACGCACGTATGCACGCAGACGTGTACACATGCACACACAGACGCACACTGAAATTAGGTTTCACAGTGTGTCTGTCTGTTGTCGAAAGTTCCAACTGCTCCCTGCTCTGGAAGGCCATCTCACACAGAGTGGCATCAAATAGATACGAAAAGGGCGTACGAGGGAAAGAAGCCCTCTCCTCTCTCTCGTTTCTCTGTCTGCACATCGAAGTTTGCCTGCCTGCTGCATTTATCAATGTCGGAATCTTATCTCCATTGTTAAGCTGGTTTAATGCACTTCTACATCCAATGTCGTTATATTACATGTCAAATAGGTAGGCATTGTGAGAAATGGGTCAAAAGAGTATAACAGCGCTTAGACACACATCAATTTGTTCCAGTCGAACAACTTCTGCCATTGTACAATGCACATGTCAGTCAAAGCAGAGCACAGTAAGATTCATTTAGCTTGAATGGATATAGCAAGAGGGAGTGGGGAAGCATAGGTTTAAGTATCAGGGAAATGTTTTCTGAGTAAAACATGGAAATGGTCTTTATGTTGCTCCCACGAATGGCACAACAAACTAACCTGATGCCTGTTCCAGGGTACGAATTCCAGGGGAGCCGGGGGGGGGGGGCATAGCTCCCCTGAATGAGACAAAAGTCAAACTTTGTGTGTGTGTGTGTGTGTGTGTGGGGGGGGGGGGTCTAAACAGTGCTAATTTAACCACTATTCTATTTGTTTAAAATGCAGTGGTAAACATGTTTTACAGTGGTACATATTAAAATAATAGCTTCCAGAATGAAACAAACACCCCCACCTCTCTGTCATGGTTTAAACCATTTATTTATATGTGGCTGCACACATGTCTCCCTGTCCACTGCACTTTCCACTCAGTAGTGCTAGATTTGGCCTCAACTGGCCTCCATTAAACGCGTAGATTTTCCTTTGTACTTTCGAATTTTTGCCATTTGTTTGCCAATGCACCCTGGATAAAAATAGCCTATGACTTTATTCCAATGAATTTGATTTATCTGTTTATTTATCATTTGCTTTTGTCAGTCAGTTGTTTATAGCGCTCATTGCGTTGTTTTCAGGTGCGCATGGGTATTGGTGTTCTTTGTGCTGTCCGTGGCCAGAAAAACTACACCATCTATTTAGCTTTTTTATTTTCTATCAATATTCGTTTTTTTTTCCTGGAACAGCTGATGATGGTGACTAATAACACTCGACAAATAGCCCACAGCTAGGCACCAATGCGTATTCAATCCATCCAACGTTAATGACAGTAGGCCTATAGTTGACTCTTTCAGTTCGAAGCATTCAATTTTGCAATTGCATAGTCCTACATTTTGGGGGATTTGTGTGCCCATGAGAAATGTTTTCACAGTGAAACATAGTGAAAGGGCACATAGACATTGTTGCACTTACAGTGCATTTTCTGAGATCTCCAAGATCCAGGAACCACAGGGTCTAAAAAAAAGCCTGACTTCTTTCACCTCGACCTGCAATCAGGGTTTATACACCTATTTTACATTTTTTTTACCACTACATCACTGGCTACTGGTAGGCCTATTTACAGTTCATGGCAATAGGCCTACACATTGTACATAGCTTAGTCTAGTAAATTGACCTGTGTGTTAGGGTGACCATCCTGTTTTTCACGGGACAGTTTCAGACCCATTTCTAGTGTCCCGATTTTCCAGGCTACAAAAAATGTCAATTTGTCAGCACGACGCATCAATTAATGTACTGTAGGCCTGTATTGTACTGGCATCAAGCGCACTTTTTGGTGTTTTGTAAACAGCCTATTTCCATTCATAAAATGGCGCGAGTGTATATGCATTGTACTGTTTGGATTATTTTGGAGTGGACGAACATGCACAAGCAGCCTACTTTTTGCAATCATTTTTTTGACAATCAGATGAAAGCATCATGACTGGTTTTGTTCATGCCACATTAATGGTAATACTTTTTCCTCTTAAATGACATCTTCATTATTAGGCCCATAAGCGAGTGCACCCAATAGAGACCCTCTCGATCGTCACGGTATAATTCGAACTCTGGCATGATCTTAACCTATTCACAATCCATCCAGCAAAACCCCGGTCAAGTGTCAAGGTTGAAATTCCCTGCCCTGCATTTTGACCACACTTACAGCTCACTATAACCCAGCTCAACGGATATAGTGATGCTGGTGTGTTGACAGTAAGAGAGAACCAGTGGCAGATCCCATCCATGAAGTGCATTGAAAGGCAGGTCATGGCTCACATGAACACCATTCCCAGAAACCCTAGACCCACTCCAATTTGCATACCACCCCAAAAGAACCACAGATGATGCAGTCTCTATTGCACTCCACACTGCCCTTTTCCCACCTGGACAGAAGGAACACCTATGTGAAAATGCTAATCATTGACTACATCTCAGCATTCAACACCATAGTGCCCTCCAAGCTCATCACTAAGCTAAGGACCCTGGGACTAAACACCCCCCTCTGCAACTGGATCCTGGACTTCCTGACGGGCCGCCCCCAGGTGGTAAGGGTAGGAGCGCCAACAACTCATCCGCCACACTGATCCTCAACACAGGACCTCAACACACATCCAGGACCTCTATAGCAGAAGGTGTCAGAGGAAGGCCCTGAAAATTGTCAACGACTCCAGCCACCCTAGTCATAGACTGTTCTCTCTGCTACCGCAGGGCAAGTAGTACCGGAGCACCAAGTATAGGTTCAAGAGGCTTCTAAACAGCTTTTACCCCCAAGCCATAAGACTCCTGAACATCTAGTCAAGTGGCTACCCAGACTATTCACATTGCCCCCCCCCCCCTCCCCTCTCCACACCACTGCCTACGCTCTGTTGTCATCTATGCATAGTCACTTTAATTAACTCTACCTACATGTGCATACTACCTCAACTAACCGGTGCCCCCGCACATTGACTCTGTATCGACACCCCCCTGTATACATTGTTATTTTTACTGCTCCTCTTTAATTACTTGTTACTTTTCTCTTATTCTTGTCTGTAATTTTTAAACCTTCCCTGTCGGTTAGGGGCTCGTATGTGACCAATAATGTGACGAATAACAATTGATTTGATTTGATCTTGTGTACAGATGAGGCACAATCGGCATTGATCAACACATATTAAGGCTTCTTAAGCTTGATCGCATCGATCACATTCACATTCAGATCCTCTTGCCACTCACTTCCTGTGGCACAGCTGTGGTATTTGATATTTGTGCTTGTCTACATCTACTGTACCACCATCTGCCAACTCATTATATCTGGGACATCGATTTGTTATGCTCTTTCCTCCTCCACCTCTCCCTCTCTCGCTCATAAACAGGAACAATCAAGTCTGCCAAGAGGGCGCAAAAGCCAATAGTAGCAGTCTTTGCAGATTTGAGTGTTGTTTATGTCTGTAAGCAAGATGTATCCCCACCGTGTAATGAAATGTCATATTACTGAGTCTACCTTTGAGGTGTAAACTAAGCATCAGATAGACTATTTCCGTTTTGATACCCTATAGTGCTCAAGGTTTCTTGAAAAAAGATGTAAGTTCTGTTGAGCAGTCCCCGTTGCGGTCCTGCAAACTTTCTGATGTCTTCTCAGACTTCTCAAACATGAAACTTGCTTAAATAAACGGAACTTTCAAAGAATGCCACACTTTTATAATTTATGTATCAGGAAATTCTTTCCCTTCTGCAGAGTTGGAGTCCAGAATGTTGAAAAAGGATAGAGCACATTCAGTGCAGAAGCTTTTAAATGAACTCTTCATTCCTATCAGGATTTTTTTTTTAAAGCAAGACCACCAAGCTATTTTAAGGAAAGGGTAGATTTAAAGCAAAAATATAAAAATATGTTACCATCCTTTTCATTAGCATGGCTACATTATGGAGTTGGCTGGTCAGTTGAAAGAACATCTGCACTTAAACACACCCAGGCTTTTACCAATCCTTCCACTTACTCACACTTGAAAGAGAATGAAAAAGAAAGCAAAAGACAAAGAGAAAGAAAGAGAGAGATTGCAGGGAGGTTGTTTAATTTTGTCTTTTAATCCGGTGTTGTGTTGTTGCAGTGGAACCGCTGGCTGCAATTTCAGAGAGGCAGCAGACAGAGCAATAAATCATATGTCTACTGATGACAGTTCCAAACGAGCTCACTCATTGGGCGAGACAAGTACATCGCTTTGTGTGTTACTTACTTCAGGCTCCGCCGCACCATCTGTCTGAGCACTCCAAAACCAGCTGAGCGTACAGTGTGTGTGTGTGCGTGTGTTTGTGTGCGTGTGTATCAGAGTATGGGTAGTATTGGTAAAGGATAAAGTAGGCATTGTTTGAACATGTTATGTGTACAGACATGGATATGTTTCAGATGATGGATGGTTCTCTGGGCAATCATACTGTAGGATAGATGGAGTCTGTGTAATGACTAGGGTTGCAAAGCTACCGGTAATTTACCAAAGTTACATGAATCTTCGGTAAAGTTATAGGTAATCTATGGGAATTTTGGTCATTTACACTTAATATTCATACAGTGTGGTGGGAAAGTAGTTGCCCTCTTTCTGATTTGTTACTATTTTTTGCATCTTTTTGATACCGAATGTATCTTCAACCAAAACCTAATATTACATAAAGGGAACCTGAGTGAACAAATAACAAAAATATTATACTTATTTTACATATTCAATTAAATAAATTATGCAACACCCAATTCCCCTGTGTGAAAAAAGGAATTGACCCCTTACACTCAATAACTGGTTGTGCCACCTTTAGCTGCAATGACTCCAACCAAATGCTTCCTAATTGCACCCTTAGGGAATTAGAAAGGGGGCAAATACTTTTTCCAAGCACTGTATAGTTTTTTTTTAGATCTCTGTCCATATTGTCCTTGAGTTTCTACTGGCTAGACCATATGGTTCAAAGAGAAAATAGCCTAATTAATGAAAAAGGAATCTTATCAACAATGGAATTCATTTCAATAAACTCTTCCAACGATTTACTTTTTTTTACAATTGCCAAAATATTTACAACAAATACATTGATATAGTCAAATAAATAAATGGGTGTATAAAATTGAGCACAGTGACTTTCAACGTGGCACCGTCATAGGATGCCACCTTCCCAACAAGTCAGTTCCTAAAATGTCTGCCCCGCTAGAACGGCTGTTATTGTGAAGTGGAAACGTCTAGGAGCAACAACAGACCAGCCGTGAAGTGATAGGACATACAAGCTCACAGAATTTGACTGCCAAGTTCTGAAGCGCGTAACACAATTGTCTATCCTCGTTTACAATACTCACTACCAAATTCCAAAGTGCCTATCGAAGCAACAAGAACTGTTCGTTGGGAACTCCATGAAATGGGTTTCTATGGTTGAGCAGTCGCACACAAGCCTAAGATCACCATTTGCAATGTCAAGCATGGTTCGGGCTAGGCCCGTTAGTTTCAGTGAAGGGAAATCTTAACGCTACAGCATACAATGACATTCCAGACGATTATGTGCTTCCAACTATTGTGGCAATAGTTTGGGAAAGGCCCTTTCCTGTTTCAGCCTGACAATGCCCCCGTGCACAAAGCAAGGTCCATACAGCAATGGATTGTCAAGATCGGTGTGGAAGAACTTGACTGGCCTGCACAGAGCCCTGAACTTAACCCCATCAAACACCTTTGGGATGAATTGGAACGCCAACTGCGAGCCAGGCCTAATCGCCCAACATCAGTGCCTGACCTCACTAATGCTTGTGTGGTTGAATAGAAGCAAGTCCCTGCAGCAATGTTCCAACATCTAGTGGAAAGCCGTCCCGGAAGAGTAGAGGCTGTTATGGCAGCAAAGGGGGGGACCAACTCCATATTAATGCCCATGATTTTGGAATGAGACGTTCGACGAGCAGATATCCACATACTTTTGTCATGTAGTGTATATTCCCCTGCATGTATATTGAAATTAAAAAACATTAGGAACACTTGGTCTTTCCATGACAGACTGACCAGGTGAATCCAGGTGAAAGCTATGATCTCTTTTTGATGTCACTTTTTATATCCACTTCAATCAGTGTAGATGAAGGGGAGAAGACAGGTTAAAGAAGGATTTTTAAGCTTTGAGATCATTGAGACATGGATTGTGTATCTGTGCCATTCAGAGGGTGGACAAATTACCCTCTAATGGCAACATGGGTGGAATGTTATAAAAAAAATCTATTAATTAATTAATAAACATTATTTTAAATAAACTGCCCGACAATCCGGTGTTTCTATGTCAAACGGTTTTGTTATTAAATTCTTCTGTGATGTATATAAAGTGCTATATTGGGATGCTAACATGAAATTTAATGCATTTCAACTGCTGTCTTCTTTTTTTGAAACCCATAACCATGCGTTCGAGCTGTATGCCTTTGTTTCAATGTAGATTCTTTTGACTACCAAGAATCACTTTATGTGACCCTGCCCACTGCAGTGAAAAGTTATTAAGTGCCTTTGAACAGGGTATGGTAGTAAGTGCTGGGTGTCAAGAACTGCAATGCTGGTGGGTTTTTCATTTTCATGCTCAACAGTTTCCCGTGTATCAAGAATGATCCATCACCCAAAGAACATCCAGCCAACTTGACACAACTATGGGAAAGGGCCAGAATCTCTGTGGAAAGCTTTCGACATCTTGTAGTCCATGCCCCAATGAATTGAGGCTGTTCTGAGGGCAGAAAGGGGTGCAACGCAAAATTAGGAAGGTGTTCCTAATGTTTTGTACACTCACTGTATATTACTTAGTTTAACGCGTCCAATTATCTGTCAAGTGGTCTCAGTGCCTCACAAGATGCTATTTTAAATCATGGGATAAATAATACAGAAAGAAGCAAATCTGTATCCTCTTTGTGCTTTCCCCGAATACGCTACGCTATGTTTAGATGACATTACAAGCCATTCTCTGGAGGGTTCAGAAACCTGTCTCCTCAGTCCTCAACAATGAATCACAAACTTTGAATGTTGTGTCTTTGTTCTTTTTTGGCAAGCCCATAATGGGTTTGGTGGGTGAAGAGTGTGTGCCTCTGTCAGACATGGACTGAATGGACAAGCAAGTAATTACCAAACCTGTCTAAGCGACAATAGCTTCGTCCCCTCCGTACTCCGACAGTAGGGCACAGACAGGAAGTCCCGTTGCATTGTTGGAGAATAAAAGCTGCCTGTGTGATGACTCTGGGAGAAGTGACTCACACTCAAGAGAGTGAGGGTGGGATTGGGGGTGAGGAGAAAGGTTGTTTAGATAGGGTGTGTGGGGGGCGAGAAGTATGTTGCAGAGGGTGTGTGTGGGCGGTGCCTTGTGTGAGTGTGTGTGTATATGCGTGTGTATGTGTATGTGTTTCAACACTGCAATAAAGCCAACTTGCAAAACGTTGGAATCACAATAATTGGTAAGTAAACCGGACAAAGAAATGTAAAAAAGTTTAGTTAAACTGTTAAAACTAGTTGGCCAAACAATTTTCCCTAGTCTTTTGGCTAAATGTGCAACACCCAAGTTTCACTAAAGAAGGAGGCTTTTCAACTCATTGAGATCTCTGAATGCTCATGTTGTGGTTGTTGCACTGCTCCTCTGAAAGTGGGTTTCCTGATCATTTGTCCAGGAGCTTCCCTTTACTAACTTGCACCGGATGCCATTGAAGCACATTTCATACAGAACAGCATGGATTTGCATATCTTATTGAACTGACAACATTAGCTTGTGTGTCTGGAGTGGGCTGGCAAGTAATAGTTTGCCCTAGCTAGCCCGTTCTGAATTGTGGAATTGCTAGCTAGCTAACTAGCTACAGTACCGTTGAGAAAAATGGTCAATTCCGGTCTAGTTAAGGGCACGCTCTCCCATAGACACGAATGAAATAGCAGCTGGGTCTGGTCTACTTAGTTCATTGACTTCGATTGAAACAGAAAACAATTAGGGAGTAGGATGTCTCACTTCCTCTTCCATCTTTGTTGTAGCTACAGTTGAAGTCAGAAGTTTACACACACATTAGCCAAATACATTTAAACTCAGTTTTCACAATTCCTGACATTTATTTCCAACAAAAAATTCCCTGTCTTAGGTCAGTTAGATCACCACTTTATTTTAAGAATGTGAAATGTCAGAAATATAGTACAGAGAAAAATGTATTTCAGCTTTTAAATCTTTCATCACATTCCCAGTGGGTCAGAAGTTTACATACACTCAATTAGTATTTGGTAGCATTGCCTTTAAATTGTTTAAATTGGGTCAAACATTTCGGGTAGCCTTCCACAAGCTTCCCACAATAAGTTTGGTGAATTTTGGCCCATTCCTCCTGACAGAGCTTGTGTAACTGAGTCAGGTTTGTAGGCCTCCTTGCTCACACACACTTTTTCAGTTCTGCCCTCAAATTTTCTATGGGATTGAGGTCAGGGCTTTGTGATGGCCATTGCAATACCTTGACTTGTTGTCCTTAAGCCATTTTGCCACAACTTTGGAAGTATGCTTGGGGTCATTGTCTAGTTGGAAGGCCCATTTGAGACCAAGCTTTAACTTCCTGACTGATGCCTTGAGATGTTGCTTCAATATATCCACATAATTTTGCTGCCTCATGATGCCATCTATTTTGTGAAGTGCACCAGTCCTTCCTGCAGCATAGCACCCTCACAACCTGATGCTACCATCCCCATGCTTCACGGTTGGTATGGTGTACTTTGGCTTGCAAGCCTCACACTTTTTCCTCCAAACATAATGATGGTCATTATTGCCAAAAAGTTAAATTCTTTTTCATCAGATCAGAGGACTTTTCCCGAAAAAGTATGATCTTTGTCCCCATGTGCAGTTGCAAACTGTAGTCTGGCTTTTTAATCGTGGTTTTAGAGCAGTGGCTTCTTCCTTGCTGCATGGCCTTTCGGGTTATGTCGATATAAGACTCGTTTTTACTGTGGATATAGATACTTTTGTTCCCTATTCCTCCAGCATCTTTACAAGGTCCTTTGCTGTTATTCTGGGATTGATTTGCACTTTTCGCACCAAAGTACGTTCATCTCTAGGAGACAGAACCCGTCTCCTTCCTGAGCGGTATGATGGCTGCCTTGTCCCATTGTCACGACTTCCACCGAAGGTGGCTCCTCTCCCTGTTCGGGCGGCGCTCGGTGGTCGTCGTCACCGGTCTACTAGCTGCCACCGATCCCTTTTTCTTTTCTGTTGGTTTTGTCTTGATTGTTTTCAACTGTTGCTTATTTTGGTTCATCAATGGTCTATTTAAACTTCTAGTGCCCACCTGCTTTTGTGCGGGCTTATCCTTACTGTCAGTGGTGAAGTTGTTTTTCGCCTGCGTAATTTGTTGTATGTTCTTTTCCTGGTTTTTGGAGACATACCTGATTTATGGTCATTGCCTGATTGTTGGCTAGACCAAGCGCAAAAAACGCATTCATTTGGAAGTATTGCTCTCTGCGCCTGACTCTACACCCACCACTCCTAGAAATCCGTGACACCCATGGTGTTTAAACTTGTGTCCTATTGTTTGTACAGATGAATGTGGTACCTTCAGGCGTTTGGATATTGCTCCCAAGGATGAACCAGACAAAAAAAACTCTGAGGTCTTAGCTGATTTCTATAGATTTTCCCATGATGTCAAGCAAATAGGCACTGAGTCTGAAGGTAGGCCTTGAAAAACATCCACAGGTACACCTCCAATTGACTGAAATTGTAATTTTCTGGAATTTTACAAGCTGTTTAAAGGCACAGTCCACTTAGTATGTACACTTCTGACCCACTAGAATTGTGATACAGTGAATTATAAGTGAAATAATGTGTCTAAACAGTTGTTGGAAGAATTCATTGTATCATGCACAAAGTAGATGTCCTCACCGACTTGTCAAAACTATAGTTTGTTAACAAGAAATGTGTGGAGTGGTTGAAAAACGAGTTTTAATTACTCCAACCTAAGTTTATGTAAACTTCTGACATCAACTGTACATGCAAAGAGACAATAGCTGTGTTCGAATACTCAGAGAGACATTTAGCTGCAGCTCACATCCAAAGTGGTTCGAACTCAATCTCAACATGAGGTAGAGACGATAACGTCCCCTCCTGGACAATCACTGGAATGGCTGATAAGCTGTCCTAAGTAAAGTATTCTATAAAAGCACATTTAAGTTGGACCATTCTACTACTCTTCAAACCATTGTATTCTACTACTCTCATCACCCCACTGAGAACCATTGATACGGCTGGCTAGCCTATCTTCAAAGGATCATCTTCCATAGCGAGTGGAAGCAGAGTGAGCTCTGTACTTCTGTTCAGGACCACACGACGGGTCGCCGGATGCCGGGCAATGGCAGAGGAGAACAACAGTAGAAGAGACGGGTGGGAACCCTTTTTGGACAATCAGAACATTACAAGCGTGCCGCGGAAAGGCCTTACCAAACCCCTTTTCAAGAAGTCTTGGTTCCGTTTGAGATACCCGGAAAACCAAGGCATTTACATGTAAATACATTCATGATTTCTTACTCCAAATGATTAATACGTTGACTGTTTTATGGATTTGATAGGTAAAGACCTATAGAGTTTAATTCGGTAGATGGCAACTCTTTAAACAACCTCTCTCGTGGTTCCCCAAATCCTAGTGAGTTAATTGTTACATGATCAATTTAATCGGGTAACAAATAAACATAGTTAGTTAATTAGATGAATAACAGTCATCGGATTAATGAAAGTAAAGTCACGACACAAAATACAGGCCTAAGGCCTAAGGCTCTGTTTTTGCATGATTCTAAACACATGTAATAAATATTTGGCAAATTTTCTCACTCCAATCAAGAGGTCCTTCTGAAACAATGTCGAATATGGCATGGAAGAGGATCAAACTGACCCTGTCTTTATGCTGATTGTGTCTGTACCTTCAAAACCTACATTGAAATCACACCTTTCTCGAATGGCATACCAGAATGATGTGATTTCAAAGGTGCTTGCAAAGGAAGCAAATTATTCACTCACATTGGACACCATCTGAGAACTCCAAAAACAGTGTGCCCTTTTTAACGTGTGAATTTAAAACAAACAAGCTTTCAATCTTCCTATGTCATAGAAGTAGGAATCATAAAACTCACACACTTTTTCGAACATCAATAACAGCAGAAAACTGATTACAACTTCTCATTTCCGACTAATTGAAAATTGAATTTTGTTTAAAGTATCAACCTTTCTTTAACAAGCTGTTTTATCCTCCAGAAAAGATAGAACAAATATTACAACAAATGTTATGGTTAAATTCAAATATATTGATTAATAAAAAAAACATTCTTTATGGAAAAAATGTTGAAAACTTGTATTATATTTATGAATGATAGTATGAATAGAAATGGAGGAGTTATGTCACATATGCAGTTATCGAAAATATATGGGAATATTTGCTCAATCTAAATCTACAACCAACTAATTGCAGCAATACCACAAAAATGGAGGAGGCAAGTGGAAAAGGGAGAAGGTAGGGAACTTGTTTTCCTGCCATATATTAAAGATACAAATTGGCTGAAAGGAACTGGCATACATAGAAAAATATACCAGTTTCATCTGAGGACAAACATGTTGACAGCTGTGCCATACAGGTTGCAAAGTACAGTGGGCTCCAATTACTGGCACCCCTGACTGGCAATGCACAAACAATGCTTAAACAAATATAAACAATATAATTATAGAGATAAAATCAAAATACCAACATGTTTGAAATACTGTACTTTATTAATGTTTCAACCAACCAAATTGATTTAATTAACAATCTATGTCCTCCAAATCAAGGTTTCACAATTAATGGCACCCTTAAAGATTATTGTAAATAACATCTACCACAATTAAACCACATATTAAATTCCACGTATTTAAGTTTATCTAAGTCTTAAGGAACTATATTGAGCCATTACATCACTTCCTGTTTCACTAGGGTATAAAAATTAGGTAACACACATGCAATATTCCTTTGTCATCCAACACCATGAAAACCATGAATACAACCTTACAGTGAAATGCTTACTTACAGGCTCTAACCAAGTGAGAGAAAAAAGGTGTGTGTGTGTGTGTGTGTGTGTGTGTGTGTGTGTGTGTGTGTGTGTGTGTGTAGGTAAGTAAAAGAAATAAAACAACGGTAAAAATAAATGTGAAAATAAGAGTAGCAAGGCTATACTGTATACAGACACCGGTTAGTCAGGCTTATTGAGGTAGTATGTACATGTAGGTATGGTTAAAGTGACTATGCATATATGATGAACAGAGAGTAGCAGTAGCGTAACAGGAGGGGTTGGCGGGAGGTGGGACACAATGCAGATAGCCCAGTTAGCCAATGTGCAGGAGCACTGGTTGGTCGGGCCAATTGAGGTAGTATGTACATGGATGTATGGTTAAAGTGACTATGAATATATGATAAACAGAGAGTAGCAGCAGCGTAAAAGAGGGGTTGGGGGGGGGCACACAATGTAAATAGTCCGGTAACCATTGGTTACCTATTCTGAAGTCTTATGGCTTGGGGGTAAAAACTGTTAAGAAGCCTTTTTGTCCTAGACTTGGCACTCCGGTACCGCTTGCCATGCGGTAGTAGAGACAACAGTCTATGACTGGGGTGGCTGAGGGTTTGAGTGGTGGAAGGGTTAAATAAAAAAATTAAACATTATTTTTAAGAACAGGGGAAAACTGAAGATGTGTCAAATGAAATTGACCAGCCATTAAACATTGATCCAGAGGCAGGTACTTCCTCACAAGAGGAGAGTAGCGTAGAGAATGTAGATGGTGAAACACTTGAACATAAGCATGCATCTCGAGCTAACAATGCCATACAACTCTCCTTCCTTGGCCTCCAATTGCTCTTAAATACAAGTAAAACTAAATGCATGCTCTTCAACCAACCGCTGCCTGCACCTGCCCGCCCGTCCAACATCACTACTCTTGACGGTTCTGACTTAGAATATGTGGACAACTACAAATACCTAGGTGTCTGGTTAGACTGTAAACTCTCCTTCCAGACTCACATCAAACATCTCCAATCCAAAGTTAAATCTAGAATTGGCTTCCTATTTCGCAACAAAGCATCCTTCACTCATGCTGCCAAACATACCCTTGTAAAACTGACCATCCTACCGATGCTCGACTTCGGCGATGTCATTTACAAAATCGCCTCAATACCCTACTCAATAAATTGGATGCAGTCTATCACAGTGCCATCCGTTTGGTCACCAAAGCCCCATATACTACCCACCACTGCGACCTGTACACTCTCGTTGGCTGGCCCTCGCTTCATACTCGTCGCCAAACCCACTGGCTCCAGGTCATCTACAAGACCCTGCTAGGTAAAGTCCCCCCTTATCTCAGCTTGCTGGTCACCATAGCAGCACCCACCTGTAGCACGCGCTCCAGCAGGTATATCTCTCTGGTCATCCCCAAAACCAATTCTTCCTTTGGCCGCCTCTCCTTCCAGTTCTCTGCTGCCAATGACTGGAATGAACTACAAAAATCTCTGAAACTGGAAGCACTTATCTCCCTCACTAGCTTTAAGCACCAGCTGTCAGAGCAGCTCACAGATTACTGCACCTGTCATAGGCCATCTATAATTTAGACCAAACAACTACCTCTGTTTATTTTGCTCCTTTGCACACCATTATTTCTATCTCTACTTTGCACATTCTTCCACTACAACTCTACCATTCAAGTGTTTTACTTGCTATATTGTATTTACTTTGCCACCATGGCCTTTTGTTTGCCTTTACCTCCCTTATCTCACCTCATTTCCTCACATTGTATATAGACTTATTGTTCTACTGTCACGTTCCTGACCTGTTTTCTGTTATTTTTGTATTTGTTTAGTTGGTCAGGGCGTGAGTTGGGGTGGGCATTCTATGTTTTGTGTTTCTATGTTTAGGTCTTTTGTAATTAGCCTTATATGGTTCTCAATCAGAGACAGGTGTTTGACTTTTCCTCTGATTGAGAACCATATAAAGGTAGGCTGTTCACACTGTTTGTTTGTGGATGGTTGTCTTCTGTGTCTGTGTATGTTGCACCACACGGGACTGTTTCGGTTTGTTCGTTCGTTTGATGTAGTCTGTTCCTGTTCGTGAGTTCTTTGTGTATTTATGTAAATTCCATGTTCAGGTCTGTCTACGTCGTTTTGTTATTTTGTAGTTTGTTGAAGTGTTTTCGGTTTTCGTCTTTACTTTAATAGACTTAATTATGTCTACATTCCACGCTGCGCTTTGGTCCAATCCCTACTCCTCCTCTTCGTCCGAAGGAGGACACCCGTTACATCTACTGTATTATTGACTGTATGTTTGTTTACTCCATGTGTAACTCTGTGTTGTTGTATGTGTCAAACTGCTTTGCTTTATCTTGGCCAGGTCGCAATTGTAAATGAGAACTTGTTCTCAACTTGCCTACCTGGTTAAATAAAGGTGAAATAAAAATGTAAAAGAAATCATTTCTGTTTTTATGTATGCAAACAGTATTACATGTTTCTCAAAGTGCAACAGAAAATAATAGAATAATTTCATGATATTCTTAACTTCTCCAAATTTCATAGGCAGAATTTAGACTCGGCTCCTGGAAGAAGCTCGATAACGGTGAATAAGATCTCTTGCTACGATATTATTTGATACATGTCACAAAATCATCCTAAAGTATGTTTTTTCAATATACTTTAATTATATTATTGCAATTTATTCTCGACTTTAGACGTGATGTTTTGGAATAATTTTTTGAAGACAGAAAGATTAGCGCCGCACAGCCGTGGTGCTTGCTAACCAAAGAGGGAAATATTTCGTTCTGGAACCCAACTAAAGACTGTACTGGACATTGGACCCCGTTACAACATTCTGATGGAATATCAACAAAGATAAGGACCCAATTTGGGATGCTTTTTCATATATCTGTCGAACTGTTCTATGCTAACTGTGCTAACTGTGCTACTCTAGCGCTTGACTAGAATCAATGCTGCTGTATGCTAGCTTATGTTGTTAGCTAATATAACGATATATTGTGTTTTCGCTGTAAAACATTTCAAAAATCGGAAATATTGGCTCTATTCACACGATATCTGTCTTTCATTAGCTATCCACCATATGTTTTTCTGAAATGTTTTATGAGGTGTAATTAGTAGTTGACGTTGGTGTCTGTATTTTCTCTGGCTACTCCCGTCTGATTTCAGACTGTAGCTATGCTGTAGCATTTATGGTAGCATCAATGTAAAACTGATTTATAGCTAAAATATGCACATTTTATGAACAAAACATAGATTTATTGTGTAACATGTTATATGACTGTCATCTGAGGTAGTTTTTTTCTGGGTTCTTTAGATTGGTTTTAGGTTATTTCGGTTGGCTTGTGCATGCTACTTGAATCATAATTCATACATCATAATCATAATCATACGTGTCTGTCCACTTTTGTATTTGGTGGTGAGCTAACATAAATATATGTGGTGTTTTCTCTGTAAAACATTTAAAAAATCGGACATGTTGGCTGGATTGACAAGATGTTTATCTTTCAAATGCTGTATTGGACTTGTTAATGTGTGAAAGTTAAATATTTTTTAAAAATTGATTTTGAATTTCGCGCCCTGCAGCTGTTGTCATTTTCGTTCCGACATCGGGTTTGCAGCCCAAACAGGTTAATAATCGATAAAATTGAAGACGGGATGATCTGTGTTCAATACAGGATTAAAACCAACTGTAGCTAGCTTTCTGGTCACGCGCCTCTAACAAACAGAACACTTTCAGTGACTCACGTTCAAAATGGCCGTATTTCTTCATTGCACAAAGGAATAAACTCAACCAATTTCTCAAGACTGTTGACATCCAGTGGAAGCGGTAGGAACTGCAAGCATGTCCCTTAGAAATCTGGTTTTCCAATGAAATTCACTGAAAAGAGAGTGACCTCAAAATAAAATAAAAATCTGAATGGTTTGTCCTCAGGGTTTCACCTGCTAAATAAGTTCTGTTATACTCACAGACATGATTCAAACAGTTTTAGAAAATTCAGAGTGTTTTCTATCAAAATCTACTAATAATATGCATATCTTATCTTCTGGGTATTAGTAGCTGGCAGTTTATTTTGGGCATGCTTTTCATCCATAATTCTGAATGCAGCCATAGAGAAGTTTTAAGACACATACATAAAATCATTGCTGTATATTCTGTTCCAGTCTATATTGAATTCAGCTAGAAGTCTCTGAAAAGAGTGCTGATGTACACCTGTTTGGATATATGACGTTTCTTTATCCATTGTCTTTTGAACAGGAGGGGATATTTATTGAGGTTCTAGGTCAGTAGGTAAAGGGAACAGTCTTATGTGCCTGTGCAGACAACCTTTGGGCCCATGGCCTTGCAGTCATTCAGGAACGTTGTATTGTTGAGAAGTTCTGCAGATTCTGATGAATTCATCAAAACCAGACATTTGCCACTGAAGCTTGTGACTTCCAATCAAGAACTGTCGAACAACATAACACCTTTGTGGAGGAACTCCGCAAATGGTGTAAAAAGGGAATGTGTACTGAGTAACTACATATCAAAACACCTATCATAAATTTTACATGGATGTTGTTGAAGGACTTATCCAAGTAGAACTCTCCATATGCCTGAAGGAATTGATTTGAAAAAGGTTTAATTTTATGTGATGGACTGAATAACCACATTCACTAACAAATATTCAGACAGGGTAAATAATCCCACAGAATATTGCTAAAACAAGTGTCATGCCTCCGATCATCTTGGCACATCTCCCACAGAAGAGAGGAATACTTTAAAAACATTAAAAAGTGAACTGGAGGCAGGGAATGAAAGGGATAACAAACCCAGTTGTTTGTGTCATCTGTTTCGGGGAAGTACCTGCGTAATTGCGCACCCACTCAGGTGCTTCGCTATATCACATTTGACATTGTCCGTATGCTTCAGTTTATTTGCACCAAAAAAAATCATACAATGATGGAACGACCTGTGTGTTGACCTTGTTAATGAAAACAGCAAAGATCTCCAACTTCTAAATCATAGCCTCAATTTTGTCCCGCACATTGAACATAGTTGCGGGGAGTTCCTGTAATCCTAGATTCAGGTCATTCAGGCAAGAAAAAACATCACCCAGATTGGCCAGTCGTGTGAGAAACTCGTCATCATGCAAGCGGTCAGACAAGTGAAAAGTATGGGCAGTAAAGAAAACTTTAATCTCGTCTCTCAGTTAACACTTGTGTTGTCAAAAATGTGTTAAACAGCAGAGAAAACCCCCTAAATTATATTTTTTTCAACTTCAAATTTGATGACTTTTCCTAGTGACCCCAACATTAGAAAATGTGAAACATCTCATTTGTTCATATTTCCCAGACGCTGTACACCACCGGTGTACAAATATTGTCTTAGGGTAATTTTTCAACCGGCAGTTCTAAAATCATTTACACACCACAAAAAACACAAAGATAAACACACACACACACACACACACACACACACACACACACACACACACACACACACACACACACACACACACACACAATGGTAAATTGAGATTATGCGTGCTACTGATTGAACTAAGACAAATCTAAAATGTGCATGTGCAGCATCTCCCCTCCACGACCCCTCCACGACCCCACACATGACTCAAGTTCACAGACAAAATAAACAACATTTCAGACAAAATAAACAACATTTCAGACAAAATAAACATTTCTTCAAAGCATTGTTTACTAATGTGGAATGCAGTCAGAGGTTATAAAGGTGCTGCAGATGACAGTCCCCCCAGTTCTCTCTTTGCTGAAGCCATGAGTGCACGTTTCAGTGCCCAACAGGTCGTAGATCAGATTTTTTCAGATGTCCAGGAGGAACAAGAGAACAATGATTTAAAAGAGGAGGATGTATTTGAAGAAGAAGACGGGGAAGAATACAACACAGAGTACGATGCATCATCTTCAGATGAAGAAGAAATCCTGCAAGCTGAAAGAGAGTCATTTTTGTCAAAGAACAGCAAAATAACATGGTCCTTGTCACCATTTGACAACCAGGGCAGAATGGCAGGACAAAATGTCATAAAAATGACCCCAGGGCCCACAAGACATGCAGTTGCCCATGCCCAGGCCATCACCTCAACATTCTACATGTTCATCACAGCAGCCATTGAAAAAATCATCCCAGAGATGACAAATTTGGAAGGTTTCCATAAATATGGAGACAACTGAAAAAGGATGGGTGAGATTGACCTGCGTCCTTACATAGGGCTGCTAATCGTAGCAGGTGTGTCGGTTCCAGGGCAAGGCTACAGGTAGTCTTCCACACTTTCTCAAGAATGCTATGATTTCATAACCATGAGTCGAGACCTGCAAGACGTGTGAGAGACAAACTGGCGGCCATAAGAGAGGTCTGGGAGAAGTGAGTGGAGCATCTGCCATATCTCTACAACCCTGGGCCTGAAGTAACAGTGGATGAGCAACTGGTTCCATTCAGAGGTACATTTTCTATTTTCATATCAGTAATGTAAGTGATTTTCACTGTTAATTTGATTATGTATTGCTGTAATATCATTGATTTATATGATTTTTTTCTGTGACACTGATACTAATTACTGATAGTAATCTCTTTTGTCAAAAGGTCACTATCCTCTCTGGCAGTATTTGCCCGGCAAGCCAGCAAAGTATGGCATCAAGATATGGGTGGCCTGTGACGCACAATCCAGCTATGCTTGGAAGATGCAAGTTTACACAGGGAAGCCGACCAGTGGAGGCCCAGAGAAGAACCAGGGGATGCAGGTTGTGCTTGATGTGACAGATGGTCTGAGGGGACACAATGTCACGTGTGACAATTTCTTCACCTCTTATGAACTCAGCCACCAGCTCCTGAAGAGGAAGATCACCATAATTTCATTTAAGCTGCTTAGTTTTAGGGGTTTAGTGAAGGCGGGTCATTTGTGACCCTTAACAAAGTTGACCATTTACACTGTTGTGTCCAAAACATATTTCAAGCTGCCAGGCATTCCCTTGGCAGCAAGAGCCTCTCTGTGGATGCTGGAATGTACCCAAGTGGCGTTGGGAGCAACTGCTTGCACATGCGTTACCACTCCACTATGTCTCCCTGTCATGGCTTTTGCGTCATCAGTACAGATACCAGCACATCTTCACCACCAAAGTCCATTTGATGTCACAAAGATGTCCAGTACTTTTAAACATTTCCTCTCATGTTGTCCTGATTTTGCAGAAGAGGATGTCTTACTTAATTGACCCTGCATAAACGTAACAGACATATACTAGGAGCTGTGCCAGGTCCACCATGTCTGTTGATTCATCCAGCTGTAACGCATATAATTCACTGGCTTGTATGCGAAGCAGCATTTGTTTCAAACATCTCCTGCCATGTCACTGATGCATTGTGAAACAGTGTTGTTTGATGAAGGCATTGTCTAAATAGTTTTGTTGGCCTTTTCCCCCAGCATTGTCCCAGCCATATCCACGGCAGCAGGAAGAATTAAGTCATCCGCAATAGTATGGGGCTTGCCTGTCCTAGCCACTCGGTAGCTCACCATATAAGACACTTCTAGCCCCTTTCTAATTAATGGTATCTGTTGCTTTTATACATGTCGTATTACTCGAAAGTTGTCTTTATTCTCACTCCAAAAACTCCCGTGGCTTATTTTTCAAATTGTCATGTTTAGTTTCTAAATGTCTGCGCAAAAGTGAAGGTTTCCCGCGAGAGAGTAACGGTTAATGTAATTGGATGTTAATTATTTGACTTGGCTATGTCACACCATGACCTTAGAGAGCCTTTTTATTTCTCTATTTGGTTAGGTCAGGGTGTGATTTGGGTGGGCATTCTAGTTCTTCTATTTCTTTGTTGGCCTTGTATGGTTCCCAATCAGAGGCAGCTGTCTATCGTTGTCTCTGATTGGGGATCATACTTAGGCAGCCGTTTTCCACCTTTAGTCTTGATTTTGTATAGTTGCTGTGTAGCCTGCAGAACTTTACGTTGGTTTTGTCTTTTGTTGTTTTTTCGGTGTTCATTTTAATAAAAGTAAGATGTTTGCCTACCACGCTGCACCTTGGTCCAATCATTTCATCAACGAGCGTGACAGGCTACCTGTATTTGACATTGTGTTGTTATTTTGCTAGATGGTTTAATTTAATTTTTGGCAGTGAAACGAGTCTACTCAGGCAAGAAAAAAACCTCACCCAAAAATATGGCCCCGTTGGAAAATATAAATGTACTGTTTGAAAATATGAAGAATAAAAAATATAAATAAAATAAATAAATAAATAATCTAATTGTTATTTAGCGTACCCCTGGGGGCATTGCGCGTACCCCAGTTTGGGAATACCTGCATAGAAGGATTGATTGGTTTCAACCGAGAGACGACTAACAAAGACATCTACACGTAAATACATTACTTTTCTTACCCAAACGGGCGGTGGTTCATGTGCAAGGTAAATGATTAATGTGACAATAGTTATAGAATGTATCCACGATAAATATCACTTTTTCCGTATCTCTCTATTTTCCCCACCCCCTTTTCCATCACTGTTTAATAAGCTGTATCTTGTCAGTCCACTAGGGACTTTTGTCTCATGTAATGTGTGTATGTGTATTCTGTGTTATTATTTAGTTAGTTAGTAAATAAATAATTCAATAATTTTGTGTAGAACTGAATAATCATTAAAGGATGGGGTTCTTGCGGATTCAAGAAGTCTGCAATATTTAGAATGACACTGATATGAGGTAAAGATTAGTAAATTACAGTTATCGATATATCTTATATATATCATCTTGAGTTTAATATGGGTGTCACGTTCTGACCTTAGTTCCTTTTTTATGTCTCCTTTTTGGTTTGGTCAGGGCGTGAGTTGGGGTGGGCATTCTATGTGTTGTTCTAGGTTTTGTATTTCTGTGTTTGGCCTGGTATGGTTCCCAATCAGAGGCAGCTGTCAATCGTTGTCTCTGATTGAGAAGCATACTTAGGTAGCCTGTTCCCACCTGTGTTTGTAGGTAGTTGTTTTCTGTTTCGTGTGTCGTCACCTTACAGAACTGTTCGTTTGTCGTTTTTGTTGTTTTGTTCAGTTGATTGATTAAAATATGAACACTTACCACCCTGCACCTTGGTCCTCTTCTCCTTCTCCCGCAGACGTTCGTTACAATGGGAGGATGTAACTCATTAAGCAACTTCTTCCATGGTGCCCCAAATTCCTAATTAGTTAATTGTTACATGATTAAATTAATCGAGTAACAATGAAACATAGTTGATTCGATACATAACAGTCATCAGATTAATGAAAGTCACGTCTCGACATATTGGAGCCTAAAACAAAATTAGGCCTCACTGTTGAATTCAGTCTTTATGAATTGTGTAGCAGATTACGTTATGAACCATTAGAGCCGTAGCAAGATGTGTTGTTGGGTGTGTGTGTTTCCATTTGAACAAGATACTAGAGGTTGCCTCCGGTGTTGTTTATCTGATGAAGTGTAGGGTGAATTATTGAATGCCTACAATCCAGGACATATGGGCCGACCGATTTAGGTATTCTGAGAAATAGACTTGTTCGGCCAAAACGTAGTACTATTTCTGTCTCTCGCGTTTCAGGAGAGAGTAGATTTGGTCATTATTAATTTTGTTTGTTTATCCCATGTGTAACTCTGTGTTGTTGTTTTTGTTGCACTACTTTATCTTGGCCTGGTCGCAGTTGTAAATGAGAACGTGTTCTCAGCTGGCCTACCTGGTTAAATAAAGGTGAAATTAAAAATTAAAACGATCAAAATTGTTTTTTGCAGCTTCCAACGATGGCAAAAAAAAGGTCAAAAACATTGCAATAGCCAATTCCACTAAAACCCCAAATAGTCTATCTGTCTTCACCATAAACACAGATCACACATCACGTCATTGCGAACAACCACTCCACTTTGTGGGGAATACGACCACAAAACGCAATTCCAAAAGCCCATACCTGGAAACAGTCCTGGAGGACTGCTTAACCTGTGATGCACTAATTGATTCGGCAATGTCGCTCATCTCTCATCTTGTTCAATGATCTCAAAAGGGCTTTGAACCCAGCTAAACGTGTGTTAAAAACGGAACGATACAACATTAAACTTTGAGGTTAACTCAGACTACCTCGCCTCTCACATTGCGACTCATTTTGAAACTACACTTCCAAGATGTATCGCTTATTCACCCTGTGTATGTTACCAGCCTCAAAACTGTACCACTGCTGCTCGGAGCAGACTTGATGGATCCCACTAATCGATTGGAAAACCAACCAAGTATGGTCACAGGTAACCGTGCCGTCTCCACTGACCACACTGTCTTCTCCAAACGCTATCTTCAACACAGTCATAAACGAGGGATCTCTGTCGACAGAACCCATTGGGAAAAATACGTTTTGGAACCACTTTGGGCAGAATCTAACCAAAGTAGATATTACGATATCTCGTCGCATTCAATCAGCAAACCTGATTGACCATTCTGTTCATGATTTCGAGCCAGCAGTCTCTGTGAATGAGCAACTTCCCTCCTCTTTGAAGTCATGCGAGACTGTAGCTGAGATGAACTTCTCTTGTCCTTAGGACATTTCCGCAAGCACTGCGGCCATTTCAGGAATAAAGCCATTGATAAGCAGAGTGGACTATGGTTCCGATGACACTTTTTCCACCTTCAGGGGGACTGAAACCCCTTACAATGAAACTACCGGCGTCAGTCCTGCAACTGACCCGATGACTCCCACTGGTGAAACACTGTGTGATATCGCAGAGAGATATCCTCGTCTCAGTTTGCAGGTACTGCAATGGTTGCCACACAAGCACGCTGTGGTGACTGGCAGGCCACAACAGCCACTGAGCGTTTTTTGAAACACAAACACCGAGAGATTTGGTTGAAAGGTTTCAGCCGATCTAAAAACAATGCGGCTGCTGACAACCCGTACAAAGGGCTCAACCTTATCTTTTGTGCCTCGGACACCAACACCAACCGCTGGTGGGGGGTGGGGTCCCAAGACACAAAGGGCGGAATACTAGCCCAGACCCATGATAAGCCTTGTCGAGGCCAGTGGGGGGGTTGAGACTACGTGCAACACTGTACGAGGGCCCCCGAGCAGGAAACAAATCTAGTTGTAAACTTCCCCACGAGAACAGAGAGGAGCGGCTAAGCCCCTCGACCGGGATAACCTTAGAATACATCTGAGATATCACTGAGGTGCACCACACTGGTCGTAAAAGAAGTCCATTGGGCTTTCCACCTGCAAAAACAAATGGTAACAATAATCATTCCTTGCCATGTGTATTCTCAACTACAATGCAACTAGTAAAATGCTCTAATCATGTGTTCCTGTAGGATAACATTTTGGAACTAACTGGTAGGGTAGCTGGTCTCCTTGGGTACGAGTACCAATGCCAGCAACAGTCAGTCCAGCAACAATCAGTAAGAAGGTTAGAGACCTAACATTTAGAATTGCCATTGATAATAGCGATAGGAGGTAATAGTTACTCAGATTGCAACACGTGTAAGGGATTCTTACAAAACACTTTTCCGATGGTTAACCTGTCTGGCCCAGGCGTTCCGCTAGCGGAACTCCTCCCACATTCCACTGAAAAGGCAGAGCGCGAAATTCAAAAAATATTTTTTCGAAATATTTAACTTTCACACATTAACACACATGCCTCTAATAAATAGAACCCTCCATTCCAGAGGAAAGTTATTAGAAGTCATGAACCATGATCACACCGCTTATGACTGGTTTCAGTGCTTATAGAGTACCTCCGTCGTGAGGTTAGCTCCTCCGTGGATAACATTACTATGAGAAACACTCATTCATACCTATCGTCAATACAATGGTGTAAGACACATTGACTTGTAATAAAACCACTATAGGTCCCCTTGGCCTGCTAGGATACTTGGTTTTCTTTCCCTTGGCATGTGCGGTTGTGTAAGCATAGACGCACATGTACAACAGAACATTTAATGAGGATTTATGCTAGGATCACTTAACATGACATTTACCCTGAGGCCTTTGAATCTACAACTATATCACTCACTAGTTTATCTCCTGAGGTCCATAGGTCATCCCTGTAGACTGTCTGAAGCTAGTGCCCTACAGCTGTAGACTTATCATGTAGTTATCACCTTAGGATAGTGTCCACACCGCTAAGTAGGAATGCCCTAGATATGACATGAGACACAATGCCATAATAGTGTCCTTTAGCCAAGACCGTGGACGTATATACAGTAGAATATAGTCCAATTAGATGATTAACCTGTTTGGGCTGCAGGGGCAGTATTGAGTAGCCAGATAAAAGGTGCCCATTTCAAACGGCCTCGTACTCAATTCTTGCTCGTACAATATGCATATTAGTATTACTATTGGATAGAAAACACTCTCTAGTTTCTATAGCCGTTGGAATTATGTCTCTGAGTGAAACAGAACTCCTTCTACAGCACTTTTCATGACAGGGAGTGAGATTTCATAAATCTTGGCCCCTGTTACCAGGTCAGTTGTAATGTCCCTGTAAATGCTATGGGGAAACAAACACTTCCTACGTCTTCCTCTAGATGTCAGTAAGTGGTGACGCTTTGAATGGAGTCGATTGCGCAATCAGGGCCTGTATAAAAGACCAATGACCGGAAGTAGCTTTCTTTTCGTCTCTGCGCCTGACGCACGATGGACGTCGGACTTGCCTCCTTCCAAGCTGTTGTTTAGCCAGTAATATTTCTCCGGTCATATTTTTACTCGTTATAGGTGTTAAAAACATCATAAGGTAGTTAATTTAAACCGTTTTATAGCAATTTATATCCGTTTAGGGCGATTTTATGGCATTGCTGTGTGACGCACCTCGAGGAGCTGGGCACTTTGAGTGCATGGTGAACGTTAGTGGCCATTTCGACGGGACAAGAGGACATCTTTCGACCAAAAGACGATTAGACCGGAGAAAGGATTCATTGCCCAAGATTCTGATGGCAGTTCAGCTAATAGTAAGAACTATTTATGATGATAAATCGTGTTTCTGTCGAAAAATGTTAAACGCTTATGCCGCCATTTTCTTTGGGGTAGCTTCGCTTTGGCGCAACCTGTATTGAAAAGTAAGGATAATTTTAAAAATGTAATTCAGCGATTGCATTAACAAGTCCAATACAGCAAATGAAAGATACACATCTTGTGAATCCAGTCAACATGTCCGATTTTTTAAATGTTTTACAGCGAAAACAGCACGTATATGTATGTTAGCTCACCACCAAATACAAAGAAGTACAAACATTTTTCACAGCACAGGTAGCATGCACAAAGCCATCCTAACTAACCAAGAACCAACCAAACTAACCAAGAAACAACTTTAATCAGATGACAGTCATATAACATGTTACACAATAAATCTATGTTTTGTTCGAAAAATGTGCATATTTGAGGTATAAATCAGTTTTACATTGCAGCTACCATCACAGCTACCGTCAAAAATAGCACCGAAGCAGCCAGAGCAATTAGAGACCAACGTGGAATAACTAAATACTCATCATAAAATATTTCTTAAAAATACATGGTGTACAGCAAATGAAAGACACAGATCTTGTGAATCCAGACAATATTTCAGATGTTCTAAGTGTTTTACAGCGAAAACACAATATAGCATTATATTAGCATACCACAATAGCAAACATAACAACAGCATTGATTCAAGGCAAAAATAGCTATAACATATAAACCACCAAAATATATTAATTGTTTCACTAACCTTCTCAGAATTCTTCAGAAGACAGTCCTGTAACATCATATTACACAATGCATATAGAGTTTGTTCGAAAATGTGCATATTTAGCGGCACAAATCGTGCTTAGACAATGAGAATAGTGTCCATAACGTCAAGCAATCTGTCCGGCGCTCTCTTGTAAAGGCACCTTTTCTTATCGAATACTATTCATAAACTTGACTAAAAAAATACAGGTTGGACAGCAATTGAAAGACAAATTAGTTCTTAATGCAATCGCTGAATTACATTTTTAAAATTAACCTTACTGCGCAATACAGGCTGCGATAACGCAAGGCTACACTGCAGGAAATGGCGTCTTATGCATTTGACATTTTTTAACAGAACAATGAATTATCAGCATAAATAGTTCTTACTTTTCGATGACCTCCCATCAGAATCTTGGGAAATGTGTCCTTTGTCCAAAAGAATCGTTGCTAGGTTGGAGAACGTCGTCTTCAACGTTGCAATTAGCAGTAAACAATAGCCATGTGGGCCAGAGATAACCAACTTCCTAAAACGTCACGAAAATAAATACCCGAAAATCGCAATATACTGACATAAACTGATATAATTCGGTTTAAAATAACAACATTACGATGTCTTCAACACCTATATCGAATAAAAACAGAGCCGGAAATATCTAGGAGCTAATACGGGAGCTTCTAAAATGACATGCCAAGACCCTTCCTGCGTCAGAGCGAAGAGTGGAAAGATGGGACACTTCGATTCCAAGCAATTTATAACCTTTGGGACCTACGTAGAAACTCCATTTCAACTCTCCCTATTCGCTGACACCCAGTGGAAGGCGTATGCAGTGCATCTCAACCAATAGAGGACAGGCAAATTAATACACAGGTCTCAGAACAGCCAGCAAAATTCTGCATTCTGACATACACATAGGAAAAGTCCAGTTCTGTTTCACCCACAGATATAATTCAAACGGTTTTAGAAACTAGAGAGTGTTTTCTATCCAATAGTAATAATAATATGCATATTGTACGAGCAAGAATTGAGTACGAGGCCTTTTTGAAATGGGCACCTTCTATCTGGCTACTCAATACTGCCCCTTGAGCCCAAACAGGTTAAGAACAAATAATTTTTTTCAATGACAGCCTAGGAACATTGGGTTAACTGCCTTGTTTAGGGGCAGAATTACATATTTTTACCTCGTCAGCTCAGGGATTTGATCTTGCAACCTTTTGGTTACTAGTCCAATGCTCTAACCACTAGGCTTCCTGCTGGCCCATGGATGGTCCATGGATGCCCCACTAGGCTACCTGCCACCCCTCTGCTTTTACAGAGAAAAGACCCCTTCTGTATACATGGATGTGCAGATAGTGTGTACAAGGTAATTAGTTGTCTGTACAGTCTTAAGATAGCAGTAGGTTGATAGCCCGATGGCTCAACCGTCTAATTGCATTCACAACAGCAAAACGCTATAACGTGCTACTTTCTGCAAGTTTCCATACATGTGACTTTCTGTAGATAGTAAACCCACGTGATGTCACATGCTGCGGTCGCACCCAAGCAGACCTTAGCTTTACGCCCAGTCGTATGACTAAGTCCCACAATGACAAGTTTTTATCAAGTTAGAATAAACACTAGCATATGACAAGAGACAATTCTTTAAACAGTAACACACGGGATCGCATGACTAATTATGTAGTTTTCCACGGTAGCTGACATGTGATGTGATTCTGCCGCCAACGGAACAGGTGGAGTAAAAGACCAGCAAAACTCTGTATCATTCAGACCTCCATCAATTGACACTGTACATGTATATACATTCTACAGACCCTACCTGAGTATTCCCTACAAACATTTGACTGCTGCAGAATATTTATTTCTCTACGACAATGTTTATGTTTTTGACCATGGAAAGTTTTAAAAAATGCAAATCTCACTTAAATATCAACAAATATGAACCATTGTCCATTTTTAGACAATACATTTGTATATATCATGAAGGATTATTGACAGCTTTCTACTATTACGCGAGGGACTTTTATTTTGACATTTTGCAACATTTCGTAATCCGGAGGATTCTTTTTTTTCGCGTTGCTGACGAGTTGCTGATCATGTGATGAGTTCACAAATCAAATGCCCCGCTTGGGCTGCCACTGGACAGTGAAAAACAAGTCATTTCACCTTTATTGTAATTTAAATTAGTTTGTAGTGGTGAAATGTTGCGTTAGATGACATACTGTTGCTACCACAGTCGTTATTTCAAATTATTTCGGTGCCTTCACAGTAATTGCTAGCTAGACAAAATGTTGCTAGCTGTCAGGCACAGCTAAATACAAAACCCCGCTAGATACAGTCATGTCTCGTAGTCACGTCATGAGATTTGTAAGTGAAAGAAATCAAAATACAGTTGTAGCCATTGAGTGGAGTGTCCCATCTAGCCATTGTGAGTTTCCTAACTTTGTCGTTACCTTAAGGTTGGAACCAACACGCAGTACCTCCAGCAGGAAAAGTGGCAAGAACCATTTGTCCGCTAGCTCAGGAACAAGCTACACTATTCACAGCCCTGTGTAATGCTCAAGGTAAATGTATTGTTTTAAAAGTGCACAAATATAAGGAAATTTATGGTTTAAACACGTCTTTAATGTGTATTTGTTTTAGCTGTTATTGATAATATAAAGTGTTGATACATTTGTGTTTACATCATCAAGCCTTTATGTATGTATTACTTTTATGTATGTGTCACGATCGTGTGGAGGATTGACGGACCAAAACGCAGCAGTAGGAAAGTAAGCCATATTCCTTTTAATGAATATGATGGCAAAAACGAAACAAAAACACTTACACACTAAACAAAACAAGAAAACGATCGTGAAGCTAAATAACGATGTGCACACACAGGCTACAAACGTATCACATAGACAATTACCCACATCACATGAAAGCCTATGGCTACCCTAAATATGGCTCCCAATCAGAGACAACAGAAATCAGCTGTCTCTAATTGGGAACTCATTCAGGCAACCATAGACTCTCCTAAACAACTAAACCAACATAGACAACGCTAGACACATGCACTACACACAACCCCATACAATACACCCAACACCCCCTTTACCATATAATCACCCAAAACCGACAAAACACAAACATTCCCCATGTCACACCCTGACCTAACTAAAATAATAAATAAAACAAAGAATACAAAGGCCAGGGCGTGACATAACCCCCCCCCCTTAAGGTGCGAACTCCGGGCGCACCAGCACACAGTCTAGGGGAGGGTCTGGGTGGGCTTCCTTCCACGATGGCGGCTCCGGCACTGGTCGTGGTCCCCACCCCACCACAGTCACTAACCGCCTCCTTAGCTTCCTCCAAATGACCCCCCTCCACATTAACCCCACTGAATTAAGGGGCAGTTCCGGACTAAGGGGCAGCTCCGGACTAAGAGGCAGCTCCGGACTAAGGGGCAGTACCAGGGTAAGGGGCAGTACCAGGGTAAGGGGCAGCACCAGGGTAAGGGAGAGCACCAGGATAAGGGAGAGCACCAGGATAAGGGAGAGCACCAGGATAAAGGGTAGCTCCGGACTGAGGAACGGCAGCTCCGGACTGAGGAACGGCAGCTCCGGACTGAGGAACGGCAGCTCCGGACTGAGGGACGGCCCATGGCTGGCTGACAGATCTGGCTGCTCATGGCTGGCTGACGGATCTGGCTGCTCATGGCTGGCTGACGGATCTGGCTGCTCATGGCTGGCTGACGGATCTGGCTGCTCATGGCTGGCTGACGGATCTGGCTGCTCATGGCTAACTGACGGATCTGGCTGCTCATGGCTGGCTGACGGATCTGGCTGCTCATGGCTAGCTGACGGATCTGGCTGCTCATGGCTAACTGACGGATCTGGCTGCTCATGGCTGGCTGACGGATCTGGCTGCTCATGGCTGGCTGACGGATCTGGCTGCTCATGGCTGGCTGACGGATCTGGCTGCTCATGGCTGGCTGACGGATCTGGCTGCTCATGGCTGGCTGACGGATCTGGCTGCTCATGGCTGGCTGACGGATCTGGCTGCTCATGGCTGGCTGACTGATCTGGCTGCTCATGGCTGGCTGGCGGCTCTGGCAGATCCTGTCTGGTTGGCGGCTCTGGCAGATCCTGTCTGGTTGGCGGCTCTGGCAGATCCTGTCTGGTTGGCGGCTCTGGCAGATCCTGTCTGGTTGGCGGCTCTGGCAGATCCTGTCTGGTTGGCGGCTCTGGCAGATCCTGTCTGGTTGGCGGCTCTGGCAGATCCTGTCTGGTTGGCGGCTCTGGCAGATCCTGTCTGACGAATGGCTCTAGCGGCTCCTGACTGACGAACGGCTCTGACGGCTCGGGACAGACGGGCGGCTCTAATGGCTCGGGGCAGACGGATGGCTCAGATGGCGCTGGGTAGACGGATGGCTCAGATGGCGCTGGGTAGACGGATGGCTCAGATGGCGCTGGGTAGACGGATGGCTCAGATGGCGCTGGGTAGACGGATGGCTCAGATGGCGCTTGGCAGACGGGCAGTTCAGGCATCGCTGTGCAGACGACAGACTCTTGCCGGCTGAGGCGCACTGTAGGCCTGGTGCGTGGTGCCGGAACTGGTGGTACCGGGCTGGGGACACGCATCTCAGGGCTAGTGCGGGGAGCAGGAAGAGGGCATACTGGACCCTGGGAGCGCACATTAGGCCTAGTGCGTGGTGCCGGAACTGGTGATACCGGGCTGGGGACACGCATCTCAGGGCTAGTGCGGGGAGAAGGAACAGGGCATACTGGACCCTGGGAGCGCACATTAGGCCTAGTGCGTGGTGCCGGAACTGGTGATACCGGGCTGGGGACACGCATCTCAGGGCTAGTGCGGGGAGAAGGAACAGGGCATACTGGACCCTGGGAGCGCACATTAGGCCTAGTGCGTGGTGCCGGAACTGGTGATACCGGGCTGGGGACACGCATCTCAGGGCTAGTGCGGGGAGAAGGAACAGGGCATACTGGACCCTGGGAGCGCACATTAGGCCTAGTGCGTGGTGCCGGAACTGGTGGTACCGGGCTGGGGACACGCATCTCAGGGCTAGTGCGGGGAGTAGCAACAGGACGCACAGGACTCTGGGTACACACAGGAGGCTTGGTGCGTGATTTAGGTACTGGTGGTAAAAGGCTGGAGACACGCACCATAGGGCTAGTGCGTGGAGGAGGCACTGGTTGTACTGGGCTGGGGACTGTCACAGGAGAGTTAGTACGTGGGGCTAATATAGGAGGTGCAGGACTAGGGAGGCGTACAGGAGGCCTGGTTCGTGGGACTGTCATTCCCAGACGGTTAGCACGCACATCAGGACGAGCATGGAGAGCTGACTCAGGTAACCTCACATCCCGCACACGCTCTGTCGGGTGGATGTTGTGCCTCACGCACCAACACAGCAGCTCCCTCATTTCACTCTCTTCCAACCTCCCCAATAAATCCTTAACAGTCTCTGCATTATTCCCATTGCTCACCTCCAATATCAGCCCGACTGGCTCAGGTTCCCTCTTAGAGTCCTCACGGGTAGCACGGGAAGTTGACGCAGTTCTCCCATCTGGACTCGCCACACTCCCCATGAGCCCCTCCCCAAGAAATTTTTGGGTATTACTCACGGGTCTCCAGCCTTGCTTCCGTGCTGCCTCCTCATATCGCCTCCTCTCGGCTTTCGCTGCCTCCAGCTCTTCACGAGGAAGGCGATATTCTCCCGGTTGTGCCCACGGCCCCTTACCATCCAGTATCTCCTCCCATGTCCAAGAATCCTGTGTAGGTGGGTCCTGTTGCCGCTTTACATGCCGCTTGGTCCTGTATTGGTGGGTAATTCTGTCACGATCGTGTGGAGGATTGACGGACCAAAACGCAGCAGTAGGAAAGTAAGCCATATTCCTTTTAATGAATATGATGGCAAAAACGAAACAAAAACACTTACACACTAAACAAAACAAGAAAACGATCGTGAAGCTAAATAACGATGTGCACACACAGGCTACAAACGTATCACATAGACAATTACCCACATCACATGAAAGCCTATGGCTACCCTAAATATGGCTCCCAATCAGAGACAACAGAAATCAGCTGTCTCTAATTGGGAACTCATTCAGGCAACCATAGACTCTCCTAAACAACTAAACCAACATAGACAACGCTAGACACATGCACTACACACAACCCCATACAATACACCCAACACCACCTTTACCATATAATCACCCAAAACCGACAAAACACAAACATTCCCCATGTCACACCCTGACCTAACTAAAATAATAAATAAAACAAAGAATACAAAGGCCAGGGCGTGACAGTATGTATTACTTTTATGTATGTATTACTTTTATGTATGTATTACTTTTATGTATGTATTACTTTTATGTATGTATTATGAATGACCAAAGGTGTCTGACCTTATATTAAAACCTCTAACGCCTCCCTAACCCGGATCCGGGATCTCCCCCAACACAAAAGCTGACTAGCATAGCCTAGCCTAAAGTTACAGGGATATCATAAAATAAAATGTTCATGAAATCACAAGTCCAAGACACCACATGAAAGATACAGATCTTGTGATTCAAGCCATCATCTCTGATTTGTAAAATGTTTTACAGGGAAGACACAATATGTAAATCTATTAGCTAACCACATTAGCAAAAGACAACAATTTTCTTACTCCACCATTTTCTTACTGCATCAGTAGCTATCACCAATTCGGCCAAATAAAGATATTGATAGCCACTAACCAAGAAAAAACCTCATCAGATGACAGTCTGATAACATATTTATTGTATAGGATAGGTTTTGTTAGAAAAATGTGCATATTTCAGGTAGAAATCATAGTTTACAATTGCACGCACCATCACAACTCAACTAGAATAAATACAGAGCAACGTGTATTACCTAATTACTAATCATAAAACATTTCTTAAAAATACACAGCGTACACTAATTGAAAGACACAGATCCTGTGAATCCAGACAATATTTCAGATTTTCTAAGTGTCTTACAGCGAAAACACAATAAATCGTTATATTAGCATAGCACATGTGCAAACATTACCCCAGCATTGATTCACGGCAAAAAGAGCGATAGCATTATCACCACCAAAATGTATAAATTTTTTCACTAACCTTCTCAGAATTCTTCAGATGACACTCCTGTAACATCATATTACAACATACAAATAGAGTTTGTTCGAAAATGTGGATATTTAGCCACCAAAATCGTGGTTATACAATGAGAAAAGTAGCCAAGCTGGTCAGAAAATGTCGGGCGCCATATTGGACAGTGATCTAGTCTTATACATAAATACTCATAAACTTGACTAAAAAATACAGGGTGGACAGCGATTGATAGACAATTTAGTTCTTAATGTGTGAAAGTTAAATATTTAAAAAAATAATAATTTGAATTTCGCGCTCTGCCTTTTCAGTGGAATGTGGGAGGAGTTCCGCTAGCGGAACGCCTCGGCCAACAGGTTAACTGACTTGCCTAGGTAAAAAAAGAGACCTGGCTATGTTTGTTAAGCTTTCAACTCTGAGCCATTCTTGGTGATGGTGGATTTGTTTCATTTTTGCAAATCTTAGAATAAAGTGTTGTTTTAAAGAATCTGCAGTCTCCCTTCCCTTTGAATTCCACAACAGAGCTTACGACACTACAGAAAACCCGCTTTCCAAACAACAGTGCTGTGCTCACTGCATTAATAAACATTGTAAGACTCCTACCATCTGCATTATGGGCCGTGCTTTGATATTACTTTGGCACAATAATGTTTGTAAACAACAACTAATGTTCCTATACACGTTGGCAAATATGAATAAATTACCATTACATTACAGTCTATCCAACCAGCATCTTTCTAAGGTACTGGCCCCTCACAATCTGTATTTTGTCAAATACTCTTGCATATTCAGCATTAGGCAGAGGAATTGTGAAGGAAAATGATCTAGAACGCTCTAGAATTTGTCACAGCACAAATAGTTTACATTGTGTGCAAGATCGCATTTGGTTGTTCATTTTTCGGGAGCGGCTTCCTTTGCGCCTGAGCTACTTTGTAAACATGTCCTATTTACGGGACTTTGACCAGTTATCGACTGACTCCGATCTACATTTTTGTGTACAGAGTGTTCTGCGAACGGCGCAACATCAACTCTGTGAAAGCTCTGGTTGTCACATTTCACAAGCCACTCCCTGTTGTCATCTGAGATGCAGTATGTGAAATCGGACACCTCATTTGCATAGGGAGCAACAGGTGAAATTTCTGGCCTATTCAGACAAAGGATCGATTTCCTCTGACTGAATCTCGCAGCTCCAGTTACAATACGGCATATGAAAAGAGAAACACTAATGACTGAGGCAAAAGCAGTCTCATCTTCTCATCTCGCTGTGATGTTCTCAGATGGATTTAGAGGTCTCAACATAAAAAAATACATAGCTATAGTGGGCTTAATGTACAATTGATTTGCACAACAGTTACATAAAGAACAGAAAGCTCACAAGCTAGTTCTTATCCAAACCATTCAGCAAATCTAAGTCAATATGACAAAACATTATGTAACGCTTGTCTTCCTCCTCTTCTGAGGAGGAGTAGTAGGAAGGATCGGAGGACCAATGCGCAGCGTGGTAAGTGTCCATATTTTAATAAAGAAATAGAACACTGAACAAAAACAACAAAGTGAACGAACGAAAACGTAACAGTTCCGTATGGTGAAAAACACAGACACAGGAACAATCACCCACAACACACAATGACAAACAGGCTACCTAAATATGGCTCCCAATCAGAGACAACGACTGACACCTGCCTCTGATTGAGAACCATATTAGGCCAAACACATAGAAACAGAAAAACATAGACTACCCACCCAACTCACGCCCTTGACCATACTAAAACAAAGACATAACAACAAAACTAAGGTCAGAATGTGACACATTATGGATATCAAGGGGACCAAACATGCTGTCATCCAGTCTAGGACCAATGTTGAAAACCTTTGATCTAACAAGAATAATTGTGTCACATTAATGACTCTATGTACATAGGGCAGCAGTCTTTAATGTGCAGGGTAGAGTACCTTTTGGTAGCTTTCCACAGGGGGGCATCTAAGCCTCTATTTTTCACAACCAGTGTTTCTACTGTAGATATTTGATCTATTGATGTCCATGCGACTCCTCTTGCTAGGGTACTACAGTATTTGTGTTTGTCTCACACCCCCTTCTCTCCCGTCCTCTGTCGTTCTCTGAATCTCTCTCTCTCTGAATCTCACTTTCTCCCTCTCTCTGAATCACTCTCTCTTGCACCCCGCACCCCCCCCACCCTCTCTCCCTCACTCACTCTTTCAGTGTCCCCATTCCTGAGCCAGAGAAGGATCAACGTCCAACCAGCAGAAAGACTTTAGTTAAGGAAGTGGTGACTGAGTCTCCAGAGGAGGACAATCTTTTAAATTAGAAGGTTTTCAATTAAGAATGTGAGGGAGGATGAAAGAGGAAAATTGCATTATTTTCATGGAGTGCATGTCTACGATTAGACCTGCTGGAAGAAAATTATAATAGATATTAATCTAGAGACCTTTTTAATTTATATGCCCCTGGACCGAGAGAAGGAGACTATTTCTGAAGTAGTCCATCAATGGCCACGATAGAACTGACAATGGAGCAAATATCCGGTGCCCAATGGGCTCTGAGTCCAAACATTTCCAGCCACTACTTACTTTTCCTACCGCCTCTCTCTCTCAAATCCTGTTAATGCCTATCAATACAGAACCATATGTGTCTGTCCCCCAATTTTTATTTTCCTCATCCAAATATTAGGTTGAAAGAGTTACAATGGATTTCTAAGTTTGACATTTATCTTGATAATCTATCCTTCATCTTCTTTTTATGTCTTGTCATTCGGTTCTTCTACAGCACTGAATTAGGCTGCATATTTTGCCACATGATAGACTAGACTTGAAAGCCCACTGGTTTAAAGAAAATATGCATTCAGCTCTATCTCCCATTGAAGCCTTACATTCAGAAAAATGGACTTCCTGGGCATATGGTGATTCTCCAGTCATGCCTAAAAATCACTTCTACTGAGGGTAAGAAAACATCTACATTGGCAATGTGCTGCCATGGCGACAAGGTTTAATTACAGCCAATGACGACATTTTTCCAAAATGTCTTTTTTACAATTCCATACAGATTTCTGCGGGGCACTCCGAATTCCAACATCCTGTGTTTTAATCACATTACAGTTATAAAATGATGAATGAAACATAAACTTTATTGAAAGCTTGTTGTTTGGCCATATCTTTCAACATGTTGACTTTTATGTTTTGCCTCATTTCTAATTAATCAAAGAGTACATAAACTCTCCCTGAGTGAAGTATTTATGCTGGTACCAGGCATCTCCGGCACTTGTAAGGAGATTGGCTGTAATTGAGATATTCTAAATGCGTATAAGACTTTTTGATTCTGGGATCTTTGACACAGGTTTTCTATGTGAGAGAAAATAAGCTGTCTGGTTGTTTGAACATTTACCTTGGTATTTGGAACATAACAAAAAAATCTCTATAGAATCAGTGATGAGTATAGTTTAATTTCCATTATAGTCTATACTTTGCATCAGTAATGATGGGCATGATGGGCCTGTATGGATCTATGATTAACACTCTCTCTTTCTATCCATCTCTCATTCTCTTAATCTATCTCCATCTCTTTCTTTGTCTACCCCCCACTCTCCATCTCCCTCCCATGCTCCATCTCTTTCTCCAAGCTATGTTCTTGCTCATCAGGAAGAGCCTATACAGATCATGGCAGGCCTGTGGAGATGTCAGTCAAGCTGAATCTCTGCCACATTGCATCCGTCGACCTGTCAGGATCCCAGGCCCATCAATCACCCTGGTGCTTGCAGGAGAGCGTGGGGTGCCAAGGAGCAAAAAACAACCATTAATCCCTCAGGACATGGACCCTCTCGCTCCTTGTGTGTGTGTGTGTGTGTGTGTGTGTGTGTGTGTGTGTGTGTGTGTGTGTGTGTGTGTGTGTGTGTGTGTGTGTGTGTGTGTGTGTGTGTGTTAAAGAGTGTGATCTCACCAGTGGTCTAAATAATTTAGTAAAACCCTATAAAAGTCTAAAGTAGAGTTTGTGCTCAACGCCATGTTTGCTTTTCCACGTCAACTAAAGATAAAAAGAGATGACAATATGAATTAGGTCTGTTTTGAATTTGGCATGTTGAAGGGGGTCGTCTAGCATTATTCAACTCCTATCATTCTCCTAACACCGGGCGAAAAGGGTCCATATCAGAGGATATCTTTACATGACACATTTTTTTGTATTTTAAAGAATACAGACCATTTCCAATGCATGCTTGGATTTTCGCGGATATGCACCATTTCCTGACACATTCTGAATCCAGATGTGTATTTTAGATGTATATGATATTGGAATTACTCCGATCATGGACATGGACATGGCAAGATATGGACTCATTCTATATCCTGGGATGCTGTATGTGAAATCCTATTTTCTCTCTTTCTGTTGACATATACTGACTATATACATAACATATTTGTGTTTTCTCTGCACTTTCAAGATGGGAAGCTATATTGAGTCCAAATATGCACAATGTCAAACCCTGATCTGTTTCACCTGTCTTATGTTGGTCTCCACCCCCCACCAGGTGTCTCCTATTTTACCCAATTATACCCTGTGAACCTGCGTTTTCTGTTGGTCTGTTGCCAATTCGTCTTGTCAAGTCTTACCAGCGTGTTTTCCCAGTTTCCAGTATCACTAGTGTTTGTTTTCTCGTCCTCCCGATTCTGACCATTCTGCATGCCCTGACTCTGCCTGCCGTTCTGTACCTTAATGATGCTGTTTTGGATTACCAACCTCTGCCTGCCCTGAGCCTGCCTGCCGTCCTGTACCTGTCGGACCCTAACCTGGTTACAGCCCTTTGCCCCTCCCATGTTATAATAAATGATCTGAGAACTGACCCATCTTCCTCCTGTGTCTGCATCTGTGTCATATCCTCAGTCGTGATGGTCATGGCCAGTTCGTACTGACACAGCAGACTCAGACCAGCTCCGCAACGCTTTCTCCATCCAAGGATTCACCATTGGTAGACACTAGGAAGTACCTCAAGAACTTATGGAAAGACTCCAGACCTTGGCAGAATGCCATGACCACGCTTTCACTGTGTTGCTGGAGAAATTCCCCGGGTTATCTGTCACGCCCTGACCTTATAGATCCTTTTTATGTCTCTATTTTGGTTGGTCAGGGCGTGAGTCGGGGTGTTTTGTTCTGTGTGTTGTATTTCAATGTGTTTGGCCTGGTATGGTTCCCAATCAGAGGCAGCTGTCAATTGTTGTCTCTGATTGAGAACCATACTTAGGTAGCCTGTTCCCACCTGTTTGTGGGTAGTTTTCTGTTTTGTGTGTCTTCACCTTACAGAACTGTTTCGTTTCGTTCACTCTCTTTGTTGTTTTTTTTGTTATTGCAGTGTTCAGTTTATTTATTAAAATTAACATGGACACTTACCACGCTGCGTTTTGGTCCAATCCTTCCTATTCCTCATCCGAAGAAGACGACGATCGTTACATTATCTACTAAGCAGCAAGACACAACAGTAACCCCTCAGACTGTCAGTTACCCCGTGTCGTGACTTTCTGACAAATCTGACATAATTAATTATGAAACAATGAACTCATTAGGACTTGTTTAGAGAGTTGCGATCTCCCGAAATAAACTCTATAAGGTCTTTACCTATTTCATTGATAAACAGTCATCTTACTAATCATTACCTCTTATCAAATCAGAATTCTGACGAGTCGTAATCTTCTTGGATCTGCAAAAACCTCAGCCTTGTGCATTATTCAATATTACACAAATTGGTTGAATAATTTATTTACTAGCTAACTAAATAATAACCCAGAATACACAAACTTACATGAGACAAAGGGCCCTTCTGACAAGATATGACGGTTTGTTACAACGTAGATGGAGAGGGGGGGGAGCGAGAGAAAAATGCACAATTATCATTGAGACATTTCAGAATTAATCTCACAGTAAGGCATTGCCAAGCTGATCTGACCCATTATGATCCTCACAGTGCAGTCATGACACCCACTACCAGCAGCCCTTCTCCCGTATCTACCCCGGCTTTCCAATAAACCCACTTACCTCCTCCAGGGCGCTACACTGAAGATCCTGCTGGTCGTTTCTCTCATCTTTCAGCTGCAGCTCTCTTAATTTCCCTTGGATTGCTCAAGGATAGCGTACTTCATGAAGCTGATGTCTGGGAGGACTCTAGCCTGGGCTATGGCGGTGTGGGAGCAACAATCCACCATTTACCTCAGAGTTTGCGATGGAGGCTAGAAAGGTGTTAGATTCTCAGGTGTCCGGGAGAGAGGCTGCTCGTAAGCTACTGCAACTGCGTCAAGACTCCCATAGTGTGGCAGACTACGCAATAGTTTTTCGAACTTTGGCCGTCGAGAGTGCCCGGAATCTCTGTTCGACATGTTCCTGCATGGATTATCAGAGGTGGTTAAAGATGAGCTCGCAGCCGTGGAGTTTCCCATGGATCTTGACTCTCTCTCATAGCCTTGACCATATGGATCGATGGGCAGCTATGGGAACGTAGGAGGGAGAGGTCTGTTCCCAGTCACACTCGCTCGTCCACGGCTCCCACCTCGCCTCCAAGAAATTCCAGAAGTCCCCGGGAGAAGCCGATGTCACCCAAGTTCCCTCGGGAAACACAGAGGGATGTCGACTCGCTTACTCCGGAGCCCATGCAACAGAGCTGGGCCAGATTGTCTCTTCCTGCTGAACGCCTACGCAGACGGGAGCTGTCTGTATTGTGAAAAATAAACGTTTGTTTTGTTCGATAAAGTCCCTCTTTATATCCCAAAAACTCTGTTTTGTTGACACGTTTTGTTCAGTAATCCACTGGCTCCAAGGCGGTCAAAACATGCAGACGAATACATCCTAATAGTACCGGTAAAGTTCGTCGAAACATGTCAAACGATGTTTATAATTAATCCTCAGGTTGTCAATTGTCTAAATAATCGATAATATTTCAACCGGACAATAGTGTATTCAATAGAAAGGAAAAACAATGAAGGACGTGCAGTTGGTCACGCTCGCAAACCAGGTCTGCATTCTTCTTCAGTCCACTGACAAAAAGGTCACATTCTTCTTCATTTTTCAGAAAACAAGCCTGAAACAATGTCTAAAGACTCTTGACATCTAGTGGAAGCCATAGGAACTGCAATCTGGGTCCTAACCCATTAGATACTGTATAGGCATTCAATTGAAAGTACACACATTAAAAAAATCCCACTTCAACCTCAGGAGGCTGAAGAAATTCGGCTTGTCACCAAAAGCACTCACAAACTTCTACAGATGCACAATCGAGAGCATCCTGTCGGGCTGTATCACCGCCTGGTACGGCAACTGCTCCGCCCACAACCGTAAGGCTCTCCAGAGGGTAGTGAGGTCTGCACAACGCATCACCGGGGGCAAACTACCTGCCCTCCAGGACACCTACACCACCCGATGTCACAGGAAGGCCATAAAGATCATCAAAGACAACAACCACCCAAGCCACTGCCTGTTCACCCCGCTATCATCCAGAAGGCGAGGTCAGTACAGGTGCATCAAAGCAGGGACCGAGAGACTGAAAAACAGCTTCTATCTCAAGGCCATCAGACTGTTAAACAGCCACCACTAACATTTAGTGGCCGCTGCCAACATACTGACTCAACTCCAGCCACTTTAATAATGGGAATTGATGGAAACTATGTAAAAATGTACCACTAGCCACTTTAAACAATGCCACTTAATATAATGTCTACATACCCTACATTACTCATCTCATATGTATATGTATATACTGTACTCTATATCATCTACTGCATCTTGCCATCTTTATGTAATACCTGTATCACTAGCCACTTTAAACTATGCCACTTTATGTTTACATACCCTACATTACTCATCTTATATGTATATACTGTACTCTATACCATCTACTGCATCTTGCCTATGCCGTTCTGTACCATCACTCATTCATACATCTCTATGTACATATTCTTTATCCCTTTACACTTGTGTGTATAAGGTAGTAGTTGTGGAATTGTTAGGTTAGATTACTTGTTGGTTATTACTGCATTGTCGGAACTAGAAGCACAAGCATTTCGCTACACTCGCATTAACATCTGCTAACCATGTGTATATGACAAATAAAATTTGATTTGATTTGACTTCCTGGATGGATTTTCCTCAGGTTTTTGCCTGCCATATCAGTTCTGTTATACTCACAGACACTATTTTAACAGTTTTGGAAACTTTATAGAGTTTTTTCTTTCCAAATCCACCAATTATATGCATATCCTAGCTTCTGGGCCCGAGTAACAGGCAGTTTAATTTGGGAATGCTTTTCATCTAAAATTCCGAATGCTGCCTCCTACCCTAGAGAAGTTAACCTCTACAGGATCGGTGGGTCCCCCGCGGAAAGGTTGAGCTAACGTAGGTTAATGGGTTAGCATGAGATTGTGTGTAACAAGAACATTTCTCAAGACATAGACATATCTGATATTGGCAGAAAGCTTAAATGATTGTTAATCTAACTGCACTGTCCAATCTACACTGTCTAATCTATTACAGTGAAATAATACCATGATTTTGCTTGAGGAGAGGGCCCAGTTATGAACTTGAAAATGTAATAAACCAATTAGGCACATTTGATGAACCAATTTGACACATTTGGGCAGTGTTGATACAAACTGTTGAACAGAAATGCAATGGTTCATTGGATTAATCTAAAACTTTGCACATGCACTGTTTGTAACGGCTGTCGCTCTCCTCATCCTCAGACGAGGAGAGGAGAGAAGGATCATCAGACCAAAATGCAGCTTCAGGGAAATAAGCCATCTTTTTATTTAACACGATGATGATGGCAACACGAAAAACAAAACACTTTCAACTTTACAAAACAAGAAAACGAAGTCAACGAAACCTGAACATAAACTTACATAACTACACGTAAACTCACGGACAGGAAACAGACGACATCGAAACGAAAACGAACAGCCAAACAGTCCCGTATGGTACATACATTACACGACACAGGAGACAATCACCCACAACGAACACTGTGACAACGCCTACCTAAATATGACTCTTAATTAGAGGAACGCCAAACACCTGCCTCTAATTAAGAGCCATACCAGGCAACCCAAAACCAACACAGAAACAGAAAACATAGAATGCCCACCCAACCTCACGTCCTGACCAACTAACACACATAACAACTAACATAAATAGGTCAGGAACGTGACACTGTTGCCATCTAGGGGCCAAAATAGAAATTGCTCCTGGGCTGGAAAAATCAATTATGGCCTTTCTCTTGCATTTCAAAGATGACGGTACAACAACAACAAAAAAAATATTGATTTTTTTCTTATTTCTATTCACGTTTAAATTTTACGTTAAAAGGTGAAATTGAATAATAACTTTGTGAAGAACTTGATTTCCCATCTGTACCAAACATTGTTAAGACAAAGCTGTTTAGACATGTTTGTTGCACAATATGTTCTGTTGCTAGTGTTCCAATCACATATTTGCGATGGTATGCTGCAGGGACCACTTAACAATAATCAGAAATAAGTGCTCGTACTTATCAAAGTTAATTCACTTTTCTGTTGCGCAAGGACATTTAGGTTTGTCTTTAGGGAACGTAACAGCTTGTACGTGTTAGTGTGTGTGTGTGTGTGTTTGTGTCAGCAGGACAGAAAACGATCTAATCTCAATGATTTGTAAATATGAATTGAGACTCACGTGTGACGTCCCTCTCTCTCTGCTCGACAGGATTATGAGAGAAGTGAGGAGAGCGTGCAAAGAGGTTGATGGTCACTAAGGCTGCATTTACACAGGAAGCCCAACTCTGATATTTTTTCCACTAATTTGTATTTTGAACAATCACATCAGATCTTTTTCAGAGCTGATCTGATTGGTCAAAAGACCAATTAGTGAAAGTAAGATCAAATCAAACTTTATTCGTCACATGCGCCGAATACAATAGGTAGACCTTACCGTGAAATGATTATTTACAAGCCCTTAACCAACAATGCAGTTCAAGAAAGAGTTATTTATTTATAAATATTTACCAAATTAACTAAAGTAAAAATAATAAAAATTAACACAAGAAAATAACAATAACAAGGCTATATACAAGGGGTACCGAGTCAATGTGCAGGGATACATGTTAGTCGAGGTAATTTGTTCATGTAGGTAGGGGTAAAATTACTATGCATAGATACTAAACAACGAGTAGCAGCAGTGTAAAAACAAATGGGGGGGTGGGGGGGGGGGGGGTCAATGTGAATAGTCCAGGTGGCCATTTGATGAATTGTTCAGCAGTCTTGTTACTTGGGGGTAGAAGCTGTTAAGAAGCCTTTTGGTCCTAGACTTGGCACTCCGGTTCCGCTTGCCGTGCGGTAGAAGAGTGAAGTCTATGACTTGGGTGACTAGAGTATTTGACTATTTTTTGGGGGCTGTCCTCTGACACCGCCTAGTGTCAGGTCCTGGATGGCAAGAGGCTTGGCCCCAGTGATGTACTGGGCTGTATGCATTACCCTCTGTAGCGCCTTACGGTTAGATGCCGAGCAGTTGCCATACCAGGCGTTGATGAAACCGGTCGGGATGCTCTTGATAGTGAAGCTTTAGAACTTTTTGAGGATCTAGGTACGCATGACAAATCTTTTCAGTCTCCTGTGGGGGAAAAGGTTTTGTCGTGCTCTCTTCACAACTGTATTGGTATGTTTGGACTATAATAGTTCATTGCTGATGTGGAGAACAAGGAACTTGAAGCTCTCACCCGCTCCAATACAGCATCGTTGATGTTAATTGGGGCCTGTTCAGCCCGCCTTTTCCTGTAGTCCACGATCAGCTGCTATGTCTTACTCACATTGCGGGAGAGGTTTTTGGCCTGGCACCACACTGCCAGTTCTCTGACCTCCTATGTATAGGCTGTCTCATCATTGTCGGTAATCAGGCCTACCACTGTTGTTTCATCAGCAAAGTTAATGATGGTGTTGGAGTCATGTTTGGCCATGCAGTCGTGAGTGAACAGGGAGAAAATGAGGAAACTAAGCACACACGTCTGAGGGGCCCAAGTGTTGAGGATCAGTGTGGCAGACGTGTTGTTGTCTACCCTTGCAACCTGGGGGAAGACCGTCCGGATGTCCCGAATCCTGTTGCAGAGGAAGGTGTTTAGTCCCAGTGTCCTTAGCTTAGTATTTTCACATCTGTGTTCCTTTTGTCCAGGTGGGAAAATGCAGTGTGGAGTGCGATTGCGTGTGGATCTGTTGGGGCGGTATGCAAATTGGAGTGGGTCTAGGGTATCCGGGATGATCCTGTTGATGTGAACCATGACGAGCCTTTCAAAACGCGTCATGACTACCAATGTGAGTGCCACAGGGTGGTGATCATTTAGGCAGGTTACCTTCACTTCCTTGGGCACAGGGACTATGGTGGTCTGCTTGGATCATGTAGGCATTACAGACTCAGTCAGGGAGAGGTTGAAAATGTCAGTGAAGACACTTGCCAGTGTCCTCGCATGCTTTGAGTACATAACCTGGTAATCTGTCTGGCCCCGCGGCTTTGTGAATGTTGACTTGTTTAAAGGTCTTACTCACATCGGCTACCGAGACCGATACCACACAGTCGTCCGGGACAGTTGGTGCTCTCATGTTGCTTGCCTCAAAGTGAGCATAAAAGACATTTAGCTTGTCTGTTAGGCTCGCATCACTAGGCATCTTGTGGCTGGGTTTCCCTTTTTGTCAGAAATAGTTTTCAAGCCCTGCCCCATCAAAGGAGTGTCAGAGGCCGTGTAGTAGGATACAATATGAATCCTTTATAGATGCTTTGACTGTTCGAGTGTTCAAACAGGGCGTAGCGGGATTTCTCATAAGCGTCTGGATTAGTGTCCCACTCCTTGAAAGCAGCAGCTCTAGCCTTTAGCTCGATGCGCATGTTGCCTGTAATCCATGTCTTCTGGTTGGAATATTTACGCACAGTCACTGTGGGGATGACGTCGTCGACGCACTTATTGATGAAGCCAACGGCTCCTCAATGCCATTGCTCTGTGCTAGAAAAACAGTCCTGTATTATATATATTTTTTACTTAACTAGGCAAGTCGTTTAAGAACAAATACTTATTTACAATTATGACCTACCAAAAGCCTCCTGTGGGGATGGGGGCTGGGATTAAAAATCAATGAAATAACAATATAGGTCAAAACACAGATCACGACAAGAGAGACAACAGAACACTACATAAAGAGAGACCTAAGATGACAACATGAAAGCAGCACAACATGTAAGTAGCACAAACAGGGTACAAACATTGTTGGGCACAGACAACAGCACAAAGGGCATGAAGGTAGAGAGAATAATACATCACGCAAAGCAGCCACAATTGTCAGTAAGAGTGTCCATGATTGAGCCTTTCAATGAAGAGATTGAGATAAAACTGTCCAGTTTGAGTGTTTGGTGCAGCTTATTCCAGTCACTAGCTGCAGCGAACTGAAAAGGCGAGCGACCCAGGGATGTGTGTGTTTTGGGGACCTTCAGCAGATTGTGGTTGGCAGAACAGGTGTTGTATGTGGATGATGAGGCTAGCAATAGATATCTCAGATAGGGGGGGGGAGGCGTTACATCTCCGTAATCTAGCATGGGTAGGATGGTCATCGGAGTTAAGGTTAGTTTGACAGCTGGGGTGAAAGAGGAGCAATTACAATTGAGGAAACCAAGTCTTGATTTAACTTTAGCCTGCAGCTTTGATATGTACTGAGAGAAGGACAGTGTACCATCTAGCCATACTCCCAAGTACTTGTATGAGGTGACTACCTCAAGCTCTAAACTCTCAGAGGTAGCAAACACACCTGTGGAGTGAGGGGCATTCTTCTTATCAAACCACAAGACCTTTGTTTTGGAGTTGTTCAGAATAAGGTTAATTCTTGTCAATAGGGGGGCGCTGTTTTCACTTTGGTAAAAATCGTGCCCAAATTAAACTGCCTCGTACTCTATTCTAGATCATACAATATGCATATTATTATTACTATTGGATAGAAAACACTGTGAAGTTTCTAAAACTGTTTGAATTATATCTGTGAGTAAAACAGAACTCATTTGGCAGCAAACTTCCATACAGGAAGGGACAAATCTGAAAACGAGGCTCTGTTTCAGGGCCTGCCTATTCAACTGGCTTTTATTTATCGATATGCATGCACTTCATACATCTTCCACTCGATGTCAACAGGCAGTGGAAGGTGGAATGGGGTGTCTAGCTTGAGCTGAGGTCGAATAAGAGCTTTTGGAGTGACAGGTCCGGTATTTCCTTTGTCTTTGAAGGCGCGCTGGGGAGCTCGACATTGTCTTCTGAAAAGCGTTCGGTATACACGGCGAATATCTCAAACGCGCCTAAAATAAATGGACATTTTGGATAAATATCGACGGAAATAATTGAACAAAAGGACCATTTGTGATGTTTATGGGACATATTGGAGTGCCAACAACAGAAGCTCGTCAAAGGTAAGGCATGAATTATTTTTTTATTTCTGCGTTTTTTGTCGCGCCTGCTGGGTTGAAATGTTTTCTCTCTTTTGTTTACTATAAGTGCTGTGCTCAGATAAAAGCATCTTATGCTTTCGCTGAAAAGCCTATTTGAATTCTGACATGTTGGCTGGATCCACAACCAGTGTAGCTTTAATTTGGTATCTTTCATGTGTGATTTAATGAAAGTTTGATTTAATAGTAATTTTCATAGTAAATCATTTTAATTTGGCGCTCTGCATTTTCTCACTCTTTTTGCCAAGTGATACAGTAGCGTCTGGCCTAAACTCAGATTTTTGGATATAAATATGAACTTTACACATGTATTGTGTAACATGAAGTCCTATGAGTGTCATCTGATGAAGATTATCAAAGGTTAGTGATTAATTTTATCTCTATTTCTGCTTTTTGTTAATGCTCTCTTTAGCTGGAAAAATGGCTGCCTTTTTCTGTGACTTGGATCATACCTAACATAATCGTTTGTTGTGCTTTCGTCGTAAAACCTTTTTGAAATCGGACACTTTGGCTGGATTTACAACAAGTGTAGCTTTAAAATGGTGGAAAATACTTGTATGCTTGAGGAATTTAAATTGTGGGATTTCTGTTGTTTTGAATTTGGCGCCCTGCAGTTTCACTGGCTGTTGACGAGGTGGTACGCTACCATCCCTCATACCCTAGAGAGGTTAAAGTAACTCACTTTGGGCCTTCCGGATAGCCTGAGTGTACTTATTTCTCATTTGCCTAAAAGAGAGTCCTTCAGCCTGAGTATGCGTTTGCCAAAGCCTTTCGCCAAATGCAATTCTTGAGGTGGAGTAACTCTGCAAGATCACAGTCAAACCAGGGGCTGAACCTGTTTTCAATTCTCATTTCTTTATGGGGGCTTGTTTGTTAACAATATCACTGAAGATATCAAAAAGAAGGACCAAGCTTTTTCAACAGAGGGGATCAAGCTGATTCAATACCAATTTACAGAGGCCAGGTCATGAGAAATGCTTGCAAGCGTCTATGACAAATCAGGACAGGACGTATCACTGAGCAGCCATTACGAACACAGGCTGTAAAACAGTGATCACTAAGGTCATTACAGAAAACCTATCAAGATTATTTGTGAGGATAACATTGAGGAGAGTAGCCTTTTCTGGGTGTTTTGAGTCATACCTTGTGGGATTGGTAATAATCTGAGAAAGATTTAGGGAGTGCAATTGCTTTAGGACTTGGTCAGGTGGTTTATGTCCCAGTTTAGGTCCCCTAGCAGGACAAATTCAGACTTAGTGTAAGGGGTCAGGAGAAAGCTTAGGGTTCAGGCCGGTGCTGATGGAGGACGATAACATCCCGCAACAGTCAAGGAAGAGTTATTTGAAAGTTCAATGCTTAAAACCAGCAAATCAAATTGTATGGGGACAGACAACCGAGCACTGAAGGTGATCCTTGGTAAAGATTGCCACTCCCCCACCTTTTGAATATATGTCTTGCCGAAAAAGTTTATAGCCAAAAAGGTTACCATCAGAATTCAAAACACTCTTTCTTAACCACGTTTCAGTAATGTCCAACACCTCTGGATTGGAGCTGTGAACCCACACTTTCAATTGATCCAGTTTAGTTAATAAGCTTCTAGTGTTAACGTGCAAAAAGCCCAGGCTTTTACAAGAGCAGAAATCAGTGAAGGAGATATCAGAGCACAAGTCAGAATTGGGGCTAGCAACAGTAGATGGGCCAGGGTATACATGCACATTTCCAGATATCATCAACAGTAACACAATCAAGGCACAGAGGACAGGGAGACCTCTGCAGTGTTGATTTTTGACATTTGAATGTGCATTAGATGGCAACATCCGCGTCATCTGACCACTTCCGTATTGAGCGAGTTACTTGTACTTCCTGCTTTAGATTTTGTTTGTCAGGAGGATAGTGTTATGGTCAGATTTGCCAAATGGAGTGCGAGGTAGAGCTTTGTATGCGTCGCAATGTGTGGAGTAAAGGTAGAGTATAGTTTTTTCCCTCTGGTTGAACATTTGACATGGTGGTAGAAATGTAATGCCTACAAGGCCCTGGCCATTAGGAGCGCCGCTTCTGGATGAGCATGTTCTTGTTTGCTTATGGTCTTTTACAGTTGATTGAGTGCGGTCTTAGTGCCAGCATTGGTTTGTGGTGGTAAATAGATGGCTACGAATAATATATATGAGAAATCTCGTTGTAGATAGTGTAGTCTACAGCTTCTCATAAGGGACTCTACCTCATTTGAGCAATACCTCGAGGCTTCTTTAACATCAGACATTGCACACCAGCTGTTATTGACAAATAGACAGACATCCCCGCCCCTCGTCTTACCTTCTCTGTCCTGCCGATGCATGGAAAATCCTGCCAGCTCTATATTTTCCATGTCATCGTTCAGCCACGACTCTGTGAAACATAAGATATTACAGTTTTTAATACCCCGTTGGTAGGATAGTCTTGATAGTATATTATACATTTTGTTTTCCAATAATTGCATGTTGGCCAATTGAACAGATGGGTAGTGGAAGTTTACTCACTAGCCTATGAATTCTCAGAAGCCCCTTTTTCCTGTCTTTTCTTCACGCAAATGATGGGGATTTGGTCCCGTTTCCAAGAAAGCAGTATATCCTTTGCGTCAGACACGTTAAAGAAAAAGTCTTCGTACAGTTCGAGGTGAGTAATCGCTATTCTGTCTCAAAGTTATTTTTGGTCATAAGAGACAGTATCAGCAACATTATGTACATAAATAAGTAAAAAAATAAGTTACAAACAATTTAAAAAAAACAATAATAAATAGCACAGGCGCCATTCTGTTTCGTTTCGAGGACCAGAATTGTGCTGCCTGTGTAAACGCAGCTAGAGTGGTGTAACCTTACACATCGATGTTGCAGGCAGATCGTTTAAGAAACCTGTGACCTCATTAGCCACTGTGGACCATCAGCTCTGTTCCTTTAGCGACCATTTTCAGGCCTTTAAAGGAAATCGGAACCACCGACTCAGGTTGCTAATGACTAGACGTGATACTCTACGGCTCTATACAGTATCATTAGCAAGTGGAACGACCTTAAACCCTGTATGGATCAGATGGTTGTATGTTTTAACTGAGGACCATCATTCTAGTTTGTTTACCACTGATTATTTTCAGGAAGATATAGATTTTTCCCATTTAGAAAGGCCATGTCATCATCAAGGAGATGTCATGCAAGTACCTGTACCATTAGCTACTTCCATACTGAAAGCTTCATCATACATAAAATAACAAGCCACTAACTAATTTAATAAATGGAATACTGGTATGTTATTACTTTTTATTCATGGAAACATTTCAATCCGATCATTAAATGAATCACGTGTTAAACGCATGGTTAAGAAAGATGGACTGTAAAAGAAAACGACAACAAAGACTGACTCAAGTTCGAAACGCATACACATACAGCATATGCCACGAGAATGACATAGAATGACCTTGGACCCCCTGCCTCAAAAAAAAAAAGATGGTAGATTTGTAGAGAATTGTAATGATTATTGTATTGAGTTTCTCAATGAACGGTTGTTGTTGGATGTTGAAACTGGGCTAAGGTCATTCTATTTCATTCTTATGAAACTGAAGGCCAGTGGCTCGCCATGAGGCCATTTTGAAAAATACATCAGGCCCTCAGTCATAGATTAGAAATCTCAATTTCCATTGAATTTTCTCCTGCAAGATTTGAAGTAGGGTAAATAATTGTATCTTTAGTTAGTGTTTCGACTAGCCAAGCTTAAACCTGACTGAACTGCTGCTACTGCTGCTGAGGGGAGGACGGCTCACAATAATGACTGGAACAGAGCAAATGGAATGGCATCAAACAAATGGAAGCAATGTGTTTTATGTATTTGATACCATTCCAATTCATCTGCTCCAGCTATTACCACGAGAACATCCTCCCCAATTAAGGTGACACCAACCTCCTGTGCTGAACAACACGCTAAGCATTGCTTCACTCAAAGCATTTTGTATTATTGTAAATTGTAAATCTGAGACACTCCCTTTAGTATGATATGTTACGTTTGATATGGTTACATAAGGCAGATGGTTACTTTGTGCAGAAACGAAAGGAGGGTAGTTGGTAGGCAGGTAGGTAGGTATATAACCCCAATGTCTAGGAACCCCAAATTTTGCGAGTTCAACTATTTAGCATGTTAGCTAACCCTTCCCCTATCGCTAACCTTAACCCTAACCTTAACCCTTTAACCTAACTCCTAAACTTAACGCGAACCTTAACCCTAACCCCATATTGTAAGTTTTGCAAATTTGTAAATTACAGTATTACACGATTTGTAATTCATAACATATCATATCAAATGGGAGATGGACATACACAAATGAATACATACTATCCAGGCTCTATCACACCCGGCCGTGATGGAGAGTCCCATAGGGCAGAGCACAATTGGCCCAGGTTTGGCCTGGGTCGGCCGTCATTGAAAATAACAAGAAACAAAATATACTGTATATACACTACCGCTAAAAAGTTTGATGACATTAGAATTGTCCTTTTTTTTGTCCATTCAAATAACATAAAATTGATCAGAAATACAGAGTAGACATTGTTATAGATGGAAATGGCAGATTTTTATGGAATTCTACATAGGCGTACAGAGGCCCATTATCAGCAATAACTCCTGTGTTCCAATGGCACGTTGTGTTAGCTAATCCAAGTTTATAATTTTAAAAGACTAATTGATCATTAGAAAACCCTTTTGTAATTATGATAGCACAGCTGAAAACTATTGTGCTGATTAAAGAAGCAACAAAACGGACCTTCATTAGACTAGTTGAGTATCTGGAGCATCAGCAGTTGTGAGTTCGATTACTGGCTCAAAATGTCCAGAAGAACTTTCCTCTGAAACGCGTCAGTCTATTCTTGTTCTGATAAATAAAGGCTATTCTATGCGAGAAATCCCCAAGTACATTAGAGTGTCTAGTTTGAGAAATAGACGCCACACATATCCTCAACTGGCAGCTTTATTAAATGGTACCCGCAAAACACTAGTCTAGATGTGACATTACATTTATTAATAACTAGGATTAAATATTAGGAATTGTGAAAAACTGAGTTGAAATATATTTGGCTAAGGTGTATGTAAACGCTCGACTTCAACTGTATACATATTTATTAATCTACCTCCACTGAAACAAAAGTAAGTCAAGACCTACTGTACCAAACAATTCTTTGTCTTCTTCTGATATGTTTTCCAAGTCAATGTTTGGCTGTGAACTAGAACCAACTTTAATATTTTAATTCCATATTGTCAAAATAAATCATTTTAATTGCTTACACTTGGCTGCCTATGTTCATATACTTTTACACACAAAAATATTTAAGTGGCCTGAATTAGCTTTCACTGGTTGAAAGGTTCCATTGTGCATAAATGTTGACATTTTCATGAACGCCATTATGCATAGTAGTGCCTGCAATAAAATCTGAGTTATGATGTCAGACCTCATTAAAAAAGAAAGAATCCACCTCTGTAATTTGAAAGGAGTATGCGCTAAATAACTACATTATGATTTCCATCAATATGAAGGGTAATGAAAGGTCCAAAAAGTTGAGGAAAGGGGTAGGGACGCACAATTCGGATATCCCCTATCCCCTCTAAATTCCAAGCTTTTTCAGAATATTCTGGTTGTAGGATTCAGGATTTCTGGAAAACCTGAGAATTTGGGAAAAGTTACTGAAATTGTGCCCATGTCACGACTTCTGCCGAAGTCGTTGCCTCTCCTTGTCCGGGCGGTGTTCGGCGGTCGACTTCACCGGTCTTCTAGCCATCATCGATCCATTTTTCATTTTCCATTGGTTTTGTCTTGTCTTCCCACACACCTGTTGTCAATCCCATTCATTACCTGTTGTGTATTTAACCCTCTGTTTCCCTTCATGTGTTTGTCAGAGATTGTTCGTTGTCAAGTGTTGTGTTGTTTGTGTATAGGTGTGCGATGGGTCTTCGTACCCAGATTTTGTATTATATTTTTCCGTGAGTGTTATGGAGCAGATTACTGGGACTTTAATTAAAGTACTCCATGCTACACTCTATTTTGACTCTCCTGCGCCTGACTTCCTCTGCCACTTATACACGCCACTGTGACAGCCCAAAAAATATATTTTTGTCATTGAGGAGTTTTCGTTGTGATTCATGGAATTTCAACAGGCCCTATTTTCCAGTGAAGAATTGCAACCTCAGACACATGGCATATGCTGATTTTAATGTTGATTTTCCATATGAGCTGCCTTTTTACTTATTCTTTTAGGCAATGAAATGAGGTTAAACAAGGAAACAAAAACATATCCCGGAGAATTATTTACTCCACAAATATTATGATAGACATGCAGAGGACATCTTAGCGACATGTCTTTGTACAGTACAGTACACAGTATATTGCTTTTCCCGCCTGCTGCTTGATGTTCCTGGCGCTGTTGAAAGTATACAGACATTTCAGAATGATTTATTAATGACAGGAAATTGTCTACAGAATCAACTCGGACCTCAGTGTTCAGCTGGAAAGGGAAGTCGAACAAGATAGTGGAGGTGGGGGGGAGACTAATGTTAATTTGTGGCATTTGAATGAATAATAAAAAAGTTCTACAAAAATGTAAGAAAAAACTCAAGCCAATTAACTCAGGGAAAGAGAGAGGGGAATTATTTTTGTTTGTCAGAGGTATACAACTTCTACGGATGCCCATGAGGCCCAGTCTCTGGTATCTGATTTTATTATGCAAGTTTTATTGCATAGGGGCCTCTACTTATTTTTCTTATGTAATATAACCTTTGAGATAAAACTATACTAAATATACTCACCTCACCAAATAGCTGATTAAAACACTGCAATGAAGGTCTATAGTAGTCTCAACAGCACCCTTAGTGTAGCAGCATGGTGCAGCAGGAAGACAGCTATTTTCCATCCTCCTCTGGCTACATTGACTTCAATACAAAACCTGGGAGGCATGTGCTCCTAACTCCCTTCCATAGACCTACATGGTAATTATGACGACTTCCAGAGGACGTCCTCCAACCAATCAAAGCTTCTGCAGTGTGAACAAACATGTTGTCCATCCAATCAAAGGATCAGAGAATGAACCTAATGCTACTCATGTGTAATTCAGAAGCTTGGTGAGTTGGTGACATTGTTGGATAGATTGAGAGGATTGAAATAGTGTATAGTGATAGATGAGAATTTTTAGGATATTATTCAATTCCAATTAGTTTCTTCAAACTACAGGAGATGGAAGAGATCAATTATGTCTAGTTTTCTTGGTTCTAGAACCTGATTTGTTTGTTGATTTTATTTATTTATATTTGCCTTGCTAACTTTAGTAGCAAGATATTAGCTAGCTACCAGATCACAGTTTTCTCTGCCAGAATTGCTAGCTAACGCAAACAACAATGTAGTGGATTTTTTTTTAAGAACCATTGACCACATGCGATTTTAGCTTTTGGGAAACAGTCACATCGATCATGTAATGGACGAAGGTCTGCGTAGTCCAACTGTGCAACAACGAGAAGGTAGGAGGAAACAGGAATGTCCTCAAGCAGCTTATCGACTACTGCATTTTTGGGCATATAAGAGTTGTCTTTTTTGGGGGGCCTCCTGAGTGGCGCAGCGGTCTAAGGCACCACATTGCAGTGCTAGAGGTGTCACTAGAGACCAAGGGAATTGTTCCCAGGCTGTGTCACAACCGACCGTGATCTGGAGTCCCATAGGGCGGAGCACAATTGGCCCAGCGTCGTCCGGGTTAGGGAAGGGTTTGGCCGGGGGGGTAGGCTGTAATTGTAAATAAGAGTTTGTTCTTAACTGACTTGTCTAGTTAAATAAAGGTTAAATAAATTTAAATACAATTTTAAGGGGCATGACGAGAGGGAAAGATCCACCAACAAAGGGACCTACAAGGATGCATAGGCAATTTCATGTTACTTATTGTCTTCTATGAAATCAATTGATTTGATTTGATAGCTTCCATCATTAAACGTGAGATTAAAAGAGAAGTTGATGGAGCTCAATTTGGTTGCAAAATGTGGAAAAATTAGGGGGGAAACTATTTAATCAATTTTAGAATAAGCCTGTAACGTAACAACATGTGGAATAAGTCAAGGGGTCTGAATACTTTCCGAATGCACTTTATTTCACTCACCTCGACATCATCGCTTTCAATGTGCAAGGATGTGTCCGAATCCGTATTACTAACCAACATGGATACAGTCTCTTCCACAGTGTAAAGTTGTCCCTTAGCTGTCTTCAATGGGGATCCCGAGTGGCACAGTGGGGCGTCACTACAGTCCCTGGTTCAAATCCAGGCAGAATCCCATCTGGCTGTGATTGGGAGTCCGGTAGGGTGGTGCACAATTTGCCCAGCGTCCTCCGGGTTTGCCTGGGGTAGGCCTTCATTCTAAATTGTTCTTAACTGACTTTCCTGACTTTTATTTAAAGGTTAAATAAAATAAATGACCATCTCCATGAGTTGGGATCAGTCTGTGAAGTATTGCCTCAAGCGTTGTCATTGGTAATTCCCCTCACGCTTTGCTCAGTGGGAAGCCACCTGAATACCTGGTGTTTGTTTCTCATTAGCATGTGCTGATAACCCACCTGCCTAGCGTAAGCCTGCACCAGCTGCTGCTGTCAAATCCAAAATGGAAAAGGCAAATCCAAAATGGAAAAGGCAACCTTTCTGTGTTACTTACAAAAATAAAGCAACCCCCGATTTGATCTTGAATATGTAAATAGGCAGAACTTCTAATAAGTCTGTGTGTGTGTGTGTGTGTGTGTGTGTGTGTGTGTGTGTGTGTGTGTGTGTGTGTGTGTGTGTGTGTGTGTGTGTGTGTGTGTGTGTGTGTGTGTGTGTGTGTGTGTGTGTGTGTGTGTGTGTGTGTGTGTGTGTGTGTGTGTGTGTGTGTGTGTGTGTGTGTGTGCGCGCGCGCGCGCGTCGGATGCATGTGTGTGGGAGACTGATAGATAAGCAAGTGAAAATGTATGTGAGATTTGTACACACTATACATGTGTTGAGCGCCAAACCAGAATCAGCCTCACACAGAAATATGACCTAGAACCCCCACCAAAACCATTAAGAACGATGCACCATTGTCAAACGTTAATCAGGGTATGGAAGATGAGACACACAACTTCCAACCATCCAGACAGTCCTCAGGGAGTTGTACAAATAAATCCACCAGTTTGGACAAAAACATTTGACACAAAGATTCAGACTTCAGTCATTTCATATTTTTATCACATCAAAATACCATTTCAGACCCAAAATATGCTTATGTAGCTTCAGAATGGAATTATTTGCCAATAGCACCAGGATAATGGGTATTTCCAAGTACTTCAAGTCCTGGGTGGTAGATGGCAATCTCTTGGTGTGGATATTAGATCCTGCTGGCCATGTCCAGTCTGGACACTTTTACTCACAGTAGATAATACAGAGACTTTGATATCCCCCACATGGAAATTCCCCCAGGACCGGACAGAGGACATCTAACTACGTGAGGAGTAAGCTTCTCTCTACCTTTGCTTTATTAGATGGGCATTAGCTCAGAGGGCTAATACAATCTTGTGGCGTGGAGGACACTACCTTTGCTTTATTAGATGGGCATTAGCTCAGAGGGCTAATACAATCTTGTGGCGTGGAGGACACTTGGGTTTGACAGCCAGGCAGCAAAAGAAAGACAAGTAGCATAGATATGACACACTCTCTCTCAGCGCCAACTTATATGACTTCAAACACTGTCCGACGTCTTCTTGTTTACAGCCTCACAGTCTCAAACAGAACGTTCCGAGATGTTCTGCCACATCTCAGAGTCCCCCGATATCTTGGCCCCAGCAGCTACAGCTTTTCATCATGAGAACAAGAAGAAGAGAGAAATCCCTCAGTAATTTCTGTCACCCTGTTTCTCTTTCCCTTCTTCGAGATGAACAGCTTGCTCAGTCCCTCATCGGATTATCGGTAGAAGCCTTTCATGTGAGGCCTGTATGGCTGAGTTAGAGGGCCTTGAGTGCGGAGGACGCTCCCTTGGAGAAGCGGGGAGGGATCCTTCTGAAATGTCGGCCGGCGACAGATCAGTCATTATTCCGAGGAGGAAACTCCTTGGATTTTGTAGCGAATCTTCTTCATCCATGTTCACACAGAAGTTGGTAAGCAAAACAGTGAAGTTGTAGCAGCTGCAGTAGATATGGTTGGTAATGATGTTATGGCAACCTCCTCAGCACAAACAGTTTTAAAACTATATCTCATAGAGTGTGGGGATCAGAAGTCTTGAATGACCACCCATTTGATCCTGAGTGGCGCAGCGGTCTAAGGCAAAGAGGCGTCACTAAATACCCGGGTTCGATCCCGGGCTGTATCACAACCGGGCATCATTGGGCACAATTGGCCCAGTGTCATCCGGGTTAGGAAAGGGTTTGCCCAGGGTAGGCCGTCATTGTCTAGTTAAATAAAGGTTAAACTAAATTAGAATACATCAGTATGACTGTCCTTTGAAGAGAGCTGTGGTTCAAAGACTAAAGGAAAGTAGAAGGAAAGGAAAGACCGACATAAAGCGTTTGTTAAAGGCCATTGGGTCACCACGAGCCAGAACAGCTTCAATACACCTTGGCATAGATTCTACAAGTTTATGGAACTCTATTGGAGGGATGCAACATCATCCTTCCACAAGTAATTCCATAATTTGGTATTTTGTTGATGGTGGTGGAAAGCACTGTCTCAGGTGCCTCTCCAGAATCTCCCATAAGTGTTCAATTGGGTTGAGATCTGGTGACTGAGATGACCATGGCATAAGGTTGACAACATTTTCATGCTCATCAAACCAGTCAGTGACCACATATGCCGTGTGAATGGGGGCATAGCCATGGTAGATAAAATAATGGACTACACAGCATTTTAGTACATGACCCTAAGCATGATGGGATGTTAATCGCATAATTACCTCAGGAACCACACCTGTGTGGAAGCACCTGCTTTCAAAATACTTTGTATCCCTCATTTTCTCAAGTGTTTCCATTATTCCATATTGTTACACAATACATATATTTTTTGTTCGGTAAAGTTCATATTTATATCCAAAAATCTGAGTTTAGGCAAGACGCTACTGGCCGTATTTCTTCATTACACAAAGGAATATCCTCAACCTATTTCTCGGGACTGTTGACATCTAGTGGAAGCCGTAGGAACTACAAGCAATTCGCTTAGAAATCTGGTTTCCCAATAAAAGCTCGTTGAAAAGACAGTGACCTCAAAATAAAAACTATCTGAATGGTTTGTCCTCTGGGTTTTGCCTGCTAAATAAGTTCTGTTATACTCACAGACATGATTCAAACAGTTTTAGAAACTTCTGAGTTTTTTCTACCCAAATCTACTAATAATATGCATATCTTATCTCCTGGGGATGAGTAACTGGCAGTTGAATTTGGGTATGCTTTTCATCCAAACGTGAAAATGCTGCCCCCTACCCTAGAGAAGTTAAAGACAACAAAGTCAAGGTATTGAAGTGGCCATCACAGCCCTGACCTCAATCGCATTGAAAATTTGTGGGCAGAACTTCAAAAAGCATCTGCGAGCAAGGAGGCCTAAAAAACTGACTCAGTTACGTCAGCTCTGTCAGGAGGAATTGTCCAAAATTCACCCAACTTATTGTGGGAAGCTTGTGGAAGGCTACCTGAAACGTTTGACCCAAGTTAAACAATTTCAAGGCAATGCTACCAAATACTAATTGAGTGTATGTAAACTTCTGACCCACTGGTAATGTGATGAAAGAAATAAAAGCTGAAATAAATCATTCTCTTTACTATTATTCTGACATTTCACACTCTTGAAATAAAGTGGTGATCCTAACTGACCTAAGACAGGGAACTTTTATTAGGATTAAATGTCAGGAATTGTGAAAAACTGAGATTAAATGTATTTGGCTCAGTAAAGCCAGTAATGTCCAGCTCAGTAAAGCCTCAAACATAAATTGTCCGCAATGCTGAAATGGGCTACTTCTTTGTGAATTAATGAGGAGGCGGAACACACCTCAATTCAAAATATTTTGAAATTGACAAGTTCAAACATAGCCTATAGATAATTAGCATAATTATATTGTAGAATAATAGTTAAGACATCAAAACTATGACATAACACTTATGGAATAATGTAGTAACAAAAAAGTACTAAACAAATCAAAATATATTTTAGATTTTTCAAAGTAGCCACCCTTTGCCTGGATGGCAGCTTTGCACACTCTTGGCATTCTTTTAACCAGCTTCATGAGTTAGTCACCTGGAATGCATTTAAATTTACAGGTGTGCTATGTTAAAGTTCATTTGTGGAATTTTTTCCTTCTTAATGTGTTTGGGCCAATCAGTTACATTGTGACAAGTTAGGGGTGGTATACAGAACATAGCCCTATTTTGAAAAAGACCAAGTCCATATTATGGCAAGAACAGCTTGACTAAGCAAAGAGAAACGACAGTCCATCATTATCTCAACAATCTACAGTGCCTTCAGAAAGTATTCATATTCATGTATTCATGAATACTTTCTGAATGCACTCTAGATTTAAATTGAGATGTAGATGTAAGTCCAACACATCAATTATTAGTTTGTAGACAAACTGGAAGTCAATGGCACAGATTGAACTAACCAAGCAGAAGAGAAATCTCTTTCAAATGTTGATATTTCAATAACACAATTCAATATCACTTTTGAAATAAAATGAATAGCCTTGTCGAAATTATACGTTGGATTAATGTCTCCAACTAAACCACAACTAAAAGATAAGGAATGAGGGCCTCCCGAGTGGCGAAGTGGTGTAAGGCATTGCACCACAGTGTTAGAGGTGTTACTACAGACCTGGGTTCATTCCTGGGCTGTGCCACAAATGGCTGTGGCTGGGAGTCCCATAGGACGGTGCACAATTGGCCCAGCGTTGTCTGGGTTAGGGGAGAGTTTGTCCGGTGGGGATTTACTTGGCTCATTGCGCTCTAGCACCTCCCCGTGGCGGGCTGGGTGCCTGCAGGCAGACCTCGATTGCCAGTTGAACGGTGTTTCATCTGACACATTGGTGTGGCTGGCTTCCAGGTTAAGCTGGCGGGTGTCAAGGAGCGGAGTTAGGCGAGTCATGTTTTGGACGCATGATTCCTCTCCCAAGCCTGTTGGGGAGTTGCAGTGTTGAGACGTGGGGGTACAATACAACAACAAAAAAGTTAAAGAATGGGATCCAAGTAGATAGATCTCCTTTAAATTTTGATATTTGGTTGTGTTGTAAACCAAACACAATTCAATACAACTTTTGTAATACAGTAAACAGCCTTAAGTTAATAAGTTACAACCTAATGGAACATTCAACCTTAACATGATTAACACATCGATGGCCACATTAAGGTTACTGTAACTATACATTTCGTATTATGTAATCAAATAAAGTGTGCATGTTCAAGATAGCATGCATAGGTTGTTGCAAGTCTGTGGAGATCTTCACAATTGCTGTAATAATCTACGCAGAATCTTGCTGTGCTTTTAACAAATGGTTAAAAGTGCAGTGATAGACATTGGGTGACAACTAAACCAAAAATGAGACATAGTTTTCCATTGGAATATGGTTTTGCTTTTAGATGGTTGGAAATGTAACAAACGTTTGGCTGTCATTTGAGTGGGTGAGTATACAGTTGAAGTCGGAAGTTTACATACACCTTAGCCAAATACATGTAAACTCAGTTTTTCACCTTTCCTTGCCATTTCATCCTAGTAAAAATTCCCTGTCTTAGGTCAGTTAGGAATAGCAATTCATTTTAAGAATGTGAAATGTCAGAATAATAGTAGAGAGAATGATTTATTTCAGCTTTTATTTCTTTCATCACATTCCCAGTGACTCAGAAGTTTACATACACTCAATTAGTATTTGGTAGCATTGCCTTTAATTTGTTTAACTTGGGTCAAACGTTTCGGTCTACTAGCTGCCACCAATCCTTTTTCCTTTTCTTTTGGTTTTGTCTGTTTTGTGTTTCACCTGTGTTCTATTTGGTTAATTAGGGGGGATATTTCAATCTCGCCATTTCCTCTGGGTTTTGTGTGGGATTGTTTCGTTTGCTGTCAGTTAGTTTTGGGTTGCGTGTTCTTGGGTTCTGTTTAACAGGTGGGTTTTCCCTGGACTGTGTCTGAGTGGTTTTTGAGGCTACTGTTGTAGTCCGGTTTCCTGTTATTTGAACTTGATAAATAACGCCCTTTTCGGAACTTGCTTTCTCCTGCGCCTGACTCCACATCCACATCTCCTTGGGGAGAATCTGACACCCATGCTTCACGGTTGGGATGGTGTTCTTCGGCTTGCAAGCCTCCCCTTTTGTCCTCCAAACATAATGATGGTCATTATGGCCAAACAGTTAAATTTTTGTTCCATCAGAACAGAATACATTTCTCCAAAAAGTACGATCTTTGTCCCCATGTGCAGCTGCAAACCATAGTCTGGTTTATGGTGATTTTGGAGCAGTGGCTTTTCATGTCAATTTAGGACTCTTTTACTGTGGATATAGATACTTTTGTATCTACAAGGATACAAGGTCCTTTGCTGTTCTTCTGGGATTGATTTGCACTTTTCACACTTAATTCTTATGGCTGCATCCCGCTACCGGGATCGATATGACAACAGCCAGTGAACGTGCAGGGTGCCAAATTCAAACAACAGAAATCTAATAATTAAAATGCCTCAAACATCTTATATCATTTTAAAGGTAATCTTGTTGTTAATCCCACCAAAGTGTCCAATTTCAAATATGCTTTTCAGCGAAAGCACTACAAACGATTATGTTAGGTCACCACAAAACCACAATAAGCACAGCCATTTTTCCAGCAAAAGATAGCAGTCAGAAAAAGCAGAAATAGAGATAAAATTAATCACTAACCTTTCATTATCTTCATCAGATGACACTCATAGGACTTCATGTTACACAATACATGCATGTTTTGTTTGATAAAGTTCATATTTATAACAAAAAATCCGAGTTTACATTGGCACGTTACATTCACTAGTTCCAAAAACATCAAGTGATTTTGCATAGCCACATCGTTTCAATAGAAATACTCATCATAAATGTAGATGATAATACAAGTTATACAAATGGAATTATAGATATACCTCTCCTTAATACAACCGCTGTGTCAGATTTCAAAGAAACTTTACGTAAAAAGTAAATCATGCAATAATCTGAGACGGAGCTCAGAACAATAGCCAAATTGATCAGCCATGTTGGGGTCAACAGAAACCAGAAAATACATGATAAATGTTTCCTTACCTTTGATGAACTTCATGAGAATGCAGTCCTAGGAATCCCAGGTCCACAATAAATTCTTGATTTGTGCGATTATGTCCGTTATTTATGTCCAATTAGCTACTTTGGTTAGCGCCTTTGGTAAACAATTCCAAAGTCACAAAGCGCCTCCACTATAACGTGACGAAAAGTTCAAAAGTTCCGTAACAGTTAATATAAACATGTCAAACGATGTACTGAATCAATCTTAGAATGTTGTTAACATACATCTTGAATAACGTTCCAACCGGAGAATTAGAATGACTTCAGAAGAGTGGTGGAACGGAGGTCCTCCTCATGTGAAAGCGAATGATGAAAGCATGCTCAGCTCGTGGCAGTGATTACTCATTCCTGTCTCCTTCGGCCCCCCTTCACAATAGAGTCATCAGACAAAGTTCTATTGACTGTTGACATCTAGTGGAAGCCGTAGGAAGTGAAAACTCATCCATATCTCGCTGTAATTTCATTGAGAGCTTGGTTGAAAATCTGCCACCTCAGAAAAAAATCTAACACGAAGTGGAACTTCTCAGGTTTTTGACTGCCATATGAGTTCTGTTATACTCACAGACATAATTCAAACAGTTTTAGAAACTTCAGAGTGTTTTCTATCCAATAAGAATAATAATTTGCATACATTAGCAACTGGGACTGAGGAGCAGGCAGTTTACTATGGGCACCTCTGTGCATCTTTCATCCAAGCTACTCAATACTGCCCCTGCAGCCATAAGAAGATACTTACGTTCATCTCTAGGAGACAGAACAAGTCTTCTTCCTGAGCGGAATGACGGTGGCGTTGTCCCATGGTGTTTATACTTGCGTACTATTGTTTGTACTGATGAACGTGGTACCTTCAGATGTTTGGAAATTGCTTTAAAGGATGAACCAGACTTTTCAAGGTCTACAATTCTTTTTCTGAAGTCTTGGCTGATTTCTTTTGATTTTCCCAAAATGTCAAGCAAAGAGGCGCTGAGTTTGAAGGTAGACCTTGAAATATATCCACAGGTACACCTCCAATTGACTCAGATGATGTGAATTAGCCTATCAGAAGCTTCTAAAGCCGTGATATCATTTTCTGGAATTTTCCAAGCTGTTTGAAGGCACAGTCAACTTAGGGTATGTAAACATCTGACCCACTGGAATTGTGATGCAGTGAATTATAAGTGAAATAATCTGTCTGTAAACAGTTGTTGGAAAAATTACTTGTGTCATGCACACCGTAGATGTCCTAACCGACTTGCCAAACTATAATTTGTTTACAGGAAATTTGTAGAGGGGTTGAAAAACAAGTTTTAATGACTCCAACCTAAGTATATGTAAACTTCCGACTTCAACTGAAGGTTGTAAACTGATTGATAAATATCTCAACGAATTATTGCCCAGTTATCCATGTTGAAATGATGTGGTGTGCCCAGTGGGGAGTTCTCTGAGGGACGAGAAAGAATAATTTTGAAATAATAATTGCACCATGTGGTGAACGCTATTCTTGCTATTGCTATTGCTATCTCTCACTCTCTATTTCTCTGTCTTCCTCCCTCTCCCTCTCACACTCTCTCTCCCTTTGTTTTTCTCTTTAACCTGATAAAACTCCATGTCATCCGAAGTTCGGCCATCGAGCCTTGTTATCGGATTCACAATGAATTCTTGGTTCAGAATAGCAGGTGCCAGAAAATGCCACACTACCCATGACAAACAGCCTTGAGAGTATTCCAGTCAGTCAGAACCACAGTTGAATCCTCAAGGTCTGCACTCGGCAAACACAGTGCCGAGTGAGAATGTGTTTGTTTTAATTTCACACGGTCATTCTGACTTGGAAGAAAGTGCCATCGAAAGGCAACAAAGAGAATGTGTCATTCCGTTTGTGCCCGTTTATTCCTCTGTCGAGCATCTGTGCGCCTTTTGAAGTGCAGCACCCTGGAGCTGACGATAACCGTGACTAAACCAACAGTCTCTGACAGCCAAGGCACTGTTCTGTCATTTATAATGATTGAGCCACTATTGCCTTAATGCGTGTCATATTTTATGACCATGTAATAAAAAGCATGACACCTGTGAATCGATATTACTGCCAGTACCTCAGCCTAACAAAGTAGGCATTCTTTAGTAGTGGTTTCTAACTTTTACAGACACGGCTGATTCAAAATAAATTAAAGGCTCTGTGCCTAAATAGAATAAATCACGCCAAACAACAGGAAAAGTCCATCTTAATAAACAAGGCGGTGTCAAAGATAAAATTATACTGCCCCGGGGTTTCACACAATCACCCGAGCCAGTTTTTCATTTGGAGCCGCAAATCAGTCCCTGGCGTCAGTTCATTTGATTAGTTAATGAGTCCCCGGTTCCAAACTAGTCACAAGAAGATGACAAGTAAATAAAAAACAACTGAAATGAATGGGACGTGTCCGCTTGTCGCAGAGAGACTCGAGAAGGGTAATCGTGACTAATGATGCTAATTTACTTTGAAAACAGACGCACCATCGACAAGTTTGGAACCCGGCTGTGAAAGCTAATCGTTTGTTTGTGTGATGATGAAATATGCAATCTCACGACAGATGATGACAAAATTACAACGCCTCCAGATGGATGATGGTGACTTCGATTACTTAATCCCACAGTTTGTCTGTCTAATAATGCAGTCAGATTGATCTACTATCTCCCATTGATCCAGTGCCTTTGTGATGATGACGTCTTTGTTGGGCGTCTAGCTACAGGACAGCATGTGGAGGCCTTTAATTAGTATAACATTGCAATGATTGAGAGGAGCACCAGAGACTGGTCATGTCAGACAGATTAATACACTGACTGCAGAGAGGATTTCTATAATAGTCTAAAGATTGGATGCAATGGTGGGGTCCAATAGATGTAAGTAGGGTAGTGAGAGATGTTTTTTAGGTTGTCTGGAGCTATAATGGTGACCGTGAACTTGAACGGATGGTATATGCACAATTATTGAAAATTGTTTCTTTCTTTTTTTCTTTCTTTTTCTAATCACAGAGGGTCTTCAAAGACATCTGCACTAATTGAGTGTTTTGAGAATTCTAAAGAGCTCTCTTAATTAAGGCTACTGAAGAGAGTGCACAGTACTGAACAGGACTATTTTAAACAGGTTTCGGAGTTTCATGTAAGAGGGTCAATCTGGAACTGCACTGATACACCACTTAATTAACTCGCTTAAATCCTGTGGAGGAACTGTGAAAGGAATGTTACCCCTTACTCTAGTGGGAATTGGCCAATATGGATAGGGCTAAATTTAAACGTATGGAAAGCATATGCATAACCATGGTAGCAATTAAAAGGAAACTGTTTGGAGATTACGGTGAAGTTATTATCCTAAAGATGAGAACACAACAGTTTACCTGACACACGAGTGAAACCAAACATTACACTGTTGATGTTATGTGCATTTTAAATTTACTGTACTTCTGCCGCATTAATCTGAACGTACTCTGGATACATTCAGTAACATGATAAGAACATTTTTGGAACATTTTGGGTAGGTGCAACATAAAACAAAAAAAGACAAGGGTTTGAATGAGAGCTCTAACTGGTGTTTCCAAGAGGCCACACACCTCTCCAAAGTGTGCGCAGTTCCTAAGTAATTTTGATAATTTCAAGGCGCTTTCATGACTCAAAGAAGAATCTTCAAATATACTTTTTTTTTAGCTCTCCGTTGAGGGACTAGAGCAACAACACTTGTAGTTGTTTTGTTTGGAACACAACCCTGCATCCCTGCCTTTACACAATTTATTTTGTCGTTTATGCACTTCAAAAACGGTCCATTACAGTATATATCACAATTTGGTTCAGGTGGGAATGAATTGAATGCTTGTTCTATTGCCAACATGTCTAGCTAAATTATCAAATATAATCTTACAGTGTTTGGCTTTCCCAAAGCAATTCAGAAACACATATCGTAATTTTGGTGCGGATAAAATGGATTAATGAGCAATGTGCAACCTGAGAGAACCTGCCTCTCAGCTCCTTGGGATAGCTGCTCCGACCACTGAGAGAAGCACAAGATTCCCTGAAAAATGATTTAACCTTTATTTAACTAGGCAAGTCAGTTAAACAGAACAAATTCTAATTTATAATGATGGCCTACCCCGGCCAAACCCGGACAACACTGGGCCAATTGTGCGCGGTCCTATGGGACTCACAATCGCATCCGGATGTGTTACAGCCTGCATTCGAACCAGAGACTATAGTGACACCTCTTGCAATGAGATGCAGTGCCTTAGACCACTGCACGACACTGGAGAAATTTTAAACTTCACTCAACTTTCTAGAGTTTTCCTTGTTAACACTATCAACGTTTCCCTTTACTGTGGCTATTGTGATCGAATCAATGTAATATTAGCCACTTTCAATGCAACAGACCGAAACAAATACAACTATGCAAGACTTAGTATGAAAACTATCTATGCAATATATTTTGTTGTAGGCAGAACGCATTGGAGTAGGTTTCTATTGCATTGATAAGCAGGACTCAGTCCGAACTCTAGAAAGACCAGTGTGGCATAACCAATAAGAGCTGCAGTAGGCCTATATGCAAATAGACCATTGCCATATATGGACTTGTCCCATTTACTTCAAACTGGACTGTTTACACAATGAGTGGCCTTGAGAAGATGTGCTTGTTTTGAGATCAAAATGAGAGCTGCATGAAGCCACGTGTGCACATTTTGTTAATATCTTTTGCTAGTTAGTGAGTTAATAGCCCAGTTATAGATAATTTGTAGTCAGCAATATGTGAGTGATTGCTTCCTACAAGTGCACAAAACATGTACATTTCTAGACATCTTTGAAAGCCAGTAAGGTAAAGAGATTTTCTTGGTCTTAAAGAGGCAGTTTTGCATTTTGTGTAACAATTGTCGTTGGTGGGAGGAGAGGAGGACCAAGGTGCAGCGTGGTAGATGTTCATTTTAATAAACAAAATAAACTGAACACTGAATTGACAAAAAATAATAAAGAGCGAGAACGAAAACGAAACAGTTCTGCAAGCAATACGCACAAACAGAAAACAATCACCCGCAACACGTAATGGAAAACAGGCTACCTAAGTATAGCTCCCAATCAGAGACAACAATAGACAGCTGCCTCTGATTGGGAACCACACCAGGCCAAACACAGAAATAGACAACCTAGACATACAACATAGAATGCCCACCCACATCACACCCTGACCAAACAAAACATAGAAACATACAAAGCAATCTATCGTCAGGGAGTGACATTTTGAGACTGGCTTGAATTAGCTAAGAAGCCAAAAGGCAGAGGGTGGCATAATTTGTCTGATTCTCTGCAATAATGGTTGGGAATAATAATACATGTTATTTTATAAAGTGGTTTCTGGCATCAAACAACACAATAGTATTTTCTGTCTGAATGACAAGTTGATAAACAAGTTAATCAAATCACATTTTCATATATTTTATTTGTCACATGCAACAGGTTTTACCGTGAAATGCTTACTTAATAAAAGCCCTTAACCAACAGTGCAGTTCAAGAAATAGAGTTAAGAAAATATTTACTCAATAAAAGAAAGTAAAAATAAAAAGTAGCACAGTAGAACTACATAACACTAACGAGGCTGTATACAGGGGACACCGGTACCGAGTAAATGTGCAGGGGTACAGGTTAGTCGAGCTAATGTATACATGTAGGTAGGGGTAAAGTGACTATGCACAGATAATAAACAGTGAGTAGCAGCAGTGTAAAAACAAATTAGTGGATCAATGTAAATAGTCTGGGTGGCCATGTGGCCATGTAGAAGCTGTTAAGGAGAATTTTGGACCTAGACATGGCGCTCCGCTACCACTTGCCATGTGGTAGCAGAGAGAACAGTCTATGACTAGGTTACTTAAGTCTTTGACAATTTTTGGGGCCTTCCTCTGACACCGCCTGGTATATAGGTCCTGGATGGCTGGAAGCTTGGCCCCAGTGATGTATTGGGCCATTCGCTCTACCCTCTGTAGCACCTTACGGTTAAATACCGAGCAGCTGCCATACCAGGCGGTGATGCAACTGGTCAGGATGCTCTCGATGGTGCAGTGGAATAAAATTGAGGATGCCAAATCGTTTCAGTCTCCTGAGGGGGAAAATATGTTTTCGTGCCATCTATCTTGGTGTGTTTGGACCGTGATAGTTTGTTGGTGATGTGGACACCAAGGAACTTGAAACTCTCGACCGGCTCCACTTCAGTCCCGTCAATGAGAATGGGGGCCTGCTCAGCCCTCCTTTTCCTGCATTCCACAATCATCTCCTTTGTATCGTTCACATTGAGGGAGAGGTTGTTGGCCTGGCACCACCACCACAAGGGAAACTTGGAGTGCGATTGAGACTGCATCTTCTGTGGATTTGTTGGGGCGGTATGCAAATTTAATTGGATCTAGGGCTTCCAGGATGATGGTGTTTATGTGTGCCATGTCCAGACTTTCAAAGCACGTCATGGCTCCCGACGTGCTACGGGGAGGTAGTCATTTAGGCAGGTTACCGCGCATGCTCTGAGTTCACGCCCTGGTAATCCGTCTGGCCTCGCTGTCTTTATGAATGTCGACTTCTTTAAAAAGGTCTTACTCACATCGGCTACGGAGAACGTGATCACACAGTCTTCCGGAACAGCTGGTGCTCGCATTCATGCTTCAGTGTCGCTTGCCTCGAAGCGGGCATAAAAGGTATTTAGCTCGTCTGGTAGACTCGCATCACTGGGCAGCACGCAGCTGGGTTTCCCTTTTTAGTCCTTAATAGCTTGCAAGCCCTGAAACACCTGACAAACGTCAGAACCGGTGTAGTAGGATTCAATCTTAGTCCTGTATTGACGTTTTGCCTGCTTGATGGATCGTCTGAGGGCATAGCGGGATTTCTTATAAGCGTACAGATTAGTGTTCCTCTTTTAGAAAGTGTCAGCTCTAGCCTTTAGCTCGGTGCGTATGTTACTTGAAATCTATGGCTTCTGGTTGGGATATGTACGTACGATCACTTGACATCCTCAATACACTTATTGATGAAGCTGAGGTGACTGAGGTGGTATACTCCTCAATGCCATTGGTAGAATCATGGAACATACTCCAGTCTGTGCTAGAAAAACAGTCCTTTAGTGTAGCATCCGCATCATCGGACCACTTACGTATTGAGTGAATCACTGGTACTTACTACTATAGTTTTTGCTTTTTAGACAGAAACCAGGAGGATAGTTATGGTCAGATTTTCCAAATGGAGGGCGAGGGAGAGCTTTGTATGCGTCTCTGTGTGTGTAGTGAATTTGGTCTAGAATTGTTTTTCCTCTGGTTGCTCATGTGACATGCTGGTAGAAATGAGTCCCTGACTAAAGTCCCTGACCACAAGGAGCGCTGCTTCTGGATGAGCATGTTCTTGTTTGTTTATTTTCTTATATAGCTCGTTGAGTGCGGTCTTAGTGCTAGCATCAGCTTGTGGTGGTATATAGACGGTTACATATAATATATGTGAGAACCCTCGTGGTAGGTAGTGTTGTCTACAGCTTATCATGAGGTACTCTACCTCAGGTGAGCAATACCTAGAGACTTCTAAATCATTAGGCCTCGCGCACCAGCAGTTATTGACAAATAGACACACACCGCCACCCCTCGTCTCAATAGACGTAGCTACTCTGTGCTCTGGCGATACACAGAAAAACCAGCCATCTCTATATTATCCGTGTAGCCGTGACTCGGTGAAACATAAAATATTACAGTTTTTAATGTCCCGTTGGTAGGATAGTCTCGACCCTAGCTCATCAAGTTTGTTTTCCAGTGATTGCACATTGGCCAATAGAACCGATGGTAATGGCGATTTACTCACTCACTTACGAATCCTAACAAGGCAACCCGAACCTCTCCCTTGGTATCCCCGGCCCTTCTTTGCGCGATTGACCTGTTTTCCTGAAAGCAGTATATCCTTTGTGTCGGACTCATTAAAGAAAAAATATTGGTCTAGTTCGAGGTGAGTAATCACTGTTCTGATGTCCAGAAGCTTTTTTCACTCATAAGAGACGGTAGCAGCAACTTTATGTACATTATAAGTTTCAAACAATGCTAAAAAACTAACAAAATAGCAAGGTGGTTAGGAACCTGTAAAATGGCAGCCCTCCCATCCGGCGCCATTAACCTGTTAGTGTGTGGGGGGCGCTATTTTCCCTTTGGGAAAAAACCGTGCCCAATTTAAACGGCCTCGTACTCTATTCTAGATCGTACAATATGCATATTATTATTACTATTGGATAGAAAACACTCTCAAGTTTCTAAGACCGTTTGAATTATATCTGTGAGTAAAACAGAACTCATTTTGCAGCAAACTTCCTGTGAGGAAGTGAAAAATCTGAAATCGAGGCTGTTGCAGGGCCTTCCTATTCATTTGCTTGAAATCTATGGATATACATGCACTTCATACGCCTTCCACTAGATGTCAACAGGCAGTGGGAGGTGGAATGGGGTGTCTAGCTTGATCTGAGGTCGAACGAGAGCTCTTGGAATGACGTGACCCCAAATTTCCTTTGTCCAGCAAGGCGCGGGAAGGAACCCTGGATTGCCTTCTGAAAAACTTTCGGTATAGACGGCTAATTCCTCCGGCTTTGATTTTCTTTCATAGATGTGATAATATCATTGTAAAGTATGTTTTTTCAATATAGTTTTATCAGATTATTGAAGGTTTATCGGGGGTTTTGGCGTTTTCCGTTCTCTGCGTTTGTTGAAGATGGACAACTTCGCGCCACTTGGCTAGCTTTGGTTGCTAATTCGACTGGAGAAGAGGATATTCTAAATCCAAACAACGATTGTTCCCGACAAAGGACCCCTTGTACAACATTCTGATGAAAGATCATCAAAAGTAGGACCCATTTTATGATGCTATATCATATATCTGTCGAACATGTGAAATAGTCGTTTGCGCCCAGATTTTGGGCACTCTCTTGCTATACCTAAGCTGGATGTCGTAATGAAGTTATTTTTAGAATTCTAACATGGCGATTGCATTAAGAACTAGTGTATCTATCATTTCCTTTACAACATGTATTTTTTTGTAACGTTTATGTATAGTTATTTGGTCAGAATAGTTGAGTGCCATAAAAATATCCGCACATTCTGGGAAAAAGATGCTACGTTAGCACAATGTATAACCACTGATTTCAGCTCTAAATAAGTGTATGTATAACCTGATGTTATAGGACTGTCATCTGATGAAGCTTATCAAGGTTAGTCAAAAATTATATATCTTTTGCTGGTTTATTCGCTATCGCTAACGTGCCTATTGCTATCGCTTCCGTGCCTTGATGAATGAATGCGGTAGTGTGGTAGGCTTATGTAGTAAGCTAATATAATGCTATATTGTGTTTTCGCTGTAAAACCCTTAAAGAATCGGAAATATTGGCTGGATTCACAAGATGTTGTCATTAATTTGCTATACACCATCGATTTTTCAGAAATGTTTTATGATGAAGTATTTAGGTATTTGACGTTGGTGTCTGTAATTACTCTGGCTGCTTCGGTCCTATTTGTGACGGTAGCTGTGATGGTAGCTGCAATGTAAAACTGATTTAGTTAGGTTGGCTTTGTGCATGCAACCTGTGCTGTGAAAAATGTCTGTCCTTTGTTGTATTTGGTGGTGAGCTAACATAAATATATGTGGTGTTTTCGCTGTAAAACATTTTAAAAATCAGACATGTTGGCTGGATTCACAAGATGTGTATCTTTGATTTGCTGTATTGGACTTGTTAGTGTGTGACAGTTAAATATTTCTCAAAAATATTTTTTGAATTTCGCGCTCTGCCTTTTCAGTGGAATGTGGGAGGAGTTCCGCTAGCGGAACCCCGGAGCCAGACAGGTTAACCCTTCATTACAACCCACCCACCCCATCTCCACTCATCACCCCCATCCTGTCCCAAACTCCCTTGAACTGTAGTGAGCTGATGGGCTGTCATGGGTGGTAGAGCCCGTGCTGGCATCTCTGACAAAGATTAATGACAAAGGAGGTTAAAACAGTGATTACACACCAGCTGGCAGCCTCTGGTTTTAACCTCTCTCCCCCCACTCCCCTATCTCTCCTCGACACCCCCCCCCCCCCATGTGTCTAAGGGTAAATCTAAAGGCTGCTCACACTGATGAAGCTGCTGTAGTGATTAGTAAGAGAGAGCGTGAGAGGTGGGGAGGAAGAGATAGAACGTGAGGAGAGGTAGATGGAGAGAGAAGGGGGTAAGAGACTTGAAGGTTGAGTAACACTTCCTATGAATACTAGCTTCAGAATGCATTATAAGCACATGTATAACACCTTATGAGCTGTGCATAATGCATTATATTGCACAACATACGCCTAATATCTACAAAAAAAACATCTACATAGGGTGCTTTTTTATGAAAGACCATAGGTGTTCACACAGTATATTTAAGATACTTAACTCAGCAAAAAAAGAAACATCCACTCACTGTCAACTGTTTATTTTCAGCAAAATTAACATGTGTAAATATTTGTATGAATAACAGACAAAAACTGAGCAAGTTCCAAAGACATGTGACTAACAGAAATGGAATAATGTGTCCCTGAACAAAAGGTGGGTCAAAATCAAAAGTAAAAGTCGGTATCTGGTGTGGCCACCAGCTGCATTAAGTACTGCAGTGCATCTTCTCCTCATGGACTGTACCAGATTTGCCAGATCTTGCTGTGAGATGTTTCCTCACTCTTCCACCAAGGCACCTGCAAGTTCCCAGACATTTCTGGGGGCAATGGCCCTAGCACTCACCCTCCGATCCAACAGGTTCCAGGCGTGCTCAATGGGATTGAGATCCAGGCTCTTCGCTGGCCATGGCAGAACACTGACATTCCTGTCTTGCAGGAAATCAAATCTATTCAAATCAAACGTATTTATAAAGCCCTTCTTACATCATCTGAAATCTCAAAGTGCTGTACAGAATCCCAGCCTAAAACCCCAAACAGCAAGCAATGCAGTTGTAGAAGCACGGTGGCTAGGAAAAACTCCCTAGAAAGGCCAAAACCTAGAGAGCAACAAGGCTATGAGGGGTGGCCAGTCCTCTCCTGGCTGTGCTGGGTGGAGATTATAACAGAACATGGCCAAGATGTTCAAATGTTCATAAATGACCAGCAGGGTCAAATAATAATAATCACAGTAGTTGTCGAGGGTGCAACAGGTCAGCACCTCAGGAGTAAATGACAGATGGCTTTTCATAGCCGATCATTGAGAGTGTCTCTACCGCTCCTGCTGTCTCTGGAGAGTTAAAAACAGCAGGTCTGGGACAGGTAGCACGTCCGATGAACAGGTCAGGGTTCCATAGCCGCAGGCAAAACAGTTGAAACTGGAGCAGCAGCACGGCCAGGAGTCATCAGGCCAGGTAGTCCTGAGGCATGGTCCTATGGCTCTGGTCCTCCGAGAGAGAGAAAGAGATAATTAGAGAGAGCATACTTAAATTCACACAGGACATCGGAAAAGACAGGAGAAATACTCCAGATATACCAGACTGACCCTAGACCCCCGACGCAAACTACTGCAGCATAAATACTGGAGGCTGAGACAGAAGGGGTCAGGAGACACTTTGGCCCCATCCGATGATACCCCCGGACAGGGCCAAACAGGCAGGATATAACCTTTCATGAGCCTCTACCCCCGGTCCGGGAGCACCCCCCCCCCCCCCCCCCACACTGATTAGCATCGCTAGCATAGCGTCACAATTAAATTGTAGCATCTAAATATCATTAAATCACAAGTCCAAGACACCTAATGAAAGATACAGATCCTGTGAATAAAGCCACCATTTCAGATTTTTTAAATGTTTTACAGGCAAGACACAATATGTAAATCTATTAGCTAAACACGTTAGCAAAAGACACCATTTTTCTTTGTCCACCATTTTCTCTCAACACCAGTAGCTATCACCAATTCGGCTAAACTAAGATATTGATAGCCACTAACCAAGAAAAAACCTCATCAGATGACAGTCTGATAACATATTTATGGTATAGGATAGGTTTTGTTAGAAAAATGTGCATATTTCAGGTATAAATCATAGTTTGCCATTGCAGCCACCATCACAAATCTCACCAAAGCGACTAGAATTACTACAGAGAGCAACTTGTATTACCAATTTACTCATCATAAAACATTTCTTAAAAATACACAGCACATAGCAATGGAAAGACACAGATCTTGTGAATTCAGACAACATTTCAGATTTCCTAAGTGTTTTATGGCGAAAACACAATAAATCGTTATATTAGCATACCACATATGCAAACGTTACCCGCGCACTGATTCAAGCCAAAGAGACCGATATCGTTATCATCGCCAAAATATATTAATTTTTTCACTAACCTTCTCAGAATTCTTCAGATGACACTCCTGTAACATCATATTACAACATACATATAGAGTTTGTTCGAAAGTGTGCATATTTAGCCACCAAAATCATGGTTAGACAATGACAAAAGTAGCACAGCTGGTCAGAAAATGTCGTTCACCATATTAGACAGTGATCTAGTCTTATGCATAAATACTCATAAACTTGACTAAAAAATACAGGGTGGACAGCGATTGATAGACAATTTAATTCTTAATACAATCGCGGAATTACATTTTTTTAATTATCCTTACTTTTCAATACAGGTTGCGCCAAGCGAAGCTATAGCAAACAAAATGGCGGCATAAGCGTTTAACATTTTTCGACAGAAACACGATTTATCATCATAAATTGTTCTTACTATGAGCTGTTCTCCCATCAGAATCTTGGGCAATGAATCCTTTCTTGGGTCTAATCTTCCTTTGGTCGAAAGATGTCCACTTGTCCGTCGAAATGCCCACTAACGCACGACCGGGACCCCGAAACGTGCCCAGAGCTTCAAAGTGTATTACAAAGCAATGCCTCAAAATAGCACTAAACGGATATAAATTGCTATAAAACGGTTTAAATTAACTACCTGATGTTTCTAACACCTATAACGAGTAAAAACATGACCGACGCTATATTACTGGCTAAACCAAGGCTTGGAAAAAGGCCAGTCAGATATCCTTCTTGCGTTGAGCGCAGAGTCCAAAAGAACGCTACTTCCGGTATTTTGTCATTTATAGAGGCCATGATTGCGCAATCGACTCCATTCAAATTGTCACCACTTACTGACATCTAGAGGAAGGCATGGGCAGTGTTTGTATCCTCATAGGATTTACAGTGGCTTTAAAACTGATCTGGAACCAGAGGCCAAGAGTTCTGAAAACTCACTCACTGGGAGGAAAAGTGCTGTAGAATGAGTTCTGTTCCACTCAGAGACATAATTCAAACGTCTATAGAAACTAGAGAGTGTTTTCTATCCAATAATAACAATAATATGCATATTGTACGAGCAAGAATTGAGTACTAGGCAGTTTAATCTGTAGAGCAAATTATGCTAATGCAAAACAGCACCCCCTATAGTTGCAAGAAGTTAACCCCACTCATTTTGCCAAAGCACAGCCCCCACACCACTAGAGTGATATCGTCAACCACCAACTTACCATCCTGAGACAAAGCTGAGTATAGCCCACAAAAATCTCCGCCCACGGCACAACCCAAGGGGGGGCGATAACCCAGACAGGAAGACCAAGTCAGTGACTCAACCCACTCAAGTGACGTACCCCTCCTAGGGACGGCATGGAAGAGCACCAGTAAGCCAGTGACTCAGCCCCTGTAATAGGGTTAGAGGCAGAGAATCTCAGTGAAGAGAGGGGGACCGGCCATGCAGAGACAGCTGTTTATCCTACAGCTATTCTAAGCAGTGATCATGAGCCTATAAACCAGAGATACACTGTTAGCACTGAGGCGGTGTGCACTAGTAGGAAGACCACTTTATGCAGCTCACCCTGCACTATCAGCTCCAATGTAAATAACATGAGTACTTCTACCTTGGATAAGCTTCCTAGTAAAGCATTAAAAACAATCAAGCAACCCAGAAAAGTGCTAAAAGTAGCCCATATTAACATTTGTAGCCTAAGAAACAAGGTCCATGAAGTCAAGAACTTGCTTGCATTCATATTCTGACTATCTCTGAAACTCACATAGATAATACCTTTTGATGATACAGTGGTAGCAATACATGGTTTTAACATCTTTCCCGAAAAGACAGAAATGCCAAGTTGCTGTCTATATTCAGAATCACATTCCTGTAAATCTGAGAGACGATCTCATGTTAAATACTGTTGAAGTAATATGGCTACAGGTTAATCTGCCTCACCTAAAGCCCATTCTTGTGGGAAGGTGCTATAGACCACGAAGTGCTAACAGTCAGTATCTGGATAATATGTGTGAAATCAACAGAGAAGTATATTTTCTGTGTGATTTATAGTGCCTGCAAATGTATTCATCCCCCTTGGTATTTTGTTGCATTACAACCTGTAATTTAAATTGATTTTTATTGGGATTTCATGTAATGAACATACATAAAATTGTCCAAATTGGTGAAGTGAAATGAAAAAAATGACTTGTTTCAAAAATGTTTTAAAAATTGCAAACTGAAAAGTGGTGTGTGTATAAGTATTCATCCCCTTTGCTATTATCTGGTGCAACCAATTACCTTCAGAAGTCACGTAATTAGTTCAATTCTTAAGGATCGGACCCTTTTTTTAAATTTTCGCTTAAAATGACATAACCAAATCTAACTGCCTGCAGCTCAGGCTCTGAAGCAAGGATTGCGTTTTCTTGGTACCATTTGAAATAGAACTGTTGTATAGCACACTGTATTACTTATACAACTATAATAAGGACAGGACATGAGACGGTAGTAGAAATTAACGTGGGCATTGTTTAATGCATTTCACAGGAAGAACATTCCAAGCATTTCAACGTAGGTAAGCAAGGGGGGTTACAGGTACCCTAAAGGGACAAAACCAGAATATCAATAAACAACAGAAACACTTTGAAGTTTGTGGAAATTTGAAAGGAATGTAGGAGAATATAACACATTATATCTGGTAAAATATCTTTTTTTTTTTTTTGTGCCATCTTCTTTGAAATGCAAGAGAAAGGCCAGCATGTATTATTCCTGTCTAGGTGAAATTTAGATTTTGGCCACTAGATGGCAGCAGTGTATATGCTAATTTCCGTTCAAAATGTGGTATCAAGACTGCCCAAATGTGCCTAACTTGTTAATTAATAACTTTTCATTTTCAAAATGGTGCACTCTCCTCAAACAATAGAATGGTATTCTTTCACTGTAATAGCTACTGTAAATTGGACAGTGCAGTTATATTAACAAGAATTTAAGCTTTCCGCCAACATCAGATATTTCTATGTCCTGGGAAATGTTCGTGTTACTTACTACCTCATGCTAATCACATTAGCCTACGTTAGCTTAACCTACCCGTGGAAGGGACACCGAACCCGAAGAAGATAAAGTTCACCTGTGTGCACTCTAAGTGTCACTGTCACGCCCTGGCCTTAGTTATCTTTGTTTTCTTTATTATTTTAGTTAGGTCAGGGTGTGACATGGGGGGATGTATGTGTTTTGTATTGTCTAGGGTTTTTTGTATGTTTATGGGGCAGTGTGTAGTCTAGGGTTATGTATGTCTATGGTTGCCTAGATTGGTTCTCAATTAGAGACAGCTGTCTATCGTGGTCTCTGATTGGGAACCATATTTAGGCAGCCATATTCATTAGGTAGTTCGTGGGTGAATGTCTATGTCTATTCATTCGTTGCTTGTGTCTGCACTTTCGTTTTATAGCTTCACGGTCGTCGGTTTCTTGTTTTGTTTAGTGTGTAAAGTGTTCGTTTCGTTTCGTCTTCGTCTTCAAATAAAGAAGATGTATTGCTATCACGCTGCGCCTTGGTCCTCCTCTCTTCCACGTTACGACGATCGTGACAGAATCACCCACGAAGATAGGACCAAGCAGCGTGATACAAGGCAGCAGCAGCGATCGCAGGACTATTGGAATTGGGAGGAAATTCTGGACGGCGGAGGACCCTGGGCACAACCTGGAGAATATCGCCACCCTCGTGAAGAGCTGGGGGCAGCTAAAGCCGAGAGGCGGTGGTATGTGGAGGCAGCACGGAAGTGCGGCTGGAAGCCAGAGAGGCAGTCCCAAATATTTCTTGGGGGGAGGCTCTCGGGGTGTGTGGCAAAGTCAGGTAGGAAACCTGCGCCAACTCCTCGTGCTTACCGTGGAGAGCGGGAGTACGGGCAGACACCGTGTTATGCGGAAGAGCGCATGGTGTCTCCTGTACGTGTGCTTAGCCCGGTGCGGTACATCCCAGCTCCACGTATCGGCCGGGCTAGAGTGGGCATCGAGCCAGGTGCCATGAAGCCGGCTCAACGCATCTGGTCTCCAGTGCGTCTCCTCGGGCCGGCGTACATGGCACCAGCCTTACACATGGTGTCCCCGGTTCGCCAGCACAGCCCAGTGCGGGCTATTCCACCTCGCCACACTGGCCTGGCTACGGGGAGCATTCAACCAGGTAAGGTTGGGCAGGCTCGGTGCTCAAGAAATCCAGTACGCCTTCACGCTCCGGTCTATCCGGTGCCACCTCCTCGCCCCAGCCCATTACCACCAGTGCCAACACCACGCACCAGGCTTCCAGTGCGTCTCCAGAGCCCTGTTCCTCCTCCACGCACTCGCCCTGTGGTGCGTGTCTCCAGCCCGGTACCACCAGTTCCGGTACCACGCACCAAGCCTCCTGTGTGTCTCCAGAGTCCTGTACGTCCTGTTGCTGCTTCCCGCACTAGCCTTGAGGTGCGTATCCTTAGCCCGGTACAATCAGTTCCGGCACCACGCACCAGGCTTACTGTGCGCCTCAGCAGGCCAGAATCTGCTGTCTGCCCAGCGCAGCCTGCGCTGCCCGTCTGCCCAGCGCCGTCTGAGCTGCCGCCTGCACTGCCCGTCTGCCCAGCGCCGCCTGCGCTGCCCGTCTGCCCAGCGCCGTCTGAGCTACCCGTCTGCCCAGCGCCGTCTGAGCTGCCCGTCTGCCCAGCGCCGTCTGAGCTGCCACCTGCGCTGCCCGTCTGCCCAGCGCCGTCTGCGCTGCCCGTCTGCCCAGCGCCGTCTGAGCTGCCCATCTGCCCAGCGCCGTCTGAGCTGCCCGTCTGCCCAGCGCCGTCTTAGCTGCCCGTCTGCCCAGCGCCGTCTGAGCTGCCCGTCTGCCCAGCGCCGTCTGAGCTGCCCGTCTGTCCTGAGCCTTCAAAGCCGCCCGTCTGTCCTGAGCCTTCAAAGCCTTCCGTCAGTCAGGAGCCGCTAGAGCCGTCCGTCAGTCAGGAGCCGCTAGAGCCGTCCGTCAGTCAGAGGCTGCCAGAGCCTCCCGTCAGTCAGGAGCTACCAGAGCCGACCGCCAGTCAGGAGCTGCCAGACCCGCCCGCCAGTCAGGAGCTGCCAGAACCAACCGCCAGTCAGGAGCTGCCAGACCCGCCCGCCAGTCAGGAGCTGCCTGAGCTGTCCGCCAGTCAGGAGCTCCCTGAGCTGCCCTTCAGTCCGGAGCTGCCCCTCAGTCCGGAGCTGCCCCTCAGTCCGGAGCTATTCCTCCGTCCAGAGGCGCCCATCAGTCCAGTGGGGTTAATTTGGAGGGTCGCCGTTAAGAGGAGGCCACGAAAGCGGGGATTGACTATGGTGGGGTGGGGTCCACATCCCGCACCCGAGCCGCCGCCGTGAGAAGGCCCACCCGGACCCTCCCCTTCTGTGTCGGGTTTTGCGACCGGAGTCCGCACCTTTGGGGGGGGGGGGGTCCACGCCCTGGCCTTAGTTATCTTTGTTTTCTTTATTATTTTAGTTAGGTCAGGGTGTGACATGGGGGATGTATGTGTTTTGTATTGTCTAGGGTTTTTTGTATGTTTATGGGGCAGTGTGTAGTCTAGGGTTATGTATGTCTATGGTTGCCTAGATTGGTTCTCAATTAGAGACAGCTGTCTATCGTGGTCTCTGATTGGGAACCATATTTAGGCAGCCATATTCATTAGGTAGTTCGTGGGTGAATGTCTATGTCTATTCATTCGTTGCTTGTGTCTGCACTTTCGTTTTATAGCTTCACGGTCGTCGGTTTCTTGTTTTGTTTAGTGTGTAAAGTGTTCGTTTCGTTTCGTCTTCGTCTTCAAATAAAGAAGATGTATTGCTATCACGCTGCGCCTTGGTCCTCCTCTCTTCCACGTTACGACGATCGTGACAGTCACATGATCTGTAACACCACTAAGCAAGGGTCACCACCAAGAAAGCGGCACCATGAAGACCAAGGAGCTCTCCAAACAGGTCAGGAACAAAGTTGTTGAGGGGTAGAGATCAGGGTTGGGTTATATAAAAAAAAAAATGAAACTTTGAACATCCCACGGAGCACCATTAAATCCATTATAAAAAATTTAAAGAATATGGCACCACAACAAACCTGCCAAGAGAGGGCCGCCCACCAAAACTCACAGACCAGGCAAGGAGGGCATTAATCAGAGAGGCAACAAAGAAACCAAAGATAACCCTGAAGGAGCTGCAAAGCTCCACAGCGGAGATTGGAGTATCTGTCCATAGGAACACTTTTAGCCGTACACTCCACAGAGCTGGGCATCATGGAAGAGTGGCCAGAAAAAAGACATTGCTTAAAGATAAAAACAAGCAAACACGTTTGGTGTTAGCCGAAAGGCGAGTGGGAGACTCCCCAAACATTTTAAGAAGGTACTCTGGTCAGATGAGGAAAAACATGTAGCTTTCTGGCCATCAAGGAAAATGCTGTGTCTGGTGCAAACCCAACACCTCTCATCACCCCGCAAACACAATCCCCACAGTGAAGCATGGTGGTGGCAGCATCATGCTGTGGGGATCTTTTTCATCGGCAGGGACTGGGAAACTGGTCAGAATTGAAGGAATGATTGATGGCGCAAAATACAGTGACATTCTTGAGGGGAACCTGTTTCAGTCTTCCAGAGATTTGAGACTGGGAAGGAGGTTCACTACCAGCAGGAAAATGACCCTAAGCATACTGCTAAACCAACACTCAAGTGGTTTAATGGAAAACATTTAAATGTATTGGAATGGCGTAGTCAAAGCCCAGACCTCAATCCAATTGAGAATCTGTGGTATGACTTAAAGATTGCTGTACACCAGCAGAACCCATCCTACTTGAAGGAGCTGGAGCAGTTTTGCCTTGAAGAATGGGCAAATCTCCCAGTGGCTAGACATACCCCAAGAGACTTGCAGCTGTAATTGCTGCAAAAGGTGGCTCTACAAAGTATTGACTTTGGGGGTTGAAAAGTTATGCACGCTCAAGTTCTGTATTTTTGTCTTGTTTATTTTTTGCTCCGCAATAAAAACTATTTTTCATCTTCAAAGTGGTAGGCATGTTTAAATCAAATGATACAAACCGACAAAAAAATCTATTTAAAATCCAGGTTGTAAGAAAACAAAATAGGAAAAATGCCAATGGGGTGAATACTTTCACAAGGCACTGTAAATATTGACTGGCTATCATCAAGCTGCCCACTAAGGAAAAAACGTAAAACTGTAACAAGTGCCTGCAACCTGGATCTGGTTGTCAGTCAACCTATAAGAGTAGTTACAAACAGCACAGGAATGAAATCATCAACATTGATTGATCACATCTTTACTCATGCTGCAGATATTTGCTTTAACTTCTTGCAACTATAGGGGGTGCTGTTTCGCATTAGCATAATTTGCTCTACAGATTAAACTGCCTAGTACTCAATTCTTGCTCGTACAATATGCATATTATTATTATTGGATAGAAAACACTCTCTAGTTTCTATAGCCGTTGGAATTTTGACTCTGAGTGGAACAGAACTCATTCTACAGCACTTTTCCTTATATGGAGTCAGATTTCAGACATCTTGGCCACTGATCTGGAGTCAGTTTAAAGGTCACTGTAAATGCTATGGAGAAACAGACACTGCTTACGTCTTCCCCTGGGTGTCAGTACGTGATGACGCTTTGAATGGAGTCGATTGCGCAATCAGTGCCTCTATAAATCACCAAATACCAGAAGTAACTTCCTTTGGCAGCCAGCGCCTGGCGCGCAAAGGACCTCGGACTCGCCTCCTTCCAAGCTGTTGCTTAGCCAGTAATATTTCTCCGGTCATATTTTTACTCGTTATAGGTGTTAACAGCATCATATGGTAGTTAATTTGAACCGTTTTATAGCAATTTATATCCGTTTAGTGCGATTTTGAGGCATTGCTTTGTTGTGCACTTTGAAGCGCCGGGCACGTTTCGAGGTCCCGGTCGAACGTTAGTGGGCATTTCGACAGACAAGAGGACATCTTTCGACCAAAAGAAGATTAGACCCAAGAAAGGATACATTGCCCAAGATTCTGATGGAAGATCACCTCATAGTAAGAAATATTTAAGATGATAAATCGTTGTTCTGTAGAAAAATGTTAAACGCACGTTCCGCCATTTTGTTAGGTGTAGCTTTGCTTGGCGCAACCTGTATTGAAAAGTAAGGATAATTTAAAAAATGTAATTCCACGATTGTATTAAGAATTAAATTGTCTATCAATCGCTGTCCACCCTATATTTTTTAGTCAAGTTTATGAGTATTTATGTATAAGACTAGATCACTGTCTAATATGGTGCACGACATTTTCTGACCAGCTGGGCTACTTTTGTCATTGTCTAACCATGATTTTGGTGGCTAAATATGCACATTTTCGAATAAACTCTATTTGTATGTTGTAATATGATGTTACAGGAGTGTCATCTAAAGAATTCTGAGAAGGTTAGTGAAAAAATTCATATATTTTGGCGATGATAACGATATCGCTCTCTTTGGCTTGACTCAATGGTCGGGTAACGTTTGCATATGTGGTATGCTAATATAACGATTTATTGTGTTTTCGCTGTAAAACACTTAGAACATCTGAAATATTGTCTGAATTCACAAGATCTGTGTCTTTCCATTGCTATGTGCTGTGTATTTTTAAGAAATGTTTTATGATGAGTAAATTGGTAAAACACGTTGCTCTCTGTAGTAATTCTAGTCGCTTTGGTGAGATTTGTGATGGTGGCTGCAATGGCAAACTATGATTTATACCTGACATATGCACATTTTTCTAACAAAACCTATCCTATACCATAAATATGTTATCAGACTGTCATCTGATGAGGTTTTTTCTTGGTTAGTGGCTATCAATATCTTAGTTTAGCCAAATTGGTGATAGCTACTGGTGTTGAGAAAAAATGGTGGACAAAGAAAAATGGTGTCTTTTGCTAACGTGTTTAGCTAATAGATTTACATATTGTGTCTTCCCTGTAAAACATTTAAAAAATCTGAAATGGTGGCTTTATTCACAAGATCTGTATCTTTCATTAGGTGTCTTAGACTTGTGATTTAATGATATTTAGATGCTACAATTTAATTGTGACGCTATGCTAGCGATGCTAATCGGTGTGGGGGGGGGGGGGGGTTGCTCCCGGATCCGTGGTTGAGGCTCGTGAAAGGTTAAAGCAGTATCCAAATCCTTAGGACGTAGTGATCACAATATAATTCCATATCTAGGAAAACCAAAGTTCCAAAGGCTGGGCCTAATATAGTGTATAAGAGGTCACACTAGAAGTTTTGTAGTGATTCATATGTTGATGATGGAAATAATATTTGCTGGTCTGTGTTGTGTAATGAGGAGCAACCAGGCACTGCAGTTGACGAATTTATGAAACTACTTATTCCAGTTACTAATAAGCACGCACCCATTATGAAAATTACTATAAAAACTGTTAAATCCCCTTGGATTGATAAGAAATTGAAAAATTGTATGGTTGAGAGGGATGAGGCAAAAGGTATGGCAATTAAGTCTGGCAGCCAAAGTGATTAGCAAACGTACAGCAAATTAAGAAATCATGTGACTAAACTAAATTAAAAACAATCAACGATAATTATATAAAGAATGGTAGTAAAAAACTTTGAGGTACCTTAAATTACATTTTGGGGGGAAAAAAGCCAACTCGGCTCCTTCATTCATTGAATGATGGCTCATTCATCACAAAGCCCACTGATATTGCAAACTACTTTAATAACTTTTTTATTGGCAAGATAAGCAAACTTAGGGATGACATGCCAGCAACAGACACTACACATCCAAGTATATCGGACCAAATTATGAAAGACAAGAATTGTACTTTTGAATTCCGTAAAGTCAGTGTGGAAGCGGTGAAAAAATTGTTGTCTATCAACAATGACAAGCCACCGGGGTCTGACAATCTGGATATAAAATGACTGAGAATAATTGCAGACGATATTGCCACTCCTTTTTGCAACATCTTCAATTTTAGCCTACTGGAGAGTGTGTGCCCTCAGGCCTGGAGGGAAGCCGTTCCGTTACCCAAGAATAGTAAAGCCCCCCTTAACTGGCTCAAATAGCCGGCCAATCAACCTGTTACCAACCCTTAGTAAACTTTTGGAAATAAACTGTGTTTATACAAGATACAATGCTATTACACAGTAAACAAATTGAAAGCATGCTTACTATATAGGGACAAGCACAGCACTTACACAAATAACTGATGATTTGCTGAGAGAAATTGATGATAAAATGATTGTGGGGGCTGTCTTGATAATCTTCAGTGCAGCTTTTGACATTATCAATCATAGTCTGCTGCTGGAAAAACCTGCGTTATGGCTTTACACCCCCTGCTATAATATGGATAAAGAGTTACTTGTCTAACAGAACAGAACAGTTCTTGAATGGAAGCCTCTCAAATATTATCCAGTTAGAATCAGGAATTCCCCAGGGTAGCTGTTTAGGCCCCTTGTTTTTTCAATTTTTACTAACGACATGCCACTGACTTTGAGTAAAGCCAGAGTGTCTATGTATGCGGATGACTCAACACTATACACGTCAGCTACTACAGCGACTGAAATGACTGCAACGCTAAACAAAGAGCTGCAGTTAGTTTCCGAGTGGGTGGCAAGGAATAAGTTAGCCCTAAATATTTCTAAAACTAAAAGCATTGTATTTGGAACAAAACACTCACTAAACCCTAAATCTAAACTAAATATTGTAATAAACAATGTGGAAATTGAGCAAGTTGAGATGACTAAACTGCTTGGAGTAACCCTAGATTGTAAACTGTCATGGTCAAGACATATTGATGCCGTAGTAGCTAAGATGGGGAGAAGTATGTCTATAATAAAGCGATGTTCTGCCTTCTTCACAACACTATCAACAAGGCAGGTCCTACAGGCCCAAGTTTTGTCGCACCTAGACTACTGTTCAGTTGTGTGGACAGGTGCCACAGAAAATTGCAATTGGCTCAGAACAGGGCAGCATGGCTGGCCCTTGGATGTACACAGAGAGCTAATATTAATAATATGCATGTCAATCTCTCCTGGCTCAAAGTGGAGAGATTGACTTCATCGCTACTTTTATTTATGAGAGGTGTTGAATGCACTGAGCTGTCTGTCTAAACTACTGGCACACAGCTCAGACACCCATGCATACCGCAAAATACATGCCACAAGAGGTCTCTTCACAGTACCCAAGTCCAGAACAGACTATGGGAGGCACACAGGACTACATAGAGCCACGACTACATGGAACTCTATTCCACATCAAGTAACTCATGCCAGCAGTAAAAATAGATTTCAAAAACAGATAGAAAAACACCTTATGGAACAGCGGGGACTGTGAAGCAACACAAACACAGGCATAGACACATGCATTCACACACACGATAACATATGCACTATACATACACATGGATTTAGTACTGTAGATATGTGGTAGTGGTGGAGTAGGGGCCTGAGGGCAAACAGTCTGTTGTGAATGTATTGTAATGTTTTACAAATGGTATAAACTGCCTTAATTTTGCGTGATCCCAGGAAGAGTAGCTGCTGCTTTGGCAGCATCTAATGGGGATCCATAATAAATACAAATACATTTATCCATGTGATCAGTGACAAGATGTCTCTAGTGGTACATTGTGAGGGGGAGTGATACACTTCTTCAGTAATCGGGAAAAGAGTGGTCTACAACATAGCCGACAACTACAATTCGACAAGCTCTACCATTAAATCAAAGACTTGTGCTTTAGTTTTGCTCTGTATACACAAATCATATTCCATGTTTAACATTTGATGTATCTTTAGTTACATTTAGTTTATGTTAATTTGTTTATTTGTGTATAACAGAGGTGGTTCAGTGAACCATGCTCACGTGCTGAGTAATCATGCTTGGGCTTTAGGTCAGTGGGCTAACACAATCATATAGGCTGGAGACTATCCAAGTTTAAACCTACATATGTTTCCAACTAATTGTTATGGGCTATTTCACCTGTTGTGAACTCTTCACATAGGCAATAGAAGGGCTTGGAAGACCGTATCTCACAAACTATCACACCATGCTGATGTTCAGCACATCATATGTTTCATCACAATCTCCAGGAGATGACTTAGCCCATGCCAATGGTTTACAGAAAGGGTCAGTGGCGACCCGTCACTCAGGGCAGGTGGGGCAGAGTCCCACCTGTTTTGAGCCCCACATTTTTACATTGCAAACAATGTAAAAAATAATATCATTGAGTTAATAAAGCCGCATACAAACATGATCTCTTTTTTTGTTTTATTGAGTAAGGGAGATCCAAAATGTAGGTGTTTCAGCCTAGCTCAGTGCTTTCTGTGGTGGTGGGGCAAGACAGCGCCTTGATTGGCTCAGTGTTCAGTCACTCATGGGGACACTACATCACCGCCAAGTCTAAGAGTAGAGCTGGAAAATTCAAGCCCCTTGAGTGCTGCCATAGTTACATTAGAAATGCCCATCCAAGCAGGCTCATTGGCCATAGATAAAATGATGTCAAATCACATTATATCTACAGTATCTTTGATTGGAATCTTAGCTAGCAGTCATCATGAATCAAGTCAACGATCTACTGGCAATTCCTTTTTAATCCTTGTCATATGAAGAGAAATTATAGATAAAATGTATCAGTGCTCATCGGCCATGCTGTCAATGAAGCATGATTTGTTTCGCGCTCAAAACAACTGTTAACTCAGAACTGCATGATCTGACTTTTGTGAGTTCAAGACAACTGGGAACTCAGGAAAAAACAAGATATGACTGGGAAAATACGTTTTGAACTTTATCCAACAAGGAATTGTAAATTCGGAACTCGGGCCACTTTCTAAGGCTACGACCTGAAGATCACTGACATGTTTCAACTTGTTTTTTTTTCCTGATTGTCTTGAAAGCACCATAGTTCCAGAGAATGGCATACTTTGATGACCATGTTCTGAATTCTGTCTCTGTACATTTCGAAAGTGCTGAACAAATAGTTATATTGACTAAATCCATCCAAGCTCGCTCATTAATGTCTTAATCGAAATTACGGATAGCCTCTTATTCGCTTGTTGTCCCCTTGTGCCATAGTTTGTACATCTCAATTGTCAGTAGAAACCACATTTATTTAAGCAAGTCAGCCATAACAGCTATCTTTTTTAAAGGTATCAGGTATGAAGGTAAGACCCAGATGCAGACAACGTTGAATTAACAATGGTTTAATAATCCAACAGGGGCAGGCAATAGACAGGTCAAGGCAGGAAGGGATCAGTTAACCAGAGGTGGCGCAACGGTACCGGACGGCAGGCTCAGGGTAGGCAGAGGTCAATAATCCAGAGGTGGGGCAAAGGTGCAGGCAGGCTTAGGGTCAGGCAGAGTGGTAAGGCAGGTGGGCTCAGAGTCAGGACAGGCGAGGGAGGGTGGAAAAAAGACAGACTGAGAAAAGCAGGAGCAAAACCGCTGGTTGACTTGACAAACAAGGTGAACTAGCTTTTGGGAATCTGCTGTTGGGACTCTGCTGTTGGGACAGCTTTATGTAGGCCCTAACAGTTTGTGGGAACCGTTTGTCACCATTATAGTGCAATTACTGTATTTTTTAGTGTTGTGTGGTGGCTTTGCTGGCATGCATCCCACATTCTTTGGTTTGTTTGCCCCACCAAGATTGAAATGCTAAAATTGCCACTGGAAAGTGTGTTGAATATTTCAACATAGACAGTTCCTCCACCTTGCTCTAGGGGCCTCTCTGTCTCTCTATACCTTTTCCAACTCTTCTCCCATCACGTCAATTAACTAAACCACTGTCAACAGGCTATTCCTCCTCAAAGACTGTCACGTTCTGTCCTATCAGATATCCGCAATACAGTACTACAAGGTGTCTGTCAAACAATCTGTTTGATTGATGGTACTTACAGTAGGTGAGTGTCTCCATCCTAGTACTCTGTGTCACGCCCTGACCTTAGAGATCCTTTTTATGTCTCTATTTTGGTTGGTCAGGGCGTGAGTTGGGGTGGGCATTCTATGTTCTATGTTTTCTTTTCTGTGTGTTTGGCCGGATGTGGTTCTCAATCAGAGGCAGCTGTCTATCGTTGTCTCTGAGTGAGAACCATACTTAGGTAGCCTTTTCACATCTGTGTTTTGTGGGTAGTTGTTTTCTGTTTTGTTTTGCTGCACCTTACAGGACTGTTTCGTTTTCGTTCATTCTCTTTGTTATTTTGTTTTGTGTTCTGTTTGAATAAAAATGAACATGAACACTTACCACGCTGCGCTTCGGTCCGATGATTCCTCATCTTCTGACGACGAAAGTTACACTATGATGACCCACTCTCTGATTTTTTCATCGCAACTCATTATTAGTGATTCGCAAATTTGGCTAATTGGAAAACTTGCGATGCCTGCCTCTGAGGGAGCTTTTCTGAGTAAATAAGGAGAGGGTATTTCGACTGTCAGAACACAAGGAAACACTCTGGTTTGGGAGGCTCATGAGCAAGGAGGGGGGGGTTAGTTTGGTAGTAAGCTGGCTCCAGTGTTTTCTGCTTTCACTCCCTTGTAACTGTTGTGACTGGTCAATATCATGCCAGGCTGTGCTGATTGGAAGTACTGTAGCTCCAGCTCCTTCGACCCCTCCTGGTTTTATCTCAGGAGTATCAGCTGTTACAGCTGGTCGAATTTTGTTGAGTCATGATGCTTCAACCAGAATGTAGTTTGCTGAGCTGTGGTTCAATATTTGCCTCAGAATCAAATCATAGAAGCAAGTGCTGAAGATTTTAATTGAGTTTAATGTTATTTCTTGCACGTATCCATCTTCTTCTTGTGAGGAAATTGCCAGCCTGAGTCACTTCCTGCCTCAACAGGAACTGCATCATTGGTCAAAGGTTAGTCTGACAGAACGTTCATATGAGGAAGGAGATCGAACTTCAGGCCTTGCTATACCTCTTTTAATTTGACTTTTTAGAAGAGTTTAGAGCAAATGCTTTCAACATAAAAAAAATGTTACTACGATGTAATTCCAGCTCAAACACATGACTTGGATTTCAGCATCTCCCAAGCCAAAGTATTTCCGATGAAGCAGATCAACGCACCTGTGCTGATGTGATGGAAAGTGTCAGATTAAGTATTTCCCCAAAAAATGTTGTCGAGGAGGTAGACGTTTGGTGTCAGGAGACAGTGGCAACCTCGGTAGGCTTTTCTAGATGTAACTAAGGGGACATTTACAGAGTTCCAGCGGTGCTGCCGAGGGAAAAATATGGATGTAATGAAGCAGAGTGACTGGAAGACGGCCCAGTTTGAAGACCATTTCCCCCATCCCTTCACTCACTCACTCACACACACACACACACACACACACACACACAAACAAACAAACAAACACACACACAGGAAGATGCACACACACACACACACACACACACACACACAGGAACGTACATGCACAAACACACACATCTCTTTGAGCTGGTATTGCACACACACACACAGAAAGGTACACACACACACCCCCCTTTGGGCTGGCATCGCAATCGCTACCCATCGCCAACGCATGACTGTGACAGAGAGTGGAGAGCAGGGGTGTTTTCCTTGAGGATGCATCATCGGGACGTTTATCATAGCAAAAAGTCTTTTTGTTTTTTCATTTTCCCCTCCTCGTCCAAAGTGGTCATTATTGTCGAAGAGGAAATGCTGATGCTGATGAAAGCACCCTCATCACCGCGGTAACAAGCTATCAACGAGCCCCACAAACAGATCATTTAGAGTGATTTAGTATGTCTGTTTTGTCAACACTTTCTCCCAGAAGATTATCACGCTGAGATGTTCATTAATCCCATCAAACTAATGGCAATTAGCATATTTGTGGTATAATGAACCAATAGACTTAACGTCTCTGCATCTTTATGGGTAGGCATGCATTGTGTATGGGGGAAAAGACGCATTAATCATTCAAATCTCCTTAAGGGAGTCAACAACTGTATTTGACTCAGCAAACATTCTATAACAGAAAACTGTACATTATACGATATGTTTTTGTCTTATCGACAGTAAAATACTCTGAAACATATAACTGCAGGATACTGTAAATGATGGTACATTGTGGGAAACGTTAGTGGGAAGGGAAATAATTACTGTATTTCGAATGGTACTGTAATTCCACCCCACAGAATGCAGTACTGTACCGTATCTTTAGAGTGACAAAAACCTTTTGACCACTAGTGTGTGCATGGTATTGTTGTTTCTTAACATATTTTGAGGTGTGCCTTGTAAGAGGCTATATTTGTTGCACCCGTGAGGTAGAATGCTGTACCAATTTAATCAGTGGTGGAAAAAGTACCCAGTCGTCATGCTTGAGTAAAAGTATCAATACCTTAATAGAAAATTACTTAAGTAAAAGTCACCCAGTAAAATACTACTTGAGTAAAAGTCTACAAGTATTTGGTTCTAGATATACTTAAGTATCAAAAGTAAATGTAATTGCTAGAATATACTAAAGTATCAAAAGTATAAATCATTTCAAATTCCTTATATATAGCAAACTAGACTGCACCATTGTCTTGTTTTTAAAATGTACGGATAGCCAGGGCTACACTCCAACATCATTTAATTTACAAACGATGCATTTGTGTTTGGTGAGTCCGCCAGATCAGAGGCAGTAGGGATGACCACTTATTCTCTTGATAAGTGTGTGAATTGGACCCTTTTCCTGTCCTGCTAAGCACTCAACATGCAGCGAGTACTTTTGGGTGTCGGAGGAATATGTATGGAGTAAAATTAACATTATTTTCTTTAGGAATGTAGTGAAGTAAAATTTGTCAACAAATAAATAGTAAAGTACAGATACCCCCCCAAAAAAACGACTTAATTAGTACTTTAAAGTATTTTTACTGAAATCCTTTATACCACTGAATTTAACTAGGTTATAGTGCCCCATCAATTTAAAATGTATAGGGGACAGATTTAACTAGAAGCAAGTATATAACCTTAAATGGTTGAACATTTTGCCATGTCCTTTTGGTCTGTTTTGCCCTGGGTGCATGTTTTGTTTTTTGTCATAACACTAGACAGCTGAATCAAATCATGCATGCTTGATGATGACTTGTTTATTTTAATCAGCTATGTAGAGCTAAGGCAAAAAAACTAAACGTACATCCAGTGGGGGCCCCGGTGGATGCACTCTCTCCTCCCTTTCTGTTCTACAACAACACCATTTAGATGGAGGAAAAGAAGTCATAGGCAGTGAAACAGGGTTTATGACAGATCCTCCTCCCCTCTCTCCCTCCCCCCTGTCTTCAGTCTGTCTCGGGGAAGCTGTCCCCTGCCCACTGCCATGTGGACAGCTGTAATGGAGATGGATGGAGGCTGGCGCTGCCTCGCCGTGAGGAGCAGACGGACACCTCCCTAAATGCCTGTCTGCCAAACTCCATCAGTCTCCCTCCGATGGGCATCATGATGGAGCCCACGCTCAACACCAGCGACCCACCTAGGCGTGCGGGCGGACAGAGAGAGATAATGTGGACCGTGCACATTTGAGAGTGAGGACATCTTGGGAATTTGGAGGAGATGTAGGCGTATACATGAGTATGTGTGTACTATGGAGGAATCTCAATTGCATACACCTTGCTTCCTCGCCTCTGGCTTTCTCATCCAATGGGATTTTTAGAAGGAGGTGAAGAGAGAGGACGTGAGGAGAATGCAATTGAGAATATCTCTATGTGAGTTAATTCATGTGATGTGTGTATGTGTGAGTGTCACGATCGTCAAAGGGAGAGAGAGAGGACCAAGGCGCAGCGCGTGAAAAATACATCTTCTCTTTATTATAAGAAGGAAAACGAAACAAAACAACAAACAGACGAACGTGAAGCTAAGCAAGAACTAAGTGCACACATGCAACATAGAACATCGACATAGACAATTACCCACAAACAGCTAAAGCCTATGGCTGCCTTAAATATGGCTCCCAATCAGAGACAACAATAACCAGCTGTCTGCTTGAGAACCAATTCAGGCAACCATTGACTTTCCTAGACACCTACACTGAACACTAACCCATCTACTCTATTTAACACCCTAAACCATACAACAGCCCAGACAATACAAAAACACACAAACTTCCCCATGTCACACCCTGACCTAACTAAAATAATAAAGAAAACAAAGAATACTAAGGCCAGGGCGTGACAGTGAGAGAGAAATAGAGAATGAGGTTCAATGTTAACTAGTTAGCTAGTTCAAATAAATGTTAAAACGCCTCTCCTGTGAAGTCGTGACTTGCAACGTCTCCTGAAACTAGTCACAATTGGTAGGTCAGGTTGTCAGGGATTCCAGGGTGAAACACTATAGGTGGTTTACTTTTTTTACGAAGGTAGGTAGATTTTTTTCTGCAATATGTAATGTACACGTTCCTAATATTGAGTTGCAAACCCTTTAGCCCTCAGAACAGCCTCAATTAATCTGGGCATGGACTCAAAGTACCAAAATCGTTCCACAGGGATGCTGGCCCATGTTGACTCCAATGATTCCCACAGTTTTGTCAAGTTGGCTGGATGTTCTTTGGGTGCGCACCATTCTTGATACACACGGGAAACTGTTGAGCGTGAAAAACACACTTAAACCGGTGCGCCTGGCACCCACTACCATGCCCTGTTCAAAGGCACTTAAATATTTTATCTTGCCCATTATCACGGCACACATACACAATCCATGTCTCAATTGTCTCAGGGTTTAAGAGTCATTATTTAACCTGTCTCCTCCCCTCCACCTACACTGATTGGAAGTGGAGTTAACCAGTGATATCTATAAGGGATCATAGCTTTTACCTGAATTCACCTAGTCAGTCTATGTCATGGAAAGAGCAGGTGTTCCTAATGTTTTGTGCACAGTGTATAATGCAGAATATTCACAGTTTATTAATAAATATGACGAGGTAACGTTAGTGTGGTAATGCAGAATATATACTACAACACTGGCTTTACGTTGATAAACAGCAATTGCATCGTAAAATGGTAGAGGCTCATGCAGCATTTATATAGGCTTTGTTAATGCTAATATTATTTAACCTAATGTAAAAATGACGAATGGTAAAAGTAACAAACAAAGTCACAATTGCCATATCCTGCTTTTTCACTTCGAAGGGCTTATAATGTCCTTCCTCTCACAGAAAATAGAGCTCTGTTTATAAAACTAAGTTCTGTATCCAGCCAAAGTCGCACGCTGTCCTTCATGAAAACATCTTAAGCCGGAGGAAAATGAACAGAGAAAAGAAAGGAGAGTGGTGAGACCTTGACAGCTGTCAGAGATAGAGGGGCCACAGTGTGCAAAAAAAGAGACAGAAAATTGAGAAAGGGAGAGAGGGAGAGAAAGAGCGAGAGAGAGAGAGAGAGAAAATACACAGACCAATAAAAACAGTGTCTCTTCTCTGGGATAATCCCAGCATAGACAAGGCTGACAGGACGTCCCTCTCTCTGGGATTCCCATTTCAGGACCGCCGCCTTCTCTTATATCGCCAGCAATATTCAACGGTCTGGCCTCATCACACTCAGCCCTTGCATTCCAAATGTAACCCTATTCCCTATATAGTGCACTACTTTTGAACAGAGCCTTATCAGGTTCCCTATGGGCCCTGTTCTAAAGCAATGCAGTATATAGGGAATAGGGGGGCATTTGAGATGCAGCCTCAGCCTCTCTGTATCCAAATAGGCCCTGCCGTACGGGAGATGGGAGAAGGACAAGCGACAAGCATCTCTTTAGACGGGAGTCAATGGAAATGAATTGAAATAGCAGTGACATTCATACAAACAGTAGATATTAGAGAGTGCCTGGGCAATTTGGGATTCAGCTTTTTGCCTCAGGGGTATGGGGAGGATCACTGTCCTCCGGTATTGTTTAGCTTGTCCTTCTTTAGTGTGTCTTCTGAAGTCAGAAGTCCCAGACAATGAAAATTGTTTGCAAAATATTATGTGTGTTGTATTAGTGTTTTATTAGTGTTTTGACTGGTTCCCACTTGGTTGGGACTGCACTGTAAAACGCAAGGCATTTTTAACTCCAATACTTCTAATAAGTTGAACTCAAAGTCAATGAAAAGTCATTATTACTTAAAATATTTGTGGTGATGACTCAAAACTCAACAATTGTTTTAAGTTATGAAAACAAATGAACTTTTAACCCAGCTGCAGGAATAAACTTTTTTTTTTTTAAATATATGTTTTTCCATGTACATTAAAGTGATTGATTGATTAATCTTATGCTACACAAAGATAAATAACATAGATTTTTGTAAACGAATCCACTCATTTAGTTAGCTTTTTGCACCTGTTACTGAAATGGTTGTTCCCATTTAAATGGCTAATGAAGTTTGCGCACATTGTTCCTAGCACTGGCAGTCATTATGAATGCAGGTTGCGGGTGAATAAAAATTCCGACTGGATTCCAATAGAAATTACATATCACTTTGCAAGTCAGCATAATGTGATTTCCCAGCTTTTCCAAAAATCCCAGTTGTAAGATTCCTGTATTTTTTTTTTTACCTGGGAATTTGTCTTTGGAATTTTGCAACCCTAATTGCAGGCATGATGTGGCCTGTAACCATGAGTTTCATGCCACTGTATTAGGGTAAAGCCAGTGTTCAAAATAAGGCCATATGAGATATGTATTGTCATGAAGAGTTTAAATCTAATGATGATATTCATTGTAATGACGTTGCCCTCTTTGGGTACAGGAAGCCCATCCCCCTCTCTCTGCCTCCTACAACTAGGCTGCTGTGGTCAGAGAGAGGTCGTAAAATTCCTGAGGAGATGAGCTCCTCATGGCCACAGTATAGAGATAGAGTGAAGTTTCATAGAGAACAAAGGAATTTATTCCACCTCACAGAACTTGAGGTACGAACAACATTTATGTTCCAGAGACGGTATAAAAGATCGGTGAAGAATCCAGCTACAAACTGGTCCGTTTGTTACAACTTGGTGAAACTCATGGAAGACAATAGGACCACATTACCATAACGCTGTTTATATAATAACCTCAGATTTACATCTAATTGTTGTATAAGATGAATGAGCGAGTATGATACTGTTTGTAAAATTGTGTAATGTGATTTTGGACTGTTTAATGAAGGAAACTCCAATTCCCTTTTGAGTTGAACTAAATCAGAGGACCACCCATGAGCACAGTTATGGTCGGGCATCCTGGGACAGGCCCTTTTCTGCCCTTCCGAATGAAACCCCCACTCGTGTTTTCTATCACCAGACCATGTTTCTCTCAATCATGAGAGGACAAAGGTTGCAGACCAGCTTACCTCGATAACGAGAGGGCCAAGGTTTGAGACCAGACTGCTGAATCTTTTAACCATACCACGTGGTTAAACTCTTAGACTATCGATACCGACAGAATAAGAACAAGTCTTTGATATTAATTACTAGTCTGCAGCTAGGAATTCGGTATCATTGAACGCGAAGAACGACAACCAGCCGAAACACCTATCCATAACGACAGGAATGAATGTCACTCTGAACTATCCACTCTAACCACGACAGAGAGAGAGAGGACGGAAACTCTCCAACAGAAACTAACTTTTCAGCAGAGATCCCGATGACACACTGAGCGTAAATATATATATATTGATTGCAATTGTTCCCGAATGAGTGAGCGTTCATGTGCAAAGAATTAGCATTTCAATTGTTATAATTATCAACTATCAATTATCAATGTAGTGACTTCTCATCTGACCCCCCCCCTCCCCTTTTGTCTAACAAGCTGCCATGCCGGTTTAGCCCACTAGGGCACATTCCCCTATCATTTCTTGTAACCATATTTACTTTGTTTGTTTGTTTATGCATTTCTGTGAATTACTGAGTTAGTAAATAAATTATTTAAGACAATAGTTTTTTGATACTTTAAGGGATCTTAACATTCTAAATAAAATAGCAAAATGATCATTGGTATGACCTTCTTAAAACAATCCCCCCTCCACCGGCTTAGACTGGGCTTGGACTCCTATAAATTAAGGAGAAGTGGATCTAAAATTCCATGCATAACAGTTGTATCTTTTATCAATGTTTATTATGAGTTTTTCTGTAAATTGATGTGGCTCTCTGCAAAATCACCGGATGTTTTGGAACTACTGAACATAACGCGCCAATGTAAACTCAGATTTTTCGAACAAAACATACATGTATTGTGTAACATGAAGTCCTATGAGTGTCATCTGATGAAGATCATCAAAGGTTAGTGATTCATTTTATCTCTATTTCTGCTTTTTGTGACTCCTCTCTTTGGCTGGAAAAATGGCTGTGTTTTTCTGTGACTTGGCTCTGACCTAACATAATCTAATCGTTTGGTGTGCGTTCGTCGTAAAGCCTTTTTGAAATCGGACACTGTGGCTGGATTTACAACAAGTGTATATTTAAAATGGTGTAAAATACTTGTATGTTTGAGGAATTTTAATTATGGGATTTCTGTTGTTTTGAACTTGGCGCCCTGCAGTTTCACTGGCTGTTGACAAGGTGAGACGCTACCCTCCCACATACCCTACAGAGGTTAATTAAGTAACTGTACTCAGACATATTAAGTGAAACAGGTTTCCTCAAAAGTTCTGGCTAATGACATCACATTAGGGTTAACAGCGTGAGAACTTTATCCCTGAGTATTATTGAAACACCTAGTGAAATCCTGAAATGTGACAACTTTTAAAAGAGTATTTCTTCAACATTCAAGGGATAACTCCCTGGAATTCTGAATAGACAAATCCCGCTATGTCCAAAAAAATACAACTGAACAAACTCTCCCAAACTTCCAATAAACATTTTAGGAATCGATATTTGTCAGCAGAAATGCTGCTCTTAGGGGTTACCACTCAAGCTCAGTTGTATTGTGTCTCGGAAGAAAGAATATGCAGGTGCCCATGAGGGGGATTTGTGTGTACCTGTCGATGCTCACCGCTATACCTTCAGAGAAATGAGCCTTCAACGAAACCAATTAAGTATCCACAGGGAATTCTTTCTAAAGCAGACAAAATAGGCAATCTGGCCTGTCCCCATGAGGGCCACCATCTCCAGAGAAAAAGATCAGAGCTTATGGCGACGTTACAAAATGTGTTGCCTCAATAGCAACATGTGAGGAAAAAGTCGATTCCCAGGTGTTTTTGAAATGGGGTTTTAAGTCTGGGCAAGATAAGACTCACAAATGGTCAAGCCTATCAGGTCTCAGTTTGAATAGTCTGAGATATGCAGTTCCGATGGCTTAAATAGACAGACTGACATTGGTCATATCAGGGATTAGTTTTGGTGACAGTCCGAGTCCGATTCTTACTCATAGACCCAAAGCACAGAGTCGGAGCCATAGATGCATAGTAATGGAGGTGGAAGGGAATAGTCTCATGCAAATGAAATGACAGCTACAGCAATGCACTAAGGGTACTGTTAGGTTCTTATTGTTCAGAGTAAGTAACTCACGGACACTAGAGAAGCTTTAAAGGATCTGTTCAGCTGTAATTCAGACAACCCAACATTTCTCCCATCACAGTTAATCCAACCACAGTGTCCGATTTCAAAAAGGCTTTTCGGCGAAAGCAGAACATTTCATTATGTTAGGTCAGCAACTAGTCACAGAAAGCATTCAGCCATTTTCCAACCAATGAGAGGTCTCACAAAATCAGAAATATAGATAAAATTAATCACTAACCTTTGACGATCTTCATCAGATGACACTCCTAGGACTCAATGTTACACAATACATGTATGTTTTGTTCGATAAAGTTCATATTTATATCCAAAAACCTCAGTTTACATTGGCGCCATGTTCAGAAATGCCTCCAAAACATCCGGAGAATTTGCTGAGAGCCACATCAAATAACAGATAAACTTGTTCTTAATGCAACCGCTGTGTCAGATTTCAAAAAAGCTTTACGGCAAAAGCACAATATTCAATAATCTGAGTACATCATTCAGCCACCAAAGCAAGCCATACAGTTACCCGCCAAATTGTGGAGTCAACAAAAGTCAGAAATAGCATTATAAATTTTCACTTACCTTTGCTGATCTTCGTCGGAATGCACTCCCAGGACTCCCACTTCCACAAGAAATGTTAGTTTTGTTTGATTACGTCCATATTTATGTCCAAATACCTCCACTTTGTTTGCGCGTTTAGATCACTATTCCAAAGGCACAATGCACGAGCGCAAAATCCAGACGAAAAGTCAAAAGATTTCCATTACAGCTTGTAGAAACATGTCAAACGATGTTTACAATCAATCCTTAGGGTCTTTTTATAAAAAATCTTCAATAATATTCCAACCGGACAATAGCGTATTCATTACAGAGGAAAAAGAAGAAACGGCGCGCCCACGTGACCGCGCAGTAAACAACTCATTGGCCTCAGCCTTGTCCACTTGTTGAAACTGCTCATATTCGACCCCCTTCCACAATAGAAGCGTCAAACAACTTTTAAAGACTGTTGACATGTGCTGTAAGCCTTGGGAAGTGCAATCTGGCCCCGTAGACACAGCATATTGGATAGGCAATCACTTAAATAAAACTATAAACCTCAGATTTCCCACTTCCTGGTTGGATTTGTCTCAGGTTTTCGCCTGCCATATGAGTTCTGTTATACTCACAGACATTATTTTAACAGTTTTGGAAACTTTAGTGTTTTCTATCCAAATCTACTAATATGCATATCATAGCTTCTGGGCCTGGGTAACAAGCAGTTTACTCTGTTCACCTTATTCATCCAAGCTACTCGATACTGCCCCCAGCCATAAGAGTTAAGACACCCCTCCTTCTCTCCAATCCTCACATCGTATGGTTCTACATGAAAAGATTAACAGGATACTAAACCCTATTACTCCCTTCAGGGGATCTGACCTCACCTGACGTCAACCCCTCCTTCACCTAATCCACAGATGTCCATCTGTCTCCCCTATATCAACACGTTGCTCTCCTCCCGTCCACCCAACACATTCCAAAGCCATCTGTCTTTCTACAGAGAACTATTAACCTGTCTAGGATCAGCGTGGCGCTAGCGGCACACCCCCCCCCCCCCCCACTGAAAAACCAGTGCCGCGAAATTCAAAAAAAATATTTTTTTTAAATATTTAACTTTCACACATTAAAGTCCAATACAGCTAATGAAAGACACAGATCTTGTGAATCCAGTCAACATGTCCGATTTTTAAAATGTTTTACAGGGAAGACACAATATGTAAAGATGTACATCTATTACCTAAAAACACATTAGCATAATCCACCATCTTTTATTTGTCCACCAACACCAGTAGCCATCACCAATTCGGCTAAACTAAGATATTTATAGCCCCTAACCAACAAAAAAACTCATTAGATGACAGTCTGATAACATATTCATGGTATGGGATAGGTTTTGTTAGAAAAAAAGTGCATATTTCAGGTAGATGGCATAGGTTACAATTGCACCCACCGTCACAAATGGAATAGAAAAACTACTTAGAGCAACGTGTTTACCTACTTACTAATCATCAAAGATTTCGTAAAAATACACAGCATACACGAATCGAAAGACACAGATCCTGTGAATACAGACAATATTTCAGATTTTCTAAGTGTCTTACAGCGAAAACACAATAAATCGTTATATTAGCATAGCACATAGCACATAGCAGCCCAGCATTGATTCTAGCCAAAGTGAGCGATAAAAGTCAACATCGCCAAAAGATATTAATTTTTTCACTAACCTTCTCAGAATTCTTCCGATGACACTCCTGTAACATCATATTACACATTCCATATAGAGTTTGATCGCAAATGTTTATATTTAGCCACCAAAATCATGGTTAGACAATGTGAAATGTAGACAAGCTGGTCAGAAAAAGTCCTTGCGCCACTTAGACAGTGATCTACTCTTATACATAAATACTCATAAACGTGACTAAAAAATATAGGGTGGACAGGGATTGATAGACAATTTAATTCTTAATACAATTGCGGAATAACATTTTTTAATTTATCCTTACTTTTCAATACAGTTTGCGCCAAGCGAAGCTACGTCAAAAAACATGGCGTCCTAAGCCACTAAAATGTTTCGACAGAAACACGATTTATCATAATAAAAATGTCCTACCTTGAGCTGTTCTTCCATCAGTATCTTGGGCAAAGGATCCTTTCTTGGGAGCAATCGTCTTTTGGTGGAAAGCTGTCCTCTTGCCATGTGGAAATGCCAACTGCGTTCGGGATGAACTGAAAAGCGTGCCCAACTATTCACATCGTTGCAAAAATAAATGTCCCAAAATCGCACTAAACGGATATAAATTGCTATAAAACGCTTTAAATTAACTACCTTATGATGTTTTTAACTCCTATAACGAGTGAAAAGATGACCGTAGAAATATAACAGGCTAAACTAACGCTTGGAACAGGAGCGGGTCGGTGTCCAGCACGCGCGTTACGCACCAAGGAAAGACTTGCTAGCTACAGGGTTTTTTGATTTATAGGGCCTGTGAACGCGCAATCGACCCCATTGGAATCGTCATCACGTAAAGGCATCCAGGGGAAGACGTAAGAAGTGTCCGTATAGTCATAGCAATATCAGTGCCGTTTTAACTGACTTCAGAACAGTGGCCAACATTTCTGAAATCTGAATCCATGTCAGGGAAATTGCTGTAGAATGGGCTCTGTTCCACTTAGAGACAAAATTTCAACTCCTATAGAAACTATAGACTGTTTTCTATCCAATATTAATAATAATATGCATATTGTACGATCAAGGATTTTGTGGGAAGCCGTTTCAAAAATTACCCAATTAGCATAAATAGTCTAAACAGCGCCCCCATCCCCAACAGGTTAACTTCTGACATAAAACCCAGTCTCTTTCACTCCTCATATTCTATGCTGATTCTCTATCATTTATTTAATATCTCAATGTTCAAAATGTCGAATCCAACAGTACGAAGAAACATATCTCGTAAGTTATGTATTTATTTTCTAATTTCAATTAACTGAGGATTTGAAAGTGCAAGAACTGGCAAATCTGGTGCAGTCCACGAGGAGAAGATGCACTGCAGTACTTAATGCAGCAGGTGGCCACACCAGATAATGACTTTTACTTTTGATTTTGACCCCCCCGCCTTTGTTCAGGGACACATTATTCCATTTAGGTTAGTCACATGTCTGTGGAGCTTGTTCAGTTTATGTCTCAGTTGTTGAATCTTGCAATGTTCATACACATGTTAATTAAGTTTGCTGAAAATAAACACAGTTGACAGTGAGAGGACGTTTCTTTATTTTCTGAGTTTATAGTGGTTAGGTATAGTGGTTAACGAGACACTGGTTGATGTATTCCCAATTAGCTCTAAGTAAACAATACATAGGCACTTGGCACATATTGACACATTCAATTAAAAAGTATTTAAGGCAACTTTATTGTCAGTCTAAAAAAGTACATATCATGATATTAAGGAGAATAAGGTGGAAACTGGAAAAACAACAGAGAAAAATAACTGAAAAAGGTGTGTGGGTAAGGGCTCTTTTGGGTTCTCATGTTGACATAGAGTTTACGATTGAGCACCAAAGGCTCTTAAAAAAAGCAATCATGCAAAACACAATTCTCAGAATTCCAATTCAAACTCAGTACACATATTTCACCTTTGAAGAAGAAAAATATATGATCTATGCCTGTGTCTTACCCCATATGCCAAAGCAGCATCACCAACTTCTAAACTCATAACATCAAATACCACAGGGCCATAGTGGGATGAATCTGATAGACAGCATTGCCAGAGAAAATGACAGCACTGCCTGCCAGTGAATTGACACAAAGACAATCAATCGTGCCACTCAAAAGGAACCCCCCTCTTTGTTGTGTCTTTCTGTTGCAGTGGGCTGAATCCATGAAGCCAAAGAACATGTCCGGGAAAAATAGGTGTGTGTTCCAAATGGTACCCTATTCCGATTTAATGCACCTACTTTTGATCATGGCCGATAGGACTCTGGTCAAAAGTAATGCACTAAATAGGGTGCCGATTGGGATGCACAGTGTATATGTATTGTACAGTAGCTATATCTCGAACCAGGGGAACCCTTTCTGGAGACAGGCTGACACATCATGTTTGTCTAAAATAAAAGTATTTGTATACAGCTCTTGACAGCACACTTTATTCCCAAATATACATCAAATGGGTTTCATAAAAATACATCATCGCTATTTCATGGGTTTATGTTCAACATTCTGGCTGTTCAAATTTATTAAGCTATGTTCTAGATAATTATATAAAACCTTAAAAAAATATTTTTACTGCAATTGTCACAACCAACATTTGAGGTGCGCTACTCACTACTTCACTGCATCAGTTTACCAACCACTAGAATGGCAGGTTACTTTGCACCCATATCTTCTGTAGCCAATTAGATTTTTTTAACACAACATAAAACACACGCACAGGCATGTAATAATGGTTGCCCAGAACAGTTTTACCTTTACATATTTTCTATGGGGCCAATTTCTTCTTGAGTGAAGAGCATGCAGAATTCCCTTTTCATACACTTATCTCTCTACACATATTCTGAATTTGAACATAAGCCTGCTATTCACCCGCTATTTGTTTGGGGTGGAGATTGAAGAAATGAAGGTGTGGCGGAGGTGTGTCTACTCAAATCAAATCAAATTGTATTGGTCACATACACATGGTTAGCGGATGTTAATGCGAGTGTAGCAAAATGCTTGTGCTTCTAGTTCCCACCGTGCAGTAATATCTAACAAGTAATCTAACAATTTCACAACAACTACCTTATACACACAAGTGTAAAGGAATGATTAAGAATATGTACATATGAATATATGGATGAGCGATGTAGGCAAGATAGGCAAGATGCAGTAGATGGTATAGTACAGTACAGTATATGAGATGAGTAATGTAGGGTATGGAAACATCATATGAAGTGGCATTGTTTAAGTGGCAAGTGATACATTGATTACATCCAAATGGTAATTATAAAGTAGCTATGGATTGAGTCTGTATGTTGGCAGAAGCCACTCAGTGTTAGTGATGGCTGTTTAACACTCTGATGGCCTTGAGATAGAAGCTGTTTTTCAGTCTCTCGGTCCTAGCTTTGATGCACCTGTACTGACAACGCCTTCTGGATGATAGCAGGGTGAACAGGCAGTGGTTTGGGTGGTTGTTGTCCTTGATGATCTTTTTGGCCTTCCTGTGACATCGGGGGGTGTAGGTGTCCTGGAGGGCAGGTAGTTTACCCCCGGTGATGCGTTGTGCAGACCTCACTACCCTCTGGAGAGCATTACAGTTGTGGGAGGAGCAGTTGCCGTACCAGGCCGTGATTGTGCATCTGTAAAAGTTGGAGTGTTTTTGGTGACAAGACAAATGTCTTCAGCCTCTTGAGGTTGAAGAGGCGCTGTTGCGCCTTCTTCACCACGCTGTCTGTGTGGGTGGACCATTTCAGTTTGTCCGTGATGTGTACGCCGAGGAACTTAAAACTTTCCACCTTCTTCACAACTGTCCCGTCGATGTGGATAGGGGGGTGCTCCCTCTGCTGTTTCCTGAAGTCCACAATCATCTCCTTTGTTTTGTTGACATTGAGTGTGAGGTTATTTTCCTGACACCACACTCCGAGGGCCCTCACCTCCTCCCTGTAGGCCATCTCTTCATTGTTGCTAATCAAGCCTACCACTGTAGTGTCGTCTGCAAACTTGATGATTGAGTTGGAGACGTTCATGGCCACGCAGTCATGGGTGAACATGGAGTTCAGGAGAGGGCTGATAACACACCCTTGTGGGGCCCCAGTGTTCAGGATCAGCGAGGTGGAGATGTTGTTTCCTACCCTCACCACCTGAGGGCGGCCTGTCAGAAAGTCCAGGACCCAGTTGCACAGGGTTGGGTCGAGACCCAGGGTCTCGAGCTTAATGATGAGTTTGGAGGGTACTATGGTGTTGAATGCTGAGCTGTAATCAATGAACAGCATTCTTACATAGGTATTCCTCTTGTCCAGATGGGTTACGGCAGTGTGCAGTGTGGTTGCGATTGTGTTGTCTGTGGACCAATTGGGGCGGTAAGCAAATTGGAGTGGGTCTAGGGTGTCAGGTAGGGTGAAGGTGATATGATCCTTGAATAGTCTCTCAAATCACTTCATTATGACGGAAGTGAGTGCTACGGGCAGTTACCTTAGCTTTCTTGGGAACAGGAACAATGGTGGCCCTCTTGAAGCATGTGAGAACAGCAGACTGGGATAGGGATTGATTCAATATGTCCATAAACACACCAGCCAGCTGGTCTGTGCATGCCCTGAGGACGCGGCTAGGGATGCCGTCTGGGCCAGCAGTCTTGCGAGGGTTAACACGTTTAAATGTTTTACTCACATTGGCTGCAGTGAAGGAGAGTCCGCAGGTTTTGGTCGTGGGCTGTGTCAGTGGCACTGTATTTGTAACGTTCGTCATATTCCTCCTCCTCGGATGAGGAGGAGCATGGATCGGACCCAACATGCAGCGAGGTATGCAGACATAAAGAATTTATTTAACAAGACGAACACTGACACGAAATACACTTGAATAGAATACAAAAACAACAAAATGACGTAGACAGACCTGAACTTGAGAACTTACATAGACACGAAGAACGGACGAACAGGAAAGACTAGCCAAACGAACGAACAAACGAAACAGTCCCGTGTGGTAGACACAGACACAGGAACAATCACCCACAAACAAACAGTGTGAACACCCTACCTTAATATGGTTCTCAATCAGAGGAAACGTCAAACACCTGCCCCTAATTGAGAACCATATCAGGCAACACATTGAAACCAACATAGAAACACATAACGTAGAATGCCCACCTCAACTCACGCCCTGACCAACTAAACACATAAAAAAACAACAGAAAACAGGTCAGGAAGGTGACAGTATTGTCCTCAAAGTGAGCAAAGAAGTTGTTTAGTTTGTCTGGGAGCAAGACATCGGTGTCCGCGACAGGGCACCGATGACTGTAGACCCTGCCACATACGTCTCATGTCTGAGCCGTTGAATTGCGACTCTACTTTGTCTCATTTCTGATGCTTAGCTTGTTTGATTGCCTTGCGGAGGGAATAGCTACACTGTTTGTATTCGGTTATGTTTCCGCTCGCCTTGCCATGATTAAAAGCAGTGGTTCGCACTTTCAGTTTTGCACGAATGCTGCCATCAATCCACGGTTTCTGGTTGGGGAAGGATGTAATAGTCACCATGGGTACCACATCACTGATGCAATTGCTAATAAACTCGCTCACCGAATCAGCATATATATCACTGTTATTGTCCGATGCCCTCCGGAACATATCCCAGTCCACGTGATCAAAGCAATCTTGAAGCGTGGAATCAGATTGGTCGGACCAGCGTTGAACAGACCTGAGCATGGGCGTTTCCTGTTTGTGTGTGTTTGTGTTTGTGTGTCTGTCTATAGGCTGGGAGCAACAAAATTAAGTCGTGGTCAGATTTGCCGAAAGGAGGGCTTTGTATGCGTCGCGTAAATTAGAGTAGGAATGATCAAGCGTGTTGCCAGCCCGGGTCGCACATTCGATATGCTGATAACATTTAGGGAGCCTTGTTTTCAGATTAGCCTTGTTAAAATCCCCAGCTAAAATAAATGCAGCCTCAGGATATGTGGTTTCCAGTTTACATATAGTCCAATGAAGTTCTTTCAGGGCCGTCGAGGTGTCTGCTTGGGGGGGTATATACACGGCTGTGATTATAATCGAAGAGAATTCTCTTGGTAGATAATGTGGTCGGCATTTGATCTTAAGGAATTCTAGGTCAGATGAACAAAATGACTTATTCCTGTATGTTGATATGATCACACCACGACTCCTTAATCATAAGGCATACACCCCCGCCCTTCTTCTTACCAGAGAGATGTTTGTTTCTGTCAGCGCAATGCGTGAAGAAACCGGGTGGCTGTACCAACTCTGATAACGTATCCCGAGTGAGCCATGTTTCCGTAAAACAAAGGATGTCTCTCTGGAAGGCCACCCTTGCTCGAATTTCATCTACCTTGTTGTCAAGAGACTGGACATTGGCGAGTAGTATACTCGGGAGCGGTGGGCGGTGTGCCTGTCTACGGAGCCTGACCAGAAGATCGCTTCGTCTGCCCCTTCTGCGGCGTCGTTGTTTTGGGTCGCCTACTGGGATCCGATCCATTGTCCTGGGTGGTGGTCCAAACAGAGGATCTGCTTCGGGAAAGTTGTATTCCTGGTCGTAATGTTGGTAAGTTGACGTTGCTCCTATATCCAATAGTTCCTCCCGGCTGTATGTGATAAGACTTAAGATTTCCTGGGGTAACAGTGTAAGAAATAACACATAAAAAAACAAAATACTTCATAGTTTCCTGAGAACGCGAAGCGAGACGTCCAACTCTGTCAGCGCCAAACACAAACATACGTCATATTTAAACCTTGACTTAACCTCTCTTGGGTAGGGGGCAGTATTTTCACGTCCGGATGAAAAGCGTGCCCAGAGTAAACTTCCTGCTACTCAGGCCCAGATCCTAGGACATGCATATTATTAGTAGATTTGGATAGAAAACACTCTGAAGTTTCTAAAACTGTTTGAATGATGTCTGTGAGTACAACATAAATCATATGGCAGGCAAAAACCTGAGAAAAAATCCATCCAGGAAGTGGGAAATCTGAGGTTTGCAGTTTATCAACTCTTTTCTTATCCAAGATACAGTGGAAATGGGGTCATGTTGCACTTCCTAAGGCTTCCATTAGATGTAAACAGTCTTTAGAACCTTGTTTGAGGCTTCTACTGTGAAGTGGGGGCGAATGAGAGTGGATTGAGTAAGGTCTCTCCCAGAATGCCACGAGCTGGCCATGCGCGTCCATGTGAGAGAGTTAGCTTGCGTTCCCATTGCATTTCTGAAGATAAAGGAATTCTCTGGCTGGAACATTATTGAAGATTTATGTTAAAAACATTGATTAATAAAGATTGATTCTATACATCGTTTGACATGTTTTTACGGACTGTAACGGAACTTTTTGACTTTTCGTCTGCACCTAGTGATCGCGCGTCATGAATTTTGATTAATGGGCTAAACGCGCTAACAGAAAGGAGTTATTTGGACATAAATGATGGACTTCATCGAACAAAACAAACATTTATTGTGGAACTGGGATTCCTGGGAGTGCATTCTGATGAACATCATCAAAGGTAAATAAATATTTATAATGCTATTCTGACATCTGTTGACTACACAACATCGCGGATATCTCTTTGGGTTGTGTTGGTCTCTGAGCGCTGTACTCAGATTATTGCATGGTGTGCTTTTTCCGTAAAGTTTTTAAAAAATCTGACACAGCGGTTGCATTAAGAAGAAGTGGATCTAAAATTCCATGCATAACAGTTGTATCTTTTAGCAATGTTTATTATGAGTTTTTCTGTAAATTGATGTGGCGCTCTGCAAAATCACCGGATGTTTTGGAACTACTGAACATAACGCGCCAATGTAAACTCAGATTTTTGGATATAAATATGAACTTTACCGAACAAAACATACATGTATTGTGTAACATGAAGTCCTATGAGTGTCATCTGGTGAAGTTCATCAAAGGTGAGTGATTCATTTTATTCTGCTTTTTGTGTGACTTGGCTCTGACCTAACATAATCGTTTGGTGTGCTTTTGTCGTAAAGCCTTTTTGAAATTGGACACTGTGGCTGGATTTACAACAAGTGTATCTTTAAAATGGTGTAAAATCTTGTATGTTTGAGGAATTTTAATTATGGGATTTCTGTTGTTTTGAATTTGGCGCCCTGCCGTTTCACTGGCTGTTGACGAGGTGAGACGCTACCGTCCCACATACCCTAGAGAGGTTAATTCCCTCATAATTCCACCACTTTTACACACAAGGAAATTATGAATAAGGTCGAGGAACCTGTCAGTTCCAAGTGTTGTTTTTTTTAACCTTTAAGACAAGTTAAGAACAAATTCTTAGTTACAAAGACGGCCTACCCCAGCCAAACCCTAACCTGGATGACGCTGGGCCAATTGTGCGCCGCCCTATGGGACTCCCAATCACGGCTGGTTGTGATACAGCCTGGAATCGAACCAAGGTCTGTAGTGACGCCTCCAGCACTGAGATGCAGTTTCTTAGACCGCTGTGCCACTCGGGAGCCCCAAGTGGACCAACATCTAATTTATTTTTTCAGATAGAAATAACACCATTCTCCACGCACTGTAATTTACAAATTGATAGAAGCTATTGATAAGAGCTAGGTAAATGAGTAAACTGTTTGGATAATGGGATGGTAAATATAAATTACAATTGTTTTAGATATTATATTGCCTTATGATCGCTGGAGACAAATGTAAAACCAGTCAAATGCAGTGGTGTAAAGTACTTAAGTAAAAATACGTTCAAGTACTACTTAAGTAGTGTTTCTTTGTATCTGTACTTTACTTTACCAGGTTGCGCTCATGCAGGTATATTTCACTGGTCATCCCCAAAGCCAACACTTCCTTTGGCCGCCTTTCCTTCCAATTCTCCGCTGCCAATGACTGGTACGAATTGCAAAAATCACTGACAATCACTGAAGCTGGAGTCTTATATCTCCCTCCCTAACTTTAAGCATCAGCTGTCAGAGCTGCTTACCGATCACTGTACCTGTACACAGCCAATCTTTAAATAGCACACCCAACTACCTCATCCCCATATTGTTATTTATCCTCTTGCTCTTTTGCACCCCAGTATCTCTACTTGCTCATCATCATCTGCACATCTATCACATCTATCACTAAAGTGTTAATTCAATTGTAATTATTTTGCCTCTATGGCTTATTTATTGCCTTACCTCCCTACTCTTCTACATTTGCACACACTGTACATAGATTTCTCTATTGTGTTATTGACTGTACGCTTCTTTATGTGTAACTCTGTTCTTGTTTTTTGTCACACTGCCTTATCTTAGCCAGGTCACAGTTGTAAATGATAACTTGTTATCAGCTGGCCTACCTGCTTAAATAAAGGTGAAATAAAAAAATACATTTTTTTTACTTGTTCTCTTGCTCAGTTGTGCACCGGGGCCTCCCACTCCTCTTTCTATTCTGGTTAGGGACAGATTTAGTTGTTCTGTGAAGGGAATAGTACAGTGCTGTACGAGATCTTCAGTTTCTTGGCAATTTCTCGCATGGAATAGCCTTCATTTCTCAAAACAAGAATAGACTGATGAGTTTCAGAAGAAACCCACAAATGCTGATGCTCCAGATACTCAACAAGTCAAAAGAAGGTCAGTTGTGTTGCTTTTTAAATCAGCAGAACAGTTTTCAGCTGGGCTAACATAATTGCAAAAGGGTTTTATCATGATCAATTAGTCTTTTAAAATGATCAACTTGGATTAGCTAACACAACGTGCCATTGGAACACAGGAGTGATGGTTGCTGATAATGGGCCTCTGTACGACTATGTAGATATTCCATAAAAAAATCTCTCATTTACAACATTAACAATGTGTACACTATATTTCTGATCAATTTAATGTTATTTTAATGGACAAAAAAATGTGCTTTTCTTTCAAAAACAAGGACATTTCTAAGTGACCGCAAACTTTTGAACGGTAGTGTATGTGGACACCCCTTCAATCAGTGGATTCCTAACAACACCCGTGCCAATATATCCTCCAAACACCAGCTTCTCTGTCATTATCACTTAAGTGGAAACGTCTAGGATCAACAACAGCTCAGCCGCGGTACAGTAGGCCACATCAGCTCACAAAACGGGACCCGCTGAGAGCTGAATCGCATACAAATCATCTGTCCTTGTTTGCAAAACTCACAACCAAGTTCCAAACTGCCTCTGTAAGCACAATAACTATTTTGTATTTTATTTATTTTTTATTTAACTAAGGAAGTCAGTTAAGAACAATTTCTTAAAGTTTTTACAATGATGGCCTACACCGGCCAAACCCGGACGATGTTAGGCCAAGTGTGCGCTCCCTAAGGAACTCCCAATCACGGCCGGTTGTGACACAGCCTGGATTCAAACCAGGGTGTCTGTAATGACGCCTGTAGCGCTGAGATAGAGTGCCTTAGACCCCCAACTACGGCCTTCGCCAAGCAGCAGCACACAAGCCTATGATTACCATGCGCAATGCCAAGCGTCGACTGGAATGGTGTAAAGCTCGCAGCCATTGGATTCTGGAGCAGTAGAAATGCGTTCTCCGGAGTGATGAATCATGCTTCATCATCTGTCAGTATGACGGTTGAATCTGGGTTTGGCGGATGCTAGGAGAATGCTACCTGCCCTAAAGTATAGTGCCAACTGTAAAGTTTGGCGGAAGAGGAATAATGGTATGGGGCTGTTTTTCATGGTTCGGGCTAGGCCCCTTAGTTCCAGTGAAGGAAAATGTTAACACTACAGCATATAATTACATGCTAGATGATTCTTTGTGGCAACAGAGGAAGGCTGATTCCTGTTTTAGCATGACAATGCCCACATGCACAAAGTGAGGTCCATACAGAAATGGCTTGTCGAGATCAGGCCCTATTCCGAACCCTGCAGTTCAAACTCTCATGCAGTAGTAAGAGCCTTACAGGTTTTGGAAACCGGTTGCCCAATGGAGTAGCAAGGCCCTCTCCCTCCCTCTGGACATTTCAGTCGTTATTGGTGCTGGATCCATGTGAGTTTGAGTTCTTTTCCAAGGTCTTCGAAGGTCAGGGCAAGAGAAAGAGAGAAAGAGAAATCCCACCACAGGGGGCTGAAAAGTTTGGGGAGTGTGTCTCAGTAAGGAGGCATCTGTAAGCAGGAGGTTATCACCAGGTGCTGAGTGCCAGCTCTACCCAGGGAAGAAATACAACCTAATGAAAATACTGTAAATCTATCAGGGACATCCATTAATTGATATGTAAGACATGTAACCGGCATTAGACAATGCTTCGTTGTGTTCATGTGAAGCCAATTACTCAGATGAAAAGGCTTTGGAAAAATCTCTGAATCTCAGTATAGATCATTACTGGGAAAGGTAAGTCGTTTCTCCTAAGACGTGTACGGAGAGTGTATGACATCTCTGACTGGCTAGAGCGAGAGGGATTGGAAGGCTGATGTACGACTCAGAGCGTTAACATAGAGGATAAACGTCTCAGCCGAGAGACGAGACGCACAGCCACATCTGTGACGGACTGTCAGGATTGATGTCCATGCTCGTAGCTCAGTCGCTCTCCTTAAACTAATCTATTACCCATATGGTTATCTGGCATACATGTGTTTTTTTGTGTGTGCATGTGTGTACAGTATACTGTTTGTGTGAGTGTATTTGTGTTTGTGTGAATGAATGTGTGTGTGTGACTGTGTGTGTGTGTAGTTTATTTTAAAATACTACCTTTTCAAATACTCAAGGTAATCAAATAGAGTTTCAACTTAAAGGTAACTATATTCTTTGATATTCAAATACAAGTCTCAGAAAAACAATTAATATTTGAAAGTATTTTGAATACCTCTCAGAAAACCAAATAATATGCATCACATTTCGGTCCCAGGCTGTGTCACAGCCGGCGGTGACAAGGAGCTCCATAGGGTGGCACACAATTGGCCCAGGGATATGGAATCACATGAGGGACATGGAATCCCCTCAACATTAGAGTAGACCAATTTTGCAGCTTCAAAATGACTAGCAAATATATTTTCATAACGAGTGAGACACAAGGTAATACAGTAACACTTGACATCAAGTTCTTACACAGGTGTAGTAACTTTATGATTATTACAATAGCAACATTGTTGTTACATAGGACTTTACTTCATAATTGCATAATAATAGATGTATTACATAAGTGGGATAGGTACAAAAACGAATTGCTATGCAATTCCAATGCAATTTCCAAAGTATTATACATTTTAAAATAAAAATGTAACCTTTTATTTAAATAGGCAAGTCAGATAAGAACAAATTCTTATTTACAACGACGGCTTACCCCGGCCAAACCCAGACGTTGCTGGGCCAATTGTGCGCAGCCCTAAGGGACTCCCAATCATGGCCCGATGTGATGCAGCATGGATTCGAATCAGGTTCTGCAGTGTCACCTCTTGCACTGAGATCCAGTGTCTTAGACCACTACGCCAACATGCTAATAAAATGTTGCTCGAAAAGTAATTAGAGTTGTATTATCATTTTAATTATAAGCGTTACTGAGAATGCTAACGGTAACAAAATATGTCTATTAGATCAAAATGTATTAGTCACATGCGCTGAAAACAACAGGCCTTACAGTGAAATGCTTACTTATGAGCCCCTAACCAACAGTGCAGTTTCAAAAATATGAATAAGAATAAGAGATAAAGGTAAAAAGTAATTAAAGAGCAGCAGTAAAAAATAACAAAATATACAGGGGGGTGCCGGTACAGAGTCAGTGTGCAGGGGCACCGGTTAGTTGAGGTAGTATGTACAGTCATGGTCAGAAGTTTTGAGAATGACACAAATATACATTTTCACAAAGTCTGCTGCAACAGTTTGTATGATGGCATTTTGCATATACTCCAGAATGTTATGAAGAGTGATCAGATGAATTGCAATTCATTACAAAGTCCCTCTTTGCCATGCAAATGAACTGAATCCCCCAAAACATTTCCACTGCATTTCAGCCTTGCCACAAAAGGACCAGTTGACATCATGTCAGTGATTATCTCATGAACACAGCTGTGAGTGTTGATGAGGACAAGGCTGGAGATCACTCTGTCATGCTGATTGAGTTCGAATAACAGACTGGAAGCTTCAAAAGGAGGGTGGTGCTTGGAATCATTGTTCTTCCTCTGTCAACCATGGTTACCTGGAAGGAAACACATGCCGTAATCATTGATTTGCACAAAAAGGGTTTCACAGGCAAGGATATTGCTACCTGTAAGATTGCACCTAAATCAACTGTTTATTGGATCATCAAGAACTTCAAGGACAGCGGTTCAATTGTTGTTAAGAAGGCTTCAGGGCGCCCAAGAAAGTCCAGCAAGCGCCAGGACCGTCTCCTAAAGTTGATTCAGCTTCGGGATCGGGGCACCACCAGTACAAAGCTTGCTCAGGAATGGCAGCAGGCAGGTGTGAGTGCATCTGCACGCACAGTGAGGTGAAGACTTTTGGAGGATGGCCTGGTGTCAAGAAGGGCAGCAAAGAAGCCACTTCTCTCCAGGAAAAACATCAGGGACAGACTGATATTCTGCAAAATGTACAGGGATTGGACTGCTGAGGACTGGGGTAAAGTCATTTTCTCTGATGAATCCCCTTTACGGTTGTTTGGGACATCGGAAAAAAAAGCTTGTCCAAAGAAGACAAAGTGAGCGCTACCATCAGTCCTGTGTCATGCCAACAGTAAAGCAACCTGAGACCATTCATGTGAGGGGTTGCTTCTCAGCCAACGGAGTGGGCTAACTCACAAATTTGTCTAAGAACACAGCTATGAATAAAGAATTGTACCAACACATCTTCTGAGAGCAACTTCTCCCAACCATCCAGGAACAGTTTGGTGACGAACAATGACTTTTCCAGCATGATGGAGCACCTTGCCATAAGGCAAAAGTGATAACTAAGTGGCTCTGGGAACAAAACATCGATATTTTGGGTCCATGGCCAGGAAACTCTGCAGACCTTAATCCCATTGAGAACTTGTGGTCAATCCTCAAGAGGCGGGTGGACAAACAAAAACCCAAACATTCTGACAAACTCCAAGCATTGATTATGCAAGATTGGGCTTCCATCAGTCAGGATGTGGCCCAGAAGTTAATTGACAGCATGCCAGGGCGGATTGCAGAGGTCTTGAAAAAGATGGGTCAACACTGCAAATATTGACTCTTTGCATCAACTTCATGTAATTGTCAATAAAAGCCTTTGACACTTATGAAATGCTTGCAATTATACTTCAGTATTCCATAGTAACATCTGACAAAAATATCAAAAGACACTGAAGCAGCAAACTTTGAACATTAATATTTGTGTCATTCTCAAAACTTTTGGCCACGACTGTACATGTAGGTCAAGTTATTTAAAGTGACTATCCATAGATGACAACAGAGAGTGGCAGTGGTGTTGAAAGGGTGGGGGTGGCAATGCAAATAGTCTTGGTAGCCATTTGAATAGATGTTCAGGAGGGGTCTTAAGGCTTGAGGATAGAAGCTGTTTAGAAGCCTCTTGGACTTAGACTTGGCACTCCGGTACTGCTTGCCCTGTGGTAGCAGAGAGAAAAGTCTATGACTAGGGTGGCTGGAGTCCTTGACAATTTTTAGGGCCTTCCTTTGACACCGCCTGGTATAGAGGTCCCGGATGGCAAGAAGCTTGGCCCCAGTGATGTACTGGGCCGTCCGCACTACCCTCCGTAGTTATTTGCGGTTGGAGGCCGAGCAGTTGCCAAACCAGGCAGTAAAGCAACCAGTCAGGATGCTCTCGATGGTGCAGCTGTAGAGCCTTGGGATTTGAGGACCCATGACAAATCTTTTGTCTCCTGAGGGGGAATAGGTTTTGTTGTGCCCTTTCCACGACCCTCATGGTGTGCTTGTAACCTTGTTAGTTTGTTGGTGATGTGGACACCAAGGAATTTGAAGCTCTCAACGTGCTCCACTGCATCCCCGTTGATGAAAATAACGGTGTGCTCCGTCCTCCTTTTTCTTTAGTCCACAATCATCTCCTTTGTCTTGATCATGTTGAGGGAGAGGTTGTTATCCTGGCAATACACTGTCAGGTTTCTGACCTTTTCCCTATAGGCTGTCTCATTGTTGTCGGTGATCAGGCCTACAACTGTTGTGTCATAGGCAAACGTAATGATGGTGTTGGAGTCGTGCTTGGCCATGCAGTCATGGGTGAACAGGGAGTACAGGAGGGGACCGAGCACGCATCACTGAGGGGCCCCCGTGTTGAGGATCAGCATGGCAGATGTGTTGTTACCTACCTTTTCCCCCTGGGGGCAGCCCGTCAGGAAGTCCAGGATCCAGTTGCAGAGGTAGATGTTTAGTCCCAGGGTCCTTTGATTAGTGCCCTCAAAGCTTATCACTAAAGAGTGTCACGATGAGCTGTAGTCAATGAATAGCATTCTCACGTAGGTGTTCCTTTTGTCCAGGTGGGAAAGGGCAATGTTGAGTGTAATAGAGTTTGCATCATCTGTGGATCTGTTTTGGCGGTATGCAAGTTGGAGTGGGTCTAGGGTTTCTGGGACAATGGTGTTGATGTGTGCCATGACTAACCTTTCAAAGCACTTCATGCTTGGATACAGACGTGAGTGCTACCGGTCGCTTTTCATTTAGGCAGGTTACCTTGGTATTCTTGGGCACAGGGACAATGGTGGTTTGCTTGAAATATGTTGGTATTACAGACTCATTCAGGGACAGGTTGAAAATGTCAGTGAAGACACATGCCAGTGTGTCAGCGCATGCTCGGAGTGCAATTGAATTCGGAATTTTAAATACTCTTAGGTTGGAGTCATTAAAACTCGTTTTTCAACCACTCCACAAATATATTGTTTACAAACTATAGTTTTTGACAAGTCGTTTAGGACATCTACTTTGTGCATGACACAAGTAATTTTTCCAACAATTGTTTACAGACAGATTATTTCACTTATAATTCACTGTATCACAACTCCAGTGGGTCAGAAGTTTACATACACTAAGTTAACTGTGCCTTTAAACAGCTTGGAAATTTTCAAAAAAGTATGTAATGGCTTTAGAAGATTCTGATAGGCTAATTGAAATGATTTGAGTCAATTGGATGTGTACCTGTGGATGTATTTCAAGGCCTACCTTCAAACTCATTGCCTCTTTGCTTGACATCATGGGAAAATCAAAAGAAATCAGCCAAGACCTCAGAAAATAAATTGTAGACTTCCACAGGTCTGGTTCATCTTTGGGAGTAATTTACAAACGCCTGAAGGTACCACGTTCGTCTGTACAAACAATAGTATGCAAGTATAAATACCATGGGACCACGCAGCCCTCATTCCGCTCAGGAAGGAGACGCGTTCTGTCTTCTACAGATGAACGTACTTTGGTGTGAAAAGAACAAATCAATTCCAGCACAACAGCAAAGGACCTTGTGAAGACGCTGGAGGAAACGGGACAAAAGTATCTATATCCACCGTAAAACGAGTCCCATATCAACATAACCTGAAAGGCCGCTCAGCAAGGAAGAAGCCACTGCTCCAAAACCACCATAAAAAAGCCAGACTACAGTTTGCAACTGCACAAGGGGACAAAGATCAAACTTTTTGGAGAAATGGCCTTTGGTCTGATGAAACAAAATTATAACTGTTTGGCCATGACCATCGTTATGTTTGGTGGAAAAAGGGGGATGCTTGCAAGCCGAAGAACACCTTCCCAACCGTGAAGCATGGGGATGGCAGCATCATGTTGTGGGGGTGCTTTGCTGCAGGAGGGACTGGTGCACTTCACAAAATAGATGGCATCATGAGGCAGGAACATTTTGTGGATATATTGAAACAACATCTCAAGTCATCGATCAGGAAGTTAAAGCTTGGTCGCAAATGGGTATTCCAAATGAACAATAACCCCAAGCATACTTCCAAAGTTGTGGAAAAATGGCTTAACTTCTTGACGCTAGGGGCCAGAACATATATTGCTTTTTAATAACGTTCCCAAGGTAAACAGACTATTTCTCAGGCCCAGATTGTAGAATATGCATATAATTTACAGATTAGGATAGAAAACACTCCAAAGTTTGAAAAAACTGTCAAAATATTGTCTGTGAGTATAACAAAACTGATTCTGCAGGCGAAAACCTGAGGAAATCCAACCCTGAAGTGCTTTATTTTATTTTTTATCCCTGTTCTGTTGCCTGCCCCTCTTCCATTTAAAGGCGTATCAACCAGATTCCTTTTCCAATGCCTTCCTCAGGCTGTGACCAGGCTTTAGACAGTTTCAGGCTTTTATTTTGAAACATTAGCAAGATTTTTCAAAACGAGTCAGGTGTCCTTTGATTAGTTCCTGCGAGCGAGAGGGGTAGCTCGACATTTTCTTTCTCTCTTTTATTGAATAGGTTACCGTCCGGTTAAAATATTATCGATTATGTATGTTAAAAACAACTTGAGGATTGATTATAAAAAACGTTTGACATGTTTCTACGAACATTACAGATACTTATGCCTTTCAGGAATGGAGCGAGGCTGTGGTTTTCTGAACATAACGCGCAACCCAAATGGCGTTTTTTTGTTATAAAACTAATATTTATCGAACAGAAAGAACATGTATTGTGTAACTGGGAGTCTCGTGAGTATAAACATCCAAAGATTATCAAAGGTAAGCGATTCATTTTATTGCTTTTCTGACTTTCATGACCAAGTTAATTTAAGGCTAACTGTTCTAGCAGTTCTTGACTGATACACTCACAAACGCTTGGATTGCTTTCGCTATAAAGCATATTTTCAAAATCTGACATGATAGGTAGATTAACAACAAGCTAAGCTGTGTTTTGGTATATTCCACTTGTGATTGCATGATTATAAATATTTTTTGTATTATTTTTTGAATCTGATACTTTTTGGAATTTTCTTCTGCCTTTCAGGACCGGAACGAGCATGTGGTTTTCTGACCATGATTCGATGATTATAAATATTTTTACTATTATTTTTGAATTTGGCGCTCTGCAATTCAGTGGTTGTTTAGGAAAATGATCCCGGTAACGGGATCCGTAGCGCCAAGACGTTTTAAGGACAACAAAGTCATAAAAATAAAAGCTGAAACAAATAATTATCTCTACTGTTATTCTGACATTTCACATTCTTAAAATAAAGTGGTGATCCTAACTGACCTAAAACAGGGATTTTTTACCTAGATTAAATGTCAGGAATTGTGAAAAACTGAGTTTAAATGAATTTGGCTAAGGTGTATGTTAACTTCCGACTTCAACTGTGTGTTATCTATGTCGTTGTTCAGCCACAACTCGGTGCAACATAAGATTTGACGTTTTTTAATGTCCTGAGGCGGATTACTCACTCGTCATCTGATCCTTACAATGCACCCCGACCTACGTCCCCGATATATCCGTCTCTTCTTCATGCCAATGACGGGGCTTTGGGCCTTGTCCGGTGTCTAAAGTAAATCCTTTGTGTCCGACTCGTTAAAGAAAAAATCTTCGTACCGTATGAGGTAACTAATCGCTGTCCTGATATCCAGAAGCTGTTTTGGTCAAAAAACAAACACAACAACACAATTGGTTAGGAGCCCATATAACGGCAGCCATCTTCTTCCACTTCATCACATACACACATACAGATAAGATACTCTTGCTAGCTACATTTTCAGATATTACACGTTTCTGATTTTGTCAGAAAGTCATTTTCATTTCAAATTAAAGTGCATTGTGAGCTAGCTAGCTAACGTTAGATGTCTGGCTAGCTAGCTAACATTACATGTATGATCTATGTAGTAATACTATTCGTATCTCAGGGCCACTTGCATTGCCAGTTATAGCCTAATGTTAGCTAGGTAACATTGAACCTGGTTGGTTAGTTTTCTGCAGATTCTTGTTGGGTAGTAACGTTATGAGTTGGGATTATGGTTCATTGTTTAGCTAGCTACATGTCTAAACAGAAGACTCCACTATGCAAGTAACAATTTCAATAGAATGTCTATGATGTTACTTCGCCAACTGTCGATAGACATATCTGGTAAATGCGCTCTGGCTATCTACTCTGATTTCAGATTACTCTCGTCTGAGTGTGCCAGAGTGCAGAATAATCCTCTAATTTACAAACGCTCAACACCAGTTGAATATGGTCGGTGTCTGTAAACGTTGGCAAAAAAGCGTAATTAAATTGTTGCCAGCATCACAAATGCAGTCACAAACTCTCTGGATAACATAAAAACAGCCTAAGCTCTGCTAGGACGAGTAAAATTGTCAGCGTGAGCTGTTCTCTCATTTGTGTGTGGAAGTAGCTAGCAAGCTAGACTACGTTAACCAGTTAGCAACAGTTGTCAAGCACCTAAGCTATGTCAGAACACTCGGATCAATCCTACTCCTCGGCCAGAGTGTCCAGTGTGTGCTCTGAACGCTCTAAGAACGAAGCACTCAGAATTTACAAACGGACAATCTAACAACGCTCTGAGTTTACGAATGCTCAGAGCACACTCTAGCACTCCTGATTAAATTGACTTGCACACCTGTAGTAGAAGACAGCCTTTAGTCTTGAAATCTTTGATGGTTTACTACATAGTTTCACATGTGAATCCTTAAAGAGATGGGTGGGGCTAAAGCTTAAGAGGGATCAAAGAATGATGCCGAATGGATGTAGACAAAGAAGAGCTCTCCAGTAGGTCCCAAACAATCAAGGGCCATTTTCTTAAAAGTGAGCCTGCATCGTAGTGCTAACTGCGCCACCAGAGTCTCTGGGTTCGCGCCCAGCCTCTGTCGCAGCCGGCCGCGGGGCGACGCACAATTGGGCTAGCGTCATCCGGGTTAGGGAGGGTTTGGCCGGTAGGGATATCCTTGTCTCATCGCGCTCCAGCGACTCCTGTGGCGGGCCGGGCGCAGTGCGCGCTAACCAAGGGGGCCAGGTGCACGGTGTTTCCTCCGACACATTGGTGCGGCTGGCTTCCGGGTTGGAGGCGCACTGTGTTAAAGAAGCAGTGCGGCTTGGTTGGGTTGTGCTTCGGAGGACGCATGGCTTTCGTCGTCTCTCCTGAGCCCGTACGGGAGTTGTAGCGATGAGACAAGATAGTAATTACTAGCGATTGGATACCACAAAGGGGATAAAAAAAAATAATAATAATAAAAAAAATGTGAGGGTATAAGTTTATCAACTTTCAAAGCAGAATTACTTTAACATTGTTCCTCAACTGTAGTTGAGTATGATATACAATATTTTAGCTCTGAGCCTCTTTTTTTATCCAATGTAAAAAATACAATTTCAAATTTTGCTACATAAGACCGAATTGAGCCAGTCGGTCACTTATGGACAAAGAGTTTCAATGTTGTTTTTCCTTAGCATCCGACTTGCTGTTAATAATGTTTGCAAATGGCTTTGAAATACTCTCCATTATTTTCAGGTATCACACAATTCATTTTAGTGTTCGACCTTTTCAGTGGCATGTTGAAAGAGTCATACAGTAGTTGAGCATCACAACTTGTTTGTACTTATCTGTACAACATATCATTTGTTAATTGGTTTGACTTGATTATGAACAACTGGGGCAATAACACTGTCATGACACATATGTAGGCCTGTTGTGACATACAGTATGTTGTGTTATTTTATGGCTGGTTATGACATCTACATAAGAGTGTCAAAACTCACAAAACCTACCACACAAGGCAAACCATTACATTACGCCATAGCCTACTTGTAAATCGTGTGTTTATGTTATATTACATTTTCTGAAATTGACATTACTCAATTGTTATAATTGCAGCTACCCCAATGCTCTGTTGCTGATGACTATGATGAATGCAGGAGCAGATTTCAACAGCAGGACACCCTCTTTGTGACTCTATGTGGTAGTAGTATTATGATGGTCATAATACTTCTTGACAGCATCATAAAGTATATTTTCTTAGACAAAGTAAAGTGACACAGGATGGTCATAATGTTTCCTGATAGTGTCAGAGAATGTATTTTCTACAATTTATTCAAAATACAATGAAAGAAAACTGTAAAAACTGTAAATCATTCAGTACATCAACAAAGGATTTAACTCTAAATCGTATTATTTATTCAACTATGTTTTCCCTCTGCCAATAAGTTTAACTTAGTTTGTTTCTCCAGCCACTCTCAAGGTATTGACCTCCAACCTTGGACACAGCAGATGCATTACTTTCTCTAAAAAATACAAGTAAAGAACAGAAATCAGAATAGAGTATAGCACAATGCAGTGACACTGCTAAAGTAAGCTGAAAACTAAAACTTCATACCAAATGCACTGTATGTGACCAACCGCCTCGATTCGGTCATGTCACAAAATTTGAAAATGTGTTTTTTACATTGGATTAAATTAGAGACTATACTCGAAAATGGTATATCATACACTGCAGTTGAGGAACAATGGGAAAGTAAGTCTGCTTTGAAAGTTGAACAACTTGTAACCCCCCTTTTGAGAAAATGGCAATTGAACAACTACGGGAGAGCTCTTCTTTGTCTACACCCATCAGTATTGTTCATACCCTCTTAAGCCTTAGCCTCACCCATCTCTTTAAGGATGTGGCCATGAGGTAAACACACACGTGTTTGTCACATGTACAGGACACAGAAGGTGTAAACGGTACACTGAAATGGTTACTTGCTTAGTAGCAATATCAAAAACAGAGAGTGTCCAGAAAAAAAATATTTAATCAATGTTTAATCATTATTAGATGAGGCTTACCAGGCACACTTGTCTAAATTGATTTGGTCATGTGATGGAAATGTCATAGCAATGCAAATGGTTTTCTGACTTGAATAATATTACTACACAGATCATACACAATGTTAGCTAGCGAGCCAGCTAGCTAACTAACAGTATGCTTTAAAAACTTCTTGTCAATAGGGGGGCGCTGTTTTCACTTTGAAAAAAATCGTGCCCAAATGAAACGGCCTCGTACTCTTTTCTAGATCATACAATTTCCTTTGTCTACCAAGGCGCGCGAAGCACCTCGATATTGTCTTCTGATAAGCGTTCGGTTTACACGGCGAATATCTCCGACTCTGATTTTATTTGATACATGTGATAATAACATCGTAAAGGAGGTTTTTTCAACCGAGTTTTATCAGATTATTCAACGTTTATTGGGACTTTTGGAGTTTTCCGTTCTTTGCGTCGAGAGAAAATGGGAACGTTATCAACATTGGCTAGCATTGTGGCGCGAATTCAACAGAAGAAAAGGAAATTCTAAAACCAAACAACGATTTATTCTGGACCAAGGACTCCTTGTACAAGATTCTGATGGAAGCTCAGCAAAAGTAAGAACAATTTATGATGTTATTTCGTATTTCTGTGGAAAATGTTGATTCCTATTCTCCGCCGTTTTGGCGAGCGCTGTCTCGCAATAACGCAAGCTGTTTGTTATGGTAAAGTTATTTTTCAAAATCTAACACGGCGATTGTATTAAGAACCAGTGTATCTCTCATTTGCCATACAACAAGTATTTTTATGTAAAGTTTATGATTTGTTCTTTGGTCAGATTAGGTGAGTGTCCAAAATAGCTCCGGACATTCTGGGGAAATGTTGCTACATATTCACAATGTATAACCACGGTTTGCAGCTCTAAATATGCTAATTTTCGAACAAAACATAAGTGTATTGTATAACCTGATGTTGTAATCTGATGAAGTTGTTCAAGGTTAGTGATTAATTTTATATCTTTTGCTGTTTTTTGCGATAGCTACCTTTTGCGGTGAATAAATGCATTTGTGTGTTTGGCTATTGTGGTAAGCTAATATAATTCTATATTGTGTTTCCGATGTAAAACACTTAAAAAATCGGAAATTTTGGCTGGATTCAAAAGATGTTTATCTTTCATTTGCGGTACACCATGTATTTTTCATAAATGTTTTATGATGAGTATTTTGGTATTTCACGTTGCTCTCTGTAAACATTCTGGCTGCTTCGGTGCTATTTGTGATGGTAGCTGCAATGTAAAACTATGATTTATACCTCAAATATGCACATTTTTCGAACAAAACATAAATGTATTGTATAACATGTTATAAGACTGTCATCTGATGAATTTGTTTCTTGGTTAGTGACTAATTATATCTCTATTTGGTCGGTTTTGTGATAGTTACCTATGTGGTAGAAACATGGTGAAAATATGCGGTTGAGTCTTTGGCTATTGTGGTTAGCTAATAGAAATACGTATTGTGTTTTCACTGTAAAACATTTTAAAAATCGGAAATGATGGCTGGATTCACAAGATGTATATCTTTCATTTGCTGTATTGGACTTGTGATTTCATGAAAATTATATTATATGATATCCCTGTCCCAGTAGGCTAGGCTAGGCTATGGTAGTCAGCTTTTTTGATGAGGAGGATCCCGGATCCGGGAGAGAGAAGTGGTAGAGGTTTTAACGTGCAATAAAAACTGTTTTCTGATCAAATTTAAAACTTATATGTGAAAATGTAGCTAGATTCTTATCCATACATGGATGAATGCTTCACGGCAATCTGGAACCATTTAACTCTGTTTTGTTTGTAGCTACATCTTGTTTGTACAGCATTGTGTCAAGTCACTCCGGTTCACACTGACTGTGGCAAGTGTAAAAGTAACCCATCACTTACTCCAACTGATCTGTATATAGTGCCTGCTAAATTCAGGGCATGAATGTTGTTGAGAAAAGTAGTCAAACTTTTGTAGTTCTCAATGGCTAACGTTATTTACACTGCTCAAAAAAAATAAAGGGAACACTTAAACAACACAATGTAACTCCAAGTCAATCACACTTCTGTGAAATCAAACTGTCCACTTAGGAAGCAACACTGATTGACAATACATTTCACATGCTGTTGTGCAAATGGAATAGACAAAAGGTGTAAATTCTAGGCAATTAGCAAGACACCCCCAATAAAGGAGTGGTTCTGCAGGTGGTGACCACAGACCACTTCTCAGTTCCTATGCTTCCTGGCTGATGTTTTGGTCACTTTTGAATGCTGGCGGTGCTTTCACTCTAGTGGTAGCATGAGACGGAGTCTACAACCCACACAAGTGGCTCAGGTAGTGCAGCTCATCCAGGATGGCACATCAATGCGAGCTGTGGCAAGAAGGTTTGCTGTGTCTGTCAGCGTAGTGTCCAGAGCATGGAGGCGCTACCAGGAGACAGGCCAGTAAATCAGGAGACGTGGAGGAGGCCGTAGGAGGGCAACAACCCAGCAGCAGGACCGCTACCTCCGCCTTTGTGCAAGAAGGAGCAGGAGGAGCACTGCCAGAGCCCTGCAAAATGACCTCCAGCAGGCCACAAATGTGCATGTGAGAGAAGAAATTTCGTGTCTATCTTGGTCTGAGGTGAAATTAAAGCTCTTTGTATGACGTGACCGTCCATTTCTTGTTTCTGGAGCGCGCGAAAGAGGACATGGATTTGCTTTCTGTTTAGCTGTCGTTATGGACAACTAACATCTCCGGTTTAGATTTTATTTGATACATGTGACCATATCATCGTAAAGTATATTTTTTCAATATAGTTTAATCAGATTATTGAAATTTTTTCGGGAGTTTTGCCGTGTTCCGTTCTCTGACTTTGTTGACGTTGGAGAGATCCGTGCCACTTGGCAAGTGCCCATGCTAAATCAAGAGGGAATTTTGCCGTTCCAGATCCAAACAACGACTGTTCTGGACAAAGGACACCTTGTCCAACATTTTGACGGAAGATCACCAAAAGTAAGAAACATTTTATGATGCTATTTCTAATATCTGTCGTGCATGTGAACTGGTCGTTGGCGCCCAAGTGTTTCTGGCTATTGTGGCTACGCTAATATAACGCTATATTGTGTTTTCGCTGTAAAACACTTGATAAATCGGAAATATTGTCTGGCATCACACTGTCATCTGATGAGGTTGTTTCTTGGTTAGTGGCTATTTATATCTTTATTTGGCCGAATTTGTGATAGCTACTGATGGAGTAATAAAAGTGGAGTCTTTTGCTAACGTGGTCAGCTAATAGATTTACATATTTTGTCTTCCCTATAAAACATTTTAAAAATCGGACATGTTGGCTGGATTCACGAGATGTGTACCTTTCATATGCTGTATTGAACTTGTTAATGTGTGAAAGTTAATGTGTGAAAATATTTTAAAAAATGTATCTTTTGAATTTCGTGCCCTGCACTTAAAGTGTCTGTTCTCATAAATGTACCGACGTCGGGCTTGCACCCCAAACAAATTTATATCATTAGAGTAGTTCATATGTACTCATATCAATACACTTAATACCACCCATTGTTTGTAAAAAATAAATAAAACCATTTAAGAGCCTAAACATTTATAACAACAATACATTTAAACCAGAGATGCCATCTTGTCTCATTGACTTACATACAAAGTTAGTTAGCTTAGCTATCCTCATGTGAAGAAGAAAATCTCACTAGTTTTTCATTTGGACAAAATACTTAGATTATACATAAACATGACGAGAAACTCATTGCAGATTAGAAAAACATGGTATCTCTATATTCCAAAAACTAAACCATGCTTATAAATGTTGCAAACCTGAAAACAGGAGGAGACACAAGAGACACAGACAATTTCCATGTTTATTTTTCCACTGTGCTTCTCTTCCTGTTTCTCTTCTTCCAACGTTTGAGACACGCGCCTGCAGCTGACAGTTCAAATGTCTCCCTCTAGTGGTAGCGCTAAGCATACACGTATATTAAAGCAAAACCATGGAGGTCTACAATCATAATGTTGTTAACAAACAAACTTTGATTCCAAAATATGTAAATGTATACAATCTATCACAGGACATTTGTTGTTGTTGTTGTTGTAAGGGTAATATTGTCACACCCTGATCTGTTTCACCTGTCTTGTCTCCAATCTTCCCCCGTTATCCCGTCTATTTATACCTGTATTTTCTGTTTGTCTGTTGCCAGTTCGTATTGTCCCGTCAAGTTCTACCAGCGAGTTCCCGTGTTTCTTGTGCTCTAGTTTTTGTTTTCCCTAGTCATCCAAGTTCTGACCTTTCTGCCTGTCCAGGCCCCGGACCTGCCTGCTGTCCTGTACCTGCCTGACGCTGATTTGGATTGCGACTATTTGCCTGCCTTGACTTACCTTTTGTCTACCCCCCCGTAAACTCAGAGACTCGTACTATCCGCATCCTGTATCTGCATCTGAGCCGTGATAAATAATACAAGCCAGATGGACCTGTGACGTGCATGACAATAAGTCCCAAACATGGTGTTTTGTCCTGCGCCGGCATTCATCCCAGTCATCAGCGACAGAGCATTGGGCTAGGAACGTTTGACATAAATGCGTGTACAATTACAATGGTAATAAAATGGGAGATTTGGGGAAATGTTATATAATGTACTATTTACAAGGAGAACAGAATGGACCGTTTCATAGCGTGTTAGGATGCTAGGTGTCAAATAAAGTGTTACCGTAGATTGTGTGTGCTCTATTCATTATATTTATGTCTTCAACATGTAGTTCTAGATACAGCACTGTCATTAATTGAAGGCTGCCAATCCAATAGTTTCAGAAAATAGCCACTTCCACAATTTTTGGGGATGTTTATTCAAATAGTTCTATTCACCTCCAAAGTAACTATATGTTCCCCTGGAAAAAAGTGTCACTTTCCACAAAGCATAGTTAAAACTATAGTTATCCTTGGTCTGGTGTGTGTGTGTGTGTCACGTTCTGACCTTAGCTCTTTTGTATTTTCTTTGTTTTAGTATGGTCAGGGTGTGAGTTGGGTGGGTTATTTATGTTTTGTGTTTCTATGTTGGGTTTTTCATTTGGCCTGATATGGTTCTCAATCAGAGGCAGGTGTTAGTCATTGTTTCTGATTGGGAACCATATTTAGGTAGCCTGTTTTCTGTTGTGTTTTGTGGGTGGTTGTCTTCCATGTCTGTGTGTTCCACACGGAACTGTTTCGGTTTTCAGTAGTTCACTTTATTGTTTGTATCTCTGTGTTCAGTTTGTTCTATTAAAGATTCATCATGAACACTTACCACGCTGCGCTTTGGTCCTCCTCTCTTTCTCCCAACAAAGATCGTTACAGTGTGTGTGTGTGTGTTCTTGCAGATCCATGCACTTAAGCGAAGGGTAGAAACGTCAGAGGCAAGTCTATTTCATTTGCATTTCCATTAATGGTAGTTAACCAGTCCCTCATGGTGTGCTCTTAAATGGAGTGAAAGACATTTCAATGGTCAGGTTGAGGCTGGTAATATCACTGACTGACCAAGGCAGGCACAGCGTTGAGCCGTGCCCTCAACCCTCTTAAAAGTAGAGGGATCAGCTCTTCTAAAATGATTGGCATTGCCCAAAATGCCAGGTTTTTTTCTTGACTCAGCAAAAAGAAAGCAGACAATCAAAAGCTACTGGCGCACAGTAAATCACTTAAACATTTGATAGATAATGTTATTTTAAGATGATTTCTGAGTACATTTAATTTATTGGTTGAAAGTGCCATTCCGTTGGGCTCAGTATGACACCAACACGGTTCTGTAGAAACACTAAACCGTTGGACAAGCCAACACATTTGGAGCTTATGATAAGGAAGACTGACTCTGCACAAGAGGTGGGGAGTCTTTAGCATTCTTAGGGGATATTTCTGAAGGTGACCCTACCACGGATGGACCTTGGACAGATTGCTACAGTCTTGCGAATGTCTATCAATCAGTAATTTGACCGGCAGAGGTAAGGCAAAGACAAAACTCCAGTCACATACTGACAGATTCAACAGTGTGACAACCTTAAAAATATCTATCAAGGGGTATTTCTCATAGCTTTCAGGAATGGTCTGAGAGGCTAATAGACCAATGGTGCCACTTCAAAAGCTCATAATGTACTCATATTTCATCCCAGCTCAGGCAGCTTTACTCCAAATTAATTCACAATTTGTCTTCGATGTTGGGACTTCTGTTTTAAAGCTCTGCATCATTACCAGGTTTAAGACTATGCACATGACGAATGGTGGCTTCTCCATAATACCACTTCTGGAGCAAGGTGAAGGCTTGGTCTACTTTCCAGACTGACTACATTGCAGGTGCATGCCAGATCCCACAACAAAATACATATCAGCTAACCACATCATATGAAATAGAAATCTGATGCCCAACTGTGCAGTCAATTACGTGGTTGTTGCAATGCCACACCTGCAATGCAGTCGGCCTGGAACACAGGAATCACTTGGGAAATCGTACAGACAACTGAAATTATGAAAGGTAAGATTGTGTGGCCTCATGGGACCTTGCCGAGTCAGATCTCATAAACTCTGGTCATGTAACTCCTTGCGTTTGCATGTCGCATCTTTTCAAATCGATTATCTCTGAACAAGGACAGGAGAAGAGGAAAGGATACCAGACACAGTATTTACATTAGGACAATTTCACAGAATGGATTTCACTTAATTCCAGTAAAATGCCTTCGTGTTAACAGAATAATACAGAAAGCAGAAAGTCTGTCATTACCACATTCTACTGTGTGATTCAGACATGCTTCATATTAGCTTGGAGCCGAGCCATGCCAGTGTATCAACCACAGTCCGCCACAGAACAGATAGATTGGTCAGGCTTGTCTGGGAGTAACTGAGCATGGGTGTGCTGAGATGGGAGATCCCATGAACATACCCAGAGGCCTGGAGGGTTTTGGCGTCACAAAAAGGTACACCTGAACAAAAAATCGAATTGTAGCACGGGAATGCAACTGTAGTTGGGACACTGACCCTAGGGACCGCTCTGGAGTCTCTATACTCCATATGAGGGTTAAAAGAGGCAGAATTTCTGGAGCTGTTCCCAAGTCAGGGCTTCTACTCCAGCTTCTAACATAAACGTGTTCCCGTAAACCATACTTAAGGTGCTTGTGGACAACAGGCCCATTAGGCTGGAACACGTACCTAAGTCTCAATGTTAGTGATATTGTAGCAGGTGTTGTTGCCAAAAGACCACCTGTCTCCACACGACACATGATCCAATAGTTGTTCATGGCATAGCAATGCTTGATGTTCACATCAATGTTTTACACATTACCATATAGGCAACTGTTCTTATCTAGGGCTAGAAGGGCTGGCTGTTCCAAACTTCAGTTGTTTCTCTAATGTCCATTAACATTTAAATCATTCCAGACATCAGTGAATAATATAGCTTGAATTTGGGCACAAGGCCATATGTCTGCACATGGTCTTTCAAATGCACATCCCATCTGTGCCGATAAAACCATAATTAATCACTGTAATTTGCAAGTTAGTATTGAATAGTAATGGATTTTGTGGAAGTTATGGCTGTGTCGATGGCAAACTTGATAGGTTTCTGCACACTTCAATCAGATGCAATTTCAGAGTTTTATTTGCTAAGCTTTTGGTCAGCGATGACTTTGTCGGGGAATCTGTGATTGGTACATACATGTTTGGACTTTTAAATTGCAGATTGTCTCTTTAAGAAATCGTACACCCATTTATCTTATAAAATTGCGTCTTTCTTATTGAAGGACATATTGCCATCCACAGTCAATACTCTGTAGGATGGAAGGCAAAGTCCTAGCTCTTTTTTTCCTGTTTCCTGAATTGATGAAAGTATAAGGACAGCATTAGCCTGATGACTTGCACTTTGCTTAAAGTTCTAAACATCTCCAGGACTCCCGAGCATGCGTTTGACCTCCCGCTGCGCGAACAACTCCGGAGAGATGATACGTCTCCAGCTAATTGCTAAAATATTGAAACTTGTTATGTTATTTCATAAATCTTTCATCCTCTGTTTCAATGTCCCGGCCCTCTGAATTATTCAAGTGGCATTGGTAATGTATGTGTGGGTGAGATTTTGCCGCCTGCAGAGCCAAGAGTAAAGAGCTCTGCTTCTCTGCCTTACATTTTTCAGGAAGAGGGATAGAAAAATTGTGTTAATTTTTGCCCGGCACTGTGATGAGACGGCAGACGCTGTTGTAATTGCTTTCCAAACAGCAAGTTAGAAGGTTAAAACGGCTGAAGCTGAAGAGGACAAGCAGAAGAAAGACCACCATTAAACCGATGCTCGTTTATTTGCGTACCTGGAGAGAAATCTTTCGATAATGTCATTCTCTCATTCACAATCACTTCATTTCCTGAGGAACAGACCAAAAAGACTGAATATGCTGACTATGTCAATTCCAATAGGATATATTGAGGTTAGCTGCAAAGGACGGCATGGGCTGATGTGAAAAAGAAAAAGTGTGTGTGCGTGTGTGTGTGTCTACATACGTTAGGCCCAGGTGCATGTTTTGCTAGAGTGCTAAAGGCCTGCCTCTTATTGAAGAAAGAGGATCAACAGAATACTTGAAAGTGATGCACGTCAATTTATACTTTACTTATGGCTTTTCACCCTCTAAAATTGCCATTTGATGTAAACAGTAACAACAGCTAATACATCCATGGGAAGGTGTTGTACTACAGTGTGTGTTTGAAAAGAAATGTGATACTGTATCCTAGTGTTGTGATACTGTATCCTTGCTCCTTCACATATATAAAACATGTTTCACAGCTCAATTCCTTGTAAATGGTGACATCTTTGCCATAGGAATTATTTTTTTTCTCCCATATCAACAAGGCAAACTTTATGTTCTGTGGGATGAAATGTAATAATATATTTCCAATGGCAATTGTATGTTTGGTAAATACATAATAAATAAAAAACCAATGTCGGCAGCATGAATCGTTTCAGTAATCTCAGTGAAGTCCCGGCACAATAAGCAAGGTATGGTAGATATCCTGCTCACAGCAGTGTACAGCTTGCAGAGAGATAGAAAGCAATTATCTTCTGCAATATCTAAGATGATCTAAGACGTGGTGCATTAAATCCTTGTACTTATCACGCGTGTACAGTATGTAATATTAAGACGGTTTTGATTTAGCTGGGTCTATGGCAAAGTTGCTATGTTTCTCACACTTCAATCAGATGCAATGTCAGAGTTTTATTTGCTAAGCTTTTGGTCACCGATGACTTTGCCAGGACAAGGGGTGATAGGTTTGAAGTGTCTATCTTGTGTTAGATATACTCTAACATTAAAAGGGGAATCTGTGATTGGTACGTAAATGTTTAGACTTTGAAATTGCAGATTGCCTCTTTAAGAAACCTTACACCCATTTGTCTTATAAAATAGCCTCTTTCTTATTGAAGGACATATTGCCATCCACCGTCAATACTCTGTAGGATGGAAGGTGAAGTCTTGGCAGTTTATTTCCTGTTTACAGCAGTGTACAGGTTACAGAGACATAAAAAGCAATTATCTTCTGCGCTATCTAAGATGATGTGCACTAAACCCTTGTACTGATCACGGATGTACAGTACATAATATTAATACGGTTACATACAATGTGTTAGTTGAAGGGAGCAAGTTGGCCTGGAATTGCTCTAGCCAAAAGCTGTGTCTTGGCTACCCCTCTCAGGTACAGCTAGCAAGGATGTCTGCACTGACACTAGAGCGTTAGATTAAGCCTGCCTGTAGTGCCAGACAGGCGGGGTTTGCACTTTCTTAACTACCCCATTAGTTCCATTGCATCAGGCAAGCTCAATCAAGCACATCTTAAGTATTTGAAAGAAAACAAAGACTACTTGAACCCAGGTCTGCCACGGCGCTGCTTCAACTAGAGCAAACACATTGCATATGTCCCAAATGGCACACTATTCCCTATATAGTGCAGCACTTTAGATCAGGGTCCATGGGGCTCTGGTTGAAAGTGCACTATATATATTTGGCATAGGGTACCATTTGGAACGCAATTCTGTTTGGAACATTTGGAACACTTTTCTAATCTAGGACTCAAAAACTGTATGGAGGAAATAAAGAGCTTGAGTTTTTGTGTGAACACGTCTCCTTCGGGCCTAAAGTTCAACTGGTGGCAGTGGCGATGGGCGTTCAAATGGAAACCTAATTGTGCGTAAAGTGTGCCTCATTCTTGCAATGTAATAAAGGCATTGCATTGGGGATGTGGTTCTGAGGCCTGCAATCTAAATCGAATCTCGTACTTTTCCCTTTTTACGTTTCCAACACGGACCCACTCTCCTTGGAACGGCCGATACCGATCAGACGGAATTGGAAGGAAAGATAAAATTCCTGTGAATTCAGCTGGGTTTTCTGCAGTTGACTGTACCCTATCTCCCATGGTTCAGTGCCATTTGCAATGAAAGATGGCCCTGAACATAGGGACCAAGCCTTTTAGTAAACATACACAGCCTTAAATACACACAGACAGACATAAAGAGATTTCTCCGTTCACTGGCGAGAAATGAAAATCAAAACATGGGAAAGCACTTCAAAAAGAGTGAAAGCAGACTTCATCCATCTGTACACTATAACTTGAGGAGATAATTATAAAGCGTGAAAGAAAGTCTGTCGTACATCGAATGGTTGGACGACATGCTCTTGCAAGTCATTTGTAATTTGTTGATTTCATGTGCCTCCACTGTTTGTTTCAACACTAGTTGTTTCAAACCCTCCTACATGTTTTAACTTATACTCACCACACTCGTACTTACGTTTGCAGGCATGCAGGTACAGTACACAGACAGACAGATATATTCAGGTTGGAGCTATTTGCTTTTCTCCCATGCAGATTTAACATGGTGGCTTAGACTGTTTGTACATGTCGTCTCAATACAGTCTGAGGACAGTGAACTTGCAAAAGGTTCATTTGATTATTCCTCACACATCTAATTGGCTTTGACTGGCATTTGTAACACCAACAAGTCACTGTTTAACTTGTGTCACCATTTAATTAACACAGATACCCACACTCTCTTTCTCTCCCTCTCCCGGCATCTCTCTCTCTCTCTTTTCCTCCCTCTCCCCTCTCAATCCAACACCTTTTCTGCCAGGGAATATACAGGTATTAATTTTCTATTCTCTTCAACCTCTAACAGATCAATAGCTTACACTATAGGCACATCCTAGTCTGTTTGGCCTCAGGGCCTAGAGCTTGACCCAGAAAACAGCGGTGATTCAAGATATCCATTTTTGTTGCATAATCCTTTCACTGCTGGAATGTCTAGCAATAAAATGTAAATTCTCTTGGTGAAAAATTATATTAGTCACCCAAAACATTTTAGTATTTATAAAGTATGAATAGTCGCACTATAGATTAGGAACTGCTAAAACACTTTACTAATAATCAGTAACTGGTTTATAAGTTCCTACAGTGCCTTCAGAAAGTATTCACACACCTTGACACACTTTTTCCAAATGTTGTTGTGTTACATCCTGTCACGTCCTGACCATAGTTCTTGTGTGTTTTGCTTGTTTAGTGTTGGTCAGGACGTGAGCTGGGTGGGCATTCTATGTTGTGTGTCTAGTTTGTCTGTTTCTGTGTTCAGCCTAATATGGTTCTCAATCAGAGGCAGCTGTCAATCGTGGTCCCTGATTGAGAATCATATAAAGGTGGCTTGTTTTGTGTTGGGGATTGTGGGTGGTTGTCTTCTGTCTTTGTGTTCTGCACCAGATAGGACTGTCTCGGTTTTCACATTTTGTTATTTTGTATAGTGTTCACGTTATTTGTCTCTTCTTTATTAAATCATGTTGAACACTAGCCGCGCTGCATTTTGGTCCTCTCCTTCATCCCAGGAAGAAAGCTGTTACACATCCTGAATTAAAAATGTATTAAATGTATATTTTGGTCATTGGCCTACACACAATACCCATAATGTCAAAGTGGAATTATGTTTATTTTTTTATTTTTTTTATAAATTAAAAATGAAAAGCTGAAATGTGTTTAGTCAATAGGCATTCAACCACTTTTTTATGGCAAGCCTAAAAAAGTTCATGAGTAAACAATTGCTAAACAAGTCACATAATATGTTGCATGGACACACTCTGTGTGCAATAATAATGTTTAAACAACTTCTTGAGAATACAGGGGGTGCTGTTTCGCATTAGCATAATTGCCTCTACAGACTAAACTGCCTCTTATTCAATTATTGCTGTTACTATATGCATATAACCATATAGCATTGGATAGAAAACAAGCTATGGTTTCTAAAACCGTTCCAATTGAGTCTCTGAGTCAAACACAGGTCATTTCACAGCACTTTCCCTGAGCCAGAAAAAGATTGCAAGATGTGTATGCTCGCTTCAAAGCTCTGCCTATATATGGTCACGCGACCTATGACCCGAATGACACTTCCTTCTTCTTCCTCTGGGTGTCTGGAAGACGTCAGAGGAGAAATTTTTTGTTTATCTTGTACTGACGTGAAATAAGACCTATTTCTTTAGCGTGACCGACAACTTCCGGTTTCTGAAATGCGCGTTTTCAGAGGTGGCATTGTCTTTTGTTATGCTGACGTTACGGATGAAAACTATCTCCGTGTCGAAGTTTGTTTGATACATGTGACCATATCACCGTAATGTTTGTTTTTTCAATATAGTTTAATCAGATTATTAGAATTTTTTCGGGAGTTTTGCCGTGTTCCGTTCTTTGAGTTTTTTAACTTTGGACATGGACCGTGCCAGTCGACCAGTACCCAGGCTAAATGAAGAGGGGAAGTTGCCATTGTGAATGGATTGAACGACTCATCAGGACTAAGGACACCTTGATCAACATTCTGATGAAAGACCAGCAATAGTAAGACCCAATTTACGATGTTATTTCATATATCTGTCGTGCATGTGAACTGGTCGGGCGCGTCCAGCTGGTTTTGGCTGGCCTGGTTATGCTAATTAGCTAGTTATGCTAATTTCGCTATAAAACATTTAAAAAATCTGAAATATTGTTTGGATTCACCAGATGTTGGGCTTTCAATGTCTGTACGCTGTGTATTTTTTCTGAAATGTTTTAAGACAAGTAATTAGTTATATAACGTTGGTCTCTGTAATTGTTCTAGCTGCATCAGCACTATATCAGATTGCAGCTGCAATGTAGAACTGTGATTTATACCTGAAAAATGCACATTTAAAAAAAAAAAAACTATGCTATACCATAAATATGTTATCAGACTGTCATCTTAAGAATTTTTTTGTTGGTTAGTGGCTATCAATATCTTAGTTTAGCCGAATTGGTGATAGCACCTGATGGAGTAAGAAACTGTTGGAGTAAGAAAATGGTGTCATTTTGCTAACGTGTTTAGCTAATAGATTTACATATTGTGTCTTCCCTGTAAAACATTTAAAAAATCTGAAATGGTGGTTTTATTCACAAGATCTGTGTCTTTCATTGGGTGTCTTGGACTTGTGATTTAATGATATTTAGATGCTACTATTTAATTGTGACGCTATGCTAGCGATGCTAATCAGTGTGGGGGGTGTGGGGGGTGCTCCCGGATCCGGGTTAGGTACTCTGTAGAGGTTAACATAAATTCTTTACGACTACTTCATCTCTGTACCCCACACATAAAATGATCTTTAAGGTCCCTCAGTTGAGCTGTGAATTTTAAACACAGATTCAACCACAAAGACCAGTGAGGTTTCCCAATGACTCGCAAAGGGCACCTATTGGTAGATAGGTAAAAATAAAAAGCAGACATTGCATACATCCCTTTGGGCATGGCGAATGACACTTTAGATGGTGTATCAATACAGCCAGTCACTACAAAGATACAGACATCCTTCCTAACTCAGTTGCCGGAGAGGAAGGAAACTGCTCAGCGATTTCTCCATGAGGACAGTGGTGACTTTAAAACAGTTACCGTGTATAATGGCTGTGATAGGAGTAAACTGATGTTGGATCAACAACATTGTAGTTACTCCACAATACTGAAAAGTCTGTACAGAATAAAAATATTCCAAAACATGCATCCTGTTTGCAATGAGGCACTAAAGTAATACTGCAAAAAATGTGGCAAAGCAATTCACCTTTGTCTTGAATACAAAGTGTTACGTTTGGGAAAAATCCAATACAACACATTACTGAGTACCATTCTGTATATTATCAAGCATTGTGTTGGCTGCATTATGTTATGGGTATGCTTGTAATCGTTAAGGACTGTGGAGTTTTTCAGCTTAAAAAATAAACGTAAATGGAGTTAAGCATAGGCAAAATCCAAGAGGAAAACCTTGTTCAGTCTGTTTTACAACAGACACTGGGAGACAAATTCATCTTTCAGCAGGACAATAACCTAAAACACAAGGCCAAATATTCACTGGAGTTGCTTATGGGGGATCTTTAATAAAATAAATATAATACCAAGTTTTGACTTAAATCTACTTAAACATCTATGGCAAGACATCAAAACAAATGGTGGTCTCGCAATGATCAACAACCAATTTGACAGAGATTGAAGAATTTTGAAAAGAATAATGAGCAAGTGTTGCAAGGGTGTGTCACGCCCTGACCATAGAGAGCTGTTTATTCTCTATGTTGGTTAGGTCGGGGTGTGATTTAGGGTGGGTTATCTAGGGGAATTAGATATCTATGTTGACCTGGTATGGTTCCCAATCAGAGGCAGCTGTTTATCGTTGTCTCTGATTGGGGATCAACTCCATTGTGTCCTCCTCCCAGAGCGCTAAGAACCTTGGCGTGATCCTGGACAACACCCTGTCGTTCTCCACCAACATCAAGGCGGTGGCCCGTTCCTGTAGGTTCATGCTCTACAACGTCCGCAGAGTACGACCCTGCCTCACACAGGAAGCGGCGCAGGTCCTAATCCAGGCACTTGTCATCTCCCGTCTGGATTACTGCAACTCGCTGTTGGCTGGGCTCCCTGCCTGTGCCATTAAACCCCTACAACTCATCCAGAACGCCGCAGCCCGTCTGGTGTTCAACCTTCCCAAGTTCTCTCACGCCACCCCGCTCCTCCGCTCTCTCCACTGGCTTCCAGTTGAAGCTCGCATCCGCTACAAGACCATGGTGCTTGCCTACGGAGCTGTGAGGGGAACGGCACCTCAGTACCTTCAGGCTCTGATCAGGCCCTACACCCAAACAAGGGCACTGCGTTCATCCACCTCTGGCCTGCTCGCCTCCCTACCACTGAGGAAGTACAGTTCCCGCTCAGCCCAGTCAAAACTGTTCGCTGCTCTGGCACCCCAATGGTGGAACAAACTCCCTCACGACGCCAGGACAGCGGAGTCAATCACCACCTTCCGGAGACACCTGAAACCCCACCTCTTCAAGGAATACCTAGGATAGGATAAAGCAATCCTTCTGCCCCCCCCCCCCCCCCCTTAAAAGATCTAGATGCACTATTGTAAAGTGGCTGTTCCACTGGATGTCATAAGGTGAATGCACCAATTTGTAAGTCGCTCTGGATAAGAGCGTCTGCTAAATGACTTAAATGTAATGTAAATGATATTTAGGTAGCCATTTCCCCATTGTGCTTTGTGGGATCTTGTCTCGGTATAGTTGCCTGTGAGCACTACTCTGAGCTTCATGTGTCGTTTGTTCGCTTTATTGTTTTTTTCTTTACGTTTTCTATTCCTAAATAAAGGACGGAAACATACCACGCTGCATCTTGGTCCGCTCATTTCAACGATCGTGACAGTGTGTAAAGCTCTTCGAGACTCACAGCTGTAATCGCTGCCAAAGGTGCTTCCACAAAGTATTGACTCAGGGGTGTGACTATTATGTAAATGAGATATTTCTGTATCTTTCTTTTTTTTTAAATGGCTAACAATTCAACGTGCTAAGGCTGGATATGACCTGGCTCTGGTCAAAAGCAGTGCAACATATAGGGAATAGGGTGCCATTTGGGAAGCAGCCTGGAACTGAGTTTCTTACTTCCTGTTAGAGCTATGGAGTTGCTAGGGTTTGACACGGAAGTGATGATCCATAACACAAATGATTCATGAGAGTGGCATCTGTGAGTTTTTTATTGCACCGATGAAACATTTATAAATGTCACCGAAAACAGACATGGACAACAGTATCAGACACAGCTATTTGTAGGCTGAGGGGGCAGAGAGGGTTGGTGATATTTCCCATTCTCGCTGTTTAAATCAAAATCAAATTTTACTAGTCACATGCGCCGAATACCTTACAGTAAAATGCTTACTTACGAGCCCCTAACAAACAATGCAGTAAAAAATTATAATAATTATAATAAAAATAAAATACAACAGAAAAGTAATTTAAATAAATAAAAATTAAAGAATTTTACTAATGAAATAGCAATTAAGTTAAAATCTAAATAGGAATAAGAAATAAAAGTAACAAGTAACTAAAGAGCACCAGTAAAATAACAACAGAGAGACTATGCACAGGTTAGTCAAGGTAATTGAGGTAATATGTACATGTAGGTAGAGTTATTAAAGTGACTATGCATAGATGCAATGCAAATAGTTTGATTAGATGTTCAGGAGTCTTATGGCTTGGGGGGTAGAAGCTGATTAGAAGGCTCTTGGACCTAGACTTGGCACTCTGGTACCACTTGCCGTGCGGTATCAGAGAGTACAGTCTATGACTAGTACAGTCAATGCTTCCTCTGACATCGCCTGGTATAGAGGTCCTGAATGACAAGAAGCTTTTCCCCAGTGATGTACTGGGCCGTACGCACTACCCTCTGTAGTGCCTTGCGGTCGGAGGCCGAGCAGTTGCCATACCAGGCAGTGGTGTTACGTTATTGTAGAGACCATTGTAGCGATACAAAATATTTTGCATGAGCTTAATATCCACAGATTGTGACACTGCAGTCCAAATTCAACATTCATGGAATCATTTAACAGAATGATAATGTGAAGTGAATACAGTGGACCAAATGGCCAACGGTGTGCCAGCATTTCCATTTCACAATGTGTCAGCTGAAACCCTGGCGAGATGGTTGGTTACAAACAACTAAAATCCCTGAGTAACAAACCAAGTCTGATCCTACTTCATAGACCGTGACATATCCCTCTGTCACACACACACACAAACACACCTACACAGACAGACAGACACACACACACACACACACACACACACACACACACACACACACACACACACACACACACACACACACACACTGGCCCTGCTGCATATCCAGTATCGACCCATCTCTCTTGCCTCCACTACATCTCCTCTTTCCCCACTCTGAGCTCCTGTATCTCCACTCCAGTGCTACCCACTAGGGAATGTTAAAGATGAAAAGTCACCAGGTCCACATAGAGCCATTGATATAACATACACAGATTAAAAAGCCTAGTCCTGAACTCAAAAGCATGCTCACTAAAGATTCTCCAAAGCATATTTTTATCATTTTCTTTTGTCATAACCCAGTAGAGTCACTGAAAATGCTTGCCGGAAGACTCTCAACATTTCCGCTTACAAAATTGTAATTCGATGCAGGCAGACACGAGTCATCAGAATAAGCCTCCTCATCACAATAATTGCTAGGGATTTCAAGGCCATATTGTTTACAACAGATCGCAATGGATTGAATATGTATTTTTACTTACAAGGACTAAACAAGGTCTGTGAGCTCTTGGCCGATATTCTTGACCATACCAGAGCTCAATGCTACCTCCCTATCTTTATCCATCTCCCTCCGCAGCTCCTCTCTCTCTGTGTACATTGTTGATGAGCAAACACAACAACGTATAAAACACATTAGCGCTTCCCATCTCATCCCGCTCGCTCTCAGATTTGTCAATATTTATACGCCGTCTCTGGCTCAAAATGGTTTGACATTTAATGAAATGGGGACAGTGATACAGGGAGCCGCTTTGTGGATGTGTAAACAACACTTCATATCACATGTTTCTGCGTCATCTCTAATGCAACCAGAACTGTGGTAATTACATATAATTACCAGTTTGGTTCTTGACACGTGTGGCAAGTCACAGTGACACTACGCTCTTAGAAATAAGGGTACTGTATTGTTCCCTGGGGTACTAAAATATCAAAATATACATAATGTACCTTTAGAAGGTACACATAATGATTTAACATCGCACTGTTTGCTACCTTTTAGGGTACATGTGTGGATAAAGAGTATAATGGTACATTTTTGTACCTCATATTTTGAGTATAAAGGTATAGTCATCACACTCTCAGTTTCAAAAAAAGAGGCAGAATATGAAGGTACCTTTCTGTTTCCCAGGGTACAAACGTATTTTGTACACCCTCGATACTCTCAATGTCCACAATAAGGTAGAATGATACATTTTTGCCCCCTAAAGGGAACTAATGGCTTTGTCACTGGTGTGGTACCCTAAAAAGGCAAATGTGTGCCATCATTATTTTCATCATCATCATATTTCCCAGCATGCTCTACTGCAGGTACATTTTTTCGTCATAATAATTGGACCAAGATGCGTGGTATGTTTCCATCCCTTTTATTAGGAAGAGAAAACTCAAAGAACAAAAACAATAAAGCGAACAAACGAAACTTGAAGCTATAATAATGCTCACAGGCAACTATACATAGTCAAGATCCCACAAAGCACAATGAGGAAATGGCTACCTAAATATGATCCCCAATCAGAGACAACGATAAACAGCTGCCCGTGATTGGGAACCATACCAGGCCAACATAGATATATAATTCCCCTAGATAACCCTAACCAACATAGAGAATAAACAGCTCTCTATGGTCAGGGCATGACAATCTGTGTTTTTGCATGATTGATTAAGCTAATGCTACACAAAGATATATTCCATAAATATTTCTAAACTAATCAAATCAGCAAGATTTTTTTCACCCATTACTGAAATGGTTGTTCGAGTTTAAATGGCTTAGGCAGTCTCTAGTGATGGGCATTCCAGGTAATTGTAACAGTCCTGACCTATTTATGTTAGTTTTTATGTGTTTTTGGTCAGGGCATGTGTTTTGGGTGGGCAGTCTATGTTATCTGTTTCTATGTTGGTTTCGGTTTGCCTGGTATGGCTCTTGATTAGAGGCAGGTGGTTTGCATTTTCCTCTAATCAAGAGTCATATTTAGGTAGGGCATTTTCACTGTTTGTTTGTGGGTGATTGTCTCCTGTGATGTCTTCGTTATGTTAGATGTATTCACTTTTGGAGCTGTTTGGCTGTTCGTATGTTTCGATGTCCGTTCCTGTTCGTGAGTTTACGTTTGTCCATGTAAGTTTATGTTCAGGTTGCGTGTACGTCGTGTTCTTATTTTGTAGTTTGTTAAAGTGTTTGTTTTCGTGTCATCAGTTTTCGTATTAATAAAAAAAGATGGCATATTTCCCTGACTCCGCATATTGGTCTGAAGATCCTTCTCTCCTCACCTCTTCCGAGGATGAGGAAAGCGACAGCTCTTACAGAATCACCCACCAAAATACAGAGACCAAGCGGTATGGGAATGCTCGACGGCGCAACAAGAATTTCTGGACTTGGGAGGAGATTTTGGACGGTAGAGGACCTTGGGCTCAACCAGGGGAATATCGCCGTCCTAAGGAGGAGAAGAAGGCAGCCACAGCCCAGGAGCGCTGGTATGAGGAGGCAGCGCGACGACGCGGTTGGGAGCCCGTGAGTAAGACCCAAAAATTTCTTGGGGGGGGGGCACACGAGGAGTGTGGCAAAGTCGGGTAAGATACCCGAGCAAACTCCCCGTGCTTACCGTGGAGGTAGAAGGCGTCGTACTGGTAAGAGACCGTGTTATGCGGTAGAGCGCACGGTGTCCCCAGTACGCGTGCTTAGCCCAGTGCGGGCTATTCCACCTTGCCGCACTGGGAGGGCTAGGTTGGGCATCGAGCCGGGTGCCATGAAGCCGGCCCAACGTAGCTGGTCTCCAGTACGTCTCCTCGGGCCGGTGTACATGGCACCAGCCTTACAGGTGGTGTCCCCGGTTCGCCTGCATAGCCCAGTGCGGGCTATTCCACCTCGCCGCACTGGCAGGGCTACGGGGTTCATTCAACCTGGTAGGGTTGGGGAGGCTCGGTGCTCAAGAGCACGTGTCCTCCTTCACGGTCCGGTAGACCCGGTGCCACCTCCATGTACCAGTCCTCCGGTGGCAGCCCCCCGTACCAGGCTGTCTCTCCGGGTTCTCTCTCCTGCTGTTTCCTCCTCTCCAGCGCAGCCAGTGCCTAGACCACGCACCAGGCTGTCTCTCCTTCTCCTCCCTACAGAGCTATCTGTCTCCCCAGCGCCATCTGAGCCATCCGTCTCCCCAGCGCCATCTGAGCCATCCGTCTCCCCAGCGCCATCTGAGCCATCCGTCTCCCCAGCGCCATCTGAGCCATCCGTCTCTCCAGCGCCATCTGAGCCATCCGTCTCCCCAGCGCCGTCTGAGCCATCCGTCTGCCATGAGCCTGCAAAGCCGCCCGTCTGCCATGAGCCTGCAAAGCCGCCCGTCTGCCATGAGCCTACAGAGCCGTCAGCCAGACAGGAGCCGCTAGAGCCGTCAGCCAGACAGGAGCCGCTAGAGCCGTCAGCCAGACAGGATCTGCCAGAGCCGCCAACCAGACAGGATCTGCCAGAGCCGCTAACCAGACAGGATCTGCCAGAGCCGCCAACCAGACAGGATCTGCCAGAGCCGCCAACCAGACAGGATCTGCCAGAGCCGCCAGCGAGCCATGAGCAGCCAGAGCCGTCAGAGAGCCATGAGCAGCCAGAGCCGTCAGAGAGCCATGAGCAGCCAGAGCCGTCAGTGAGCCATGAGCAGCCAGAGCCGTCAGTGAGCCATGAGCAGCCAGAGCCGTCAGAGAGCCATGAGCAGCCAGAGCCGTCAGAGAGCCATGAGCAGCCAGAGCCGTCAGAGAGCCATGAGCAGCCAGAGCCGTCAGAGCGCCATGAGCGTCGAGAGCCGTCAGCCTGCCATGAGCGTCGAGAGCCGTCAGCCTGCCATGAGCGTCGAGAGCCGTCAGCCAGCCATGAGCATCGAGAGTCGTCAGCCTGCCATGAGCGTCGAGAGCCGTCAGTCTGCCATGAGCGTCGAGAGCCGTCAGCCTGCATGGACCTGCCAGAGCCGTCCAAACAGGACCTGCCAGAGTCCTTCAGCCGGGATCTGCCCCTTGTCCCGGTGTTGCCCCTTGTCCCGGTGCTGCCCCTTGTCCCGGTGCTGCCCCTTGTCCCGGTGCTGCCCCTTGTCCCGGTGCTGCCCCTTGTCCCGGTGCTGCCCCTTGTCCCGGTGCTGCCCCTTATTCCAGTGATGGTCCTTATCCTGGTGCTGCCCCTTGTTTTTGTGCTGCCCCTTGTCCCGGTGCTACCCCTTGTCCCGGTGCTGCCCCTTGTTCCGGTGCTAGCTGTTTATTTAGGGGAAGCTAATGTTTGGGTGGTCAGTGGAAGGGGTAGAAAGAAGAGGGGAGTGACTATGGTGGTGCGGGGACAGCGTCCTGAACCGGAGCCACCACCGTGGTCAACTGCCCACCCGGACCCTCCCCTGGACTTTGTGCTGGTGCGCCCGGCGTTCGCACCTTGGGGGGGGGGTACTGTAACAGTCCTGACCTATTTATGTTAGTTTTTATGTGTTTTTGGTCAGGGCATGTGTTTTGGGTGGGCAGTCTATGTTATCTGTTTCTATGTTGGTTTCGGTTTGCCTGGTATGGCTCTTGATTAGAGGCAGGTGGTTTGCATTTTCCTCTAATCAAGAGTCATATTTAGGTAGGGCATTTTCACTGTTTGTTTGTGGGTGATTGTCTCCTGTGATGTCTTCGTTATGTTAGATGTATTCACTTTTGGAGCTGTTTGGCTGTTCGTATGTTTCGATGTCCGTTCCTGTTCGTGAGTTTACGTTTGTCCATGTAAGTTTATGTTCAGGTTGCGTGTACGTCGTTTTCTTATTTTGTAGTTTGTTAAAGTGTTTGTTTTCGTGTCATCAGTTTTCGTATTAATAAAAAAAGATGGCATATTTCCCTGACTCCGCATATTGGTCTGAAGATCCTTCTCTCCTCACCTCTTCCGAGGATGAGGAAAGCGACAGCTCTTACAGTAATTTTGATGAGCCGCATCATTTGACTCCGTTCACGTAAAAGAGCCGAATATTTTTGATAAAAACGTCTCTTCATTCAAAATGCTTGAAAATCAACCTATTACCATGAAAAACTTGCACATCTCTAATGTAAACCCACAAAAGTAGGCTACCATGTCAGATCGTGATACGCACATTCGGAAAAAATCCTGTCGAAATGATTACATGGCCTGAAGAAATTTGTTTGGCTCAAAATGATGTGCTCTCCCCACCGTTTATTGTCTATTCCGTGAAGATTTTGTAACTTATTTGCAGATAATCATTGTTTGAAGCTCAAAAAGCAGTAGTAGAACCATGCAATTCAGGGAGCCAAATGAACGGCTGATGAACAACCCATCACTAGGAGTCTCCTGACAATGTTCCTAATCATTATTGTCACTAACAATGTTGTTGATCCATCCTCAGTTTTCTCCCATCACAGCCATTGAACTCTGTAGCTGTTTTAAAATCACCAATGGCCTCATGGTGACATCCCTAATGTCACGTTCCTGACCTGTTTTCTGTTGTTTTTGTATGTGTTTAGTTGGTCAGGGCGTGAGTTGGGGTGGGTAGTCTATGTTATGTGTTTTCTATGTTGGGTTAAGGTGTTGCCTCATATGGTTCTCAATTAGAGGCAGGTGTTTGACGTTTCCTCTGATTGAGAACCATATTAAGGTAGGCTGTTCTCACTGTTTGTTTGTGGGTGATTGTCTTCCGTGTCTGTGTATGTCGCACCACACGGGACTGTTTCGTTTTCGTTCGTGTATGTAGTCTGTACCTGTTCATGCGTTCTTCGTGTATATGTAAGTTCTCTAGTTCAGGTCTGTCTACGTCGTTTGTTATTTTGTAATCAATTCAGTGTACTTCGTGTTTCGTCTTTTCATTTAATAAATTCATTATGTATTCATCACCCGCTGCGCCTTGGTCCGCTCATTCACCACAAGACAACCGTTACACCTAAGCAGTTTCCTTCCTGTCCTGCAGCTCAGTTCAGAAGGATGGCTGCCTGTTTGATGTGTCTGGGGTGGTTTAATATATCCTCCACAGCGTAATTATTAAGCCCTGTCTAAGCCAGGAGAGAAGGTCATACCAAGGATCATTTTGCTATTTGATTTTGAATTGTAAGACCTCTTGCAGTATCAATTTATTGTATTTTTTTAAATATGAAACATTGTATTTGGTCTTACATCTATTAGCCCATACAAACACATTGAATAAAATATTCACTACATGGAACAAAGATTCACTACATGGGAAAAAAAAGTGTATATCCTTTACCTGAGAGAAATAAGAAAGATCACGAAACATTTGTAAAAAAAAAGTGACATGTATTCAACCCTTTATTTTTGTCTCTAAACAGTCTCCATATACTGTACTGTATGCTGTAATTCCATAAATGTGTTCTACTGGTACTGGGGACCTTCAGTCGAGGCTTGTGAGGCCTGTGAGCAAAACAATCAACATGTACGTATGCGTGAGAATCTCACCATTACACTGAGGGGTCGTATTAGTGTGTAGCCCAAACTGTTCGGACGCTACAGACAGAAGTTGGCAGATCGGCTACACCGACTTCAGACGAGTCCCAAGACGCTTGTGGGGGCCGTAGAGAAGTGAACGGAGAACACCATCGTGTTGGTAAGAGTCTCATCTTCCCATAGAGCGGTCATAATAGTTACAAACTGTTTCAGACGCTGCAATTTTGTGAGAAGACCAATTTTCGGGATGTCACATGGTCTGACAAACACCGCTTTAGTCACCTTTGACCGCAGATGAATACGTGTTACCTAGGTGGATGCGGTGGATTGAGATGCATCCAATGCATCCAAACAGATATCTCTAGCTTACACTGGTGGATTTATGTGATTGTTTTATTATGTTAACCTGTTGGGGATGGGGGCGCTGTTTAGACTATTTATGCTAATGTGGCTAATTTTTTAAACGGCTTCCCACAAAATCCTTGATCGTACAATATGCATATTATTATTATTATTGGATAGAAAACAGTCTATAGTTTCTATAGGAGTTGAAATTTTGTCTCTAAGTGGAACAGAGCCCATTCTACAGCAATTTCCCTGACATGGAGTCAGATTTGAGAAACGTTGGCCACTTTTCTGAAGTCATTTAAACGGGCACTGTCGTTGCTATGACTATACGGACACTTCTTACGTCTTCCCCTGGATGCCTTTACGTGATGACGATTCCAACGGGCTCGATTGCTCGTTCACAGGCCCTACAAATGAAAAAAACCTTTAGCTAGCAAGTCTTTTCTTGCTGCGTAACGCGCGTGGAAGACACCGACCCTCTCCTGTTCCAAGCGTTAGTTTAGCCTGTTATATTTCTCCGGTCATCTTTTCACTCGTTATAGGAGTTACAAACATCACAAAGTAGTTAATTTAAAGCGTTTTATAGCAATTTATATCCGTTTAGTGCGATTTTGGGACATTTATTTTTGCAACGATGTGAAAAGTTGGGCACGCTTTTCAGTTCATCCCGAACGTAGTTGACATTTCCACATGGCAAGAGGACAGCTTTCCACCAAAAGACGATTTCTCCCAAGAAAGGATCCTTTGCCCAAGATACTGATGGAAGAACAGCTCAAGGTAGGACATTTTTATTATGATAAATCGTGTTTCTGTCGAAACATTTTAGTGGCTTAGGACGCCATGTTTTTTGACGTAGCTTCGCTTGGCGCAAACTGTATTGAAAAGTAAGGATAAATTAAAAAATGTAATAACGCAATTGTATTAAGAATTAAATTGTCTATCAATCCCTGTCCACCCTATATTTTTTAGTCACGTTTATGAGTATTTATGTATAAGAGTAGATCACTGTCTAAGTGGCGCAAGGACGTTTTCTTTACCAGCTTGTCTACATTTCACATTGTCTAACCATGATTTTGGTGGCTAAATATAAACATTTTCGATCAAACTGTATATGCATGTTGTAATGTGATGTTACAGGAGTGTCATCGGAAGAATTCTGAGAAGGTTAGTGAAAAAATTAATATCTTTTGGCGATGTTGACTTTTATCGCTCACTTTGGCTAGAATCAATGCTGGGCTGCTAATTGCTATGTGCTAAGCTAATATAACGATTTATTGTGTTTTCGCTGTAAGACACTTAGAAAATCTGAAATATTGTCTGTATTCACAGGATCTGTGTCTTTCGATTCGTGTATGCTGTGTATTTTTACGAAATGTTTGATGATTAGTAGTTAGGTAAACACGTTGCTCATTGTAATTATTCTAGTCCATTTGTGATGGTGGGTGCAATTGTAAACTATGCCATATACCTGAAATATGCACTTTTTTCTAACAAAACCTATCCCATACCATAAATATGTTATCAGACTGTCATCTAATGAGTTTTTTTGTTGGTTAGGGGCTATAAATATCTTAGTTTAGCCGAATTGGTGATGGCTACTGGTGTTGGTGGACAAATAAAAGATGGTGGATTATGCTAATGTGTTTTTAGGTAATAGATGTACATCTTTACATATTGTGTCTTCCCTGTAAAACATTTTAAAAATCGGAAATGTTGACTGGATTCATAAGATCTGTGTCTTTCATTAGCTGTATTGGACTTTAATGTGTGAAAGTTAAATATTTTAAAAAAATATTTTTTTTGAATTTCGCGGCACTGGTTTTTCAGTGGGGGGGGGGGGGTGTGCCGCTAGCGCCACGCTGATCCTAGACAGGTTAAATAGATTTCCATGGTGGCACGAACATCGACCTTAGGGGGTTAAAGATATTTTGTGGGATTTGTTATTGTTACCCACCTACCATTCACTGCCCCTCTTTATGAGGTTTTCGAGCTCCCTTGTCTTTGTAGTTGAATCTGTGCTTGAAATCCAATACTTGACTGAGTGACCTTACAGATGTTGTATGTATGGGGGACAGAGGAAGATGTAGAAGTGTTGGAAAAAGTAACCAATTGTCATACTTTAGTAAAAGTAAAGCAGCTTAATAGAAAATGACTCAAGTAAAAGTGAAAGTCACCCAGTAAAATTCTACTTCAAAGTCTAAAAGTATTTGGTTTTAAATATACTTAAGAATAAAAAGTCATTGTAATTGCTAAAATATACTTAACTTCATCAAAAGTAAAAGTATAAATAATTTCAAATTACTTGTACTAAGCAAACCAAACTGAATCATTTTTCATGTTTTTTTTTTAAATTGACAGATAGCCAATGGCACACTCCAGCACTTAGACATAATTTACAAACAAAGCATGTGTGTTCAGTGAGTCCGCCAGATCAGAGGCAGTAGAGATGACCAGGGATGTTCTCTTGGTAAGTGTGTGAATTTGACAATTTTCCTGATAAGCATTCAAAATGTAACGAGTACTTTTGGGTGTCAGGGAAAATGTATTGGGTAAAAGTAACATAATTTTCATTAGGAATGTAGTGAAGTAAAAGTTCATGTTAATCCATGTTATTTCACACAGAGTGAGTCCATATAACTTATTATGTAATTTGTTAAG